>NW_022145596.1:12117648-12717648 GCF_000002235.5 Strongylocentrotus purpuratus
GGGGTCAAGATCCATCTAATGGCATGTATCTACATTCATTGTGGGGAAACTAGCCTATTAAAAAAATATAATATTTTCCTCCAAAATGCTGAACCACCCCGGCCCTTACAATTTCGGCCGAAATTGTGTTAATTCAAATTTTACAATATTTGCCCTACGCCCCTTTCAAAGGGATATGGGGTCAGGATCCATCTAATGGCATGTATGTACATTCATTGTGGGGAAACTAGCCTATTCAAAAAAAATAATATTTTCCTCAAAATGCTGAACCACCCCGGCCCTTACAATTTCGGCCCGAAAGTTGTGATAATTCAAATTTTTACAATATTTGCCCCTACGCCCCTTTCAAAGGGATATGGGGGTCAAGATCCATCTAATGGCATGTATGTACATTCATTGTGGGGAAACTAGCTATTCAAAAAAATATAATATTTTCCTCCAAAATGCTGAACCACCCCGGCCCTTACCATTTCGGCTGAAATTGGTGTTTATTCAAATTATCACAATATTTGCCCCTACGCCCCTTTCAAAGGGATATGGGGGTCAGGATCCATCTAATGGCATGTATGGACATTCATTGTGGGGAAACTAACCTATTAAAAAAAAAAATATATTTTCCTCCAAAATGCTGAACCACCCCGGCCCTTACAATTTCGGCCCGAAAGTTGTGATAATTCAAATTTTTACAATATTTGCCCCTACGCCCCTTTCAAAGGGATATGGGGGTCAGGATCCATCTAATGGCATGTATGTACATTCATTGTGGGGAAACTAGCCTATTTAAAAAAATATAATATTTTCCTCCAAAATGCTGAACCACCCCGGCCCTTACAATTTCGGCCCGAAAGTTTGTGATAATTCAAATTTTACAATATTTGCCCCTACCCCTTTCAAAGGGATATGGGGGTCAGGATCCATCTAATGGCATGTATGTACATTCATTGTGGGGAAACTAGCCTATTAAAAAAATATAATATTTTCCTCCAAAATGCTGAACCACCCCGGCCCTTACCATTCGGGCCTGAAATTGGTGTTTATTCAAATTATCACAATATTTGCCCCTACGCCCCTTTCAAAGGGATATGGGGGTCAGGATTCATCTAATGGCATGTATGTACATTCATTGTGGGGAAACTAGCCTAATCAAAAATATATTTTTTCCTTCAAAATGCTGAACCACCCCGGCCCTTACAATTTCGGCCCGAAAGTTGTGATAATTCAAATTTTACAATATTTGCCACTACGCCCCTTTCAAAGGGATATGGGGGTCAGGATCCATCTAATGGCATGTATGTACATTCATTGTGGGGGAAACTAGCCTATCAAAAAATATATATTTCCTCCAAAATGCTGAACCACCCCGGCCCTTACCATTTCGGCCTGAAATTGGTGTTTATTCAAATTATCACAATATTTGCCACTACGCCCCTTTCAAAGGGATATGGGGGTCAGGATCCATCTAATGGCATGTATGATCATTCATTGTGGGGAAACTAACCTATTCAAAAAAAAAAATATTTTCCTCCAAAATGCTGAACCACCCCGGCCCTTACCATTTTGGCCTGAAATTGGTGTTTATTCAAATTATCACAATTTTTGCCCCTATGCCCCTTTCAAAGGGATATGGGGGTCAAGATCCATCTAATGGCATGTATCTACATTCATTGTGGGGTAACTAGCCTAATCAAAAAATATAATTTTTTACTTCAAAATGCTGAACCACCCCGGCCCTTACAATTTCGGCCCGAAAGTTGTGATTATTCAAATTTTTACAATATTTGCCACTACGCCCCTTTCAAAGGGATATGGGGGTCAGATCCATCTAATGGCATGTATGGACATTCATTTTTGGGAAACTAACCTATTCAAAAAAAAAATATTTTCCTCCAAAATGCTGAACCACCCCGGCCCTTACAATTTCGGCCCGAAAGTTGTGATAATTCAAATTTTTACAATATTTGCCACTACGCCCTTTCAAAGGGATATGGGGGTCAGAATCGATTTAATTGTATGTAGGTACAATCATTGTGGGGAAACTAGCCTATTCAAAAAATATAATATTTTCCTCCAAAATGCTGAACCACCCCGGCCCTTACCATTTCGGCCTGAAATTGGTGTTTATTCAAATTATCACAATATTTACCCCTACGCCCCTTTCAAAGGGATATGGGGGTCAGGATCCATCTAATGGCATGTATGGACATTCATTGTGGGGAAACTAACCTATTCAAAAAAAAAATATTTTCCTCCAAAATGCTGAACCACCCCGGCCCTTACCATTTCGGCCCGAAAATTGTGATAATTCAAATTTTTACAATATTTGCCCCTACGCCCCTTTCAAAGGGATATGGGGGTCAGGATCCATCTAATGGCATGTATGTACATTCATTGTGGGGAAACTAGCCTATTAAAAAAAATATATATTTTCCTCCAAAATGCTGAACCACCCTGCCCTTACAATTTCGGCACGAAAGTTGTGATAATTAAAACTTTTACAATATTTGCCCCTTCGCCCCTTTCAAAGGGATATGGGGGTCAGGATCCATCTAATGGCATTTATGTACATTCATTTGGGGAAACTAGCCTATTAAAAAAAAATATAATTTTCCTCTAAAATGCTGAACCACCCCGGCCCTTACAATTTCGGCACGAAAGTTGTTATAATTCAAATTATCCCAATATTTGCCCCTACACCCCTTTCAAAGGGATATGGGGGTCAGGATCCATCTAATGGCATTTATGTACATTCATTGTGGGGAAACTAGCCTATTAAAAAAATATAATATTTTCCTCCAAAATGCTGAACCACCCCGGCCCTTACCATTTCGGCCTGAAATTGGTGTTTATTCAAATAATCACAATATTTGCCCCTACGCCCCTTTCAAAGGGATATGGGGTCAGGATTCATCTAATGGCATGTAGGTACAATCATTGTGGGGAAACTAGCCTAATCAAAAATATAATTTTTTCCTTCAAAATGCTGAACCACCCCGGCCCTTACAATTTCAGCCCGAAAGTTGTGATAATTCAAATTTTTACAATATTTGCCACTACGCCCCTTTCAAAGGGATATGGGGGTCAGAATCGATTTAATTACATGTATGGACATTCATTGTGGGGAAACTAACCTATTCAAAAAAATATATATTTTCCTCCAAAATGCTGAACTACCCCGGCCCTTACCATTTTGGCCTGAAATTGGTGTTTATTCAAATTATCACAATATTTGCCCCTATGCCCCTTTCAAAGGGATATGGGAGTCAGGATCAACCTAATGGAATGTAAGTACATTCATTGTGGGGAAACTAGCCTATTAAAAAAATATAATATTTTCCTCCAAAATGCAGAACCACCCCGGCCCTTACCATTTCGGCCTGAAATTGGTGTTTATTCAAATAATCACAATATTTGCCCCTACGCCCCTTTCAAAGGGATATGGGGGTCAGGATTCATCTAATGGCATGTATGTACATTCATTGTGGGGTAACTAGCCTAATCAAAAAAATATAATTTTTTCCTTCAAAATGCTGAACCACCCCGGCCTTACAATTTCGGCCCGAAAGTTGTGATAATTCAAATTTTTACAATATTTGCCACTACGCCCCTTTCAAAGGGATATGGGGGTCAGAATCGATTTAATTGCATGTAGGTACAATCATTGTGGGGAAACTAGCCTATTCAAAAAATATAATATTTTCCTCCACAATGCTGAACCACCCCGGCCCTTACCATTTTGGCCTGAAATTGGTGTTTATTCAAATTATCACAATATTTGCCCCTATGCCCCTTTCAAAGGGATATGGGAGTCAGGATCACCTAATGGAATGTAAGTACATTCATTGTGGGGAAACTAGCCTATTAAAAAAAAATATATTTTCCTCCAAAATGCTGAACCACCCCGGCCCTTACCATTTCGGCCCGAAATTGTGATAATTCAAATTTTTACAATATTTGCCCCTACGCCCCTTTCAAAGGGATATGGGGGTCAGGATCCATCTAATGGCATGTATGTACATTCATTGTGGGGAAACTAGCCTATTAAAAAAATATATATTTTCCTCCAAAATGCTGAACCACCCCTGCCCTTACAATTTCGGCACGAAAGTTGTGATAATTAAAACTTTTACAATATTTGCCCCTTCACCCCTTTCAAAGGGATATGGGAGTCAGGATCAACCTAATGGAATGTAAGTACATTCATTGTGGGGAAACTAGCCTATTAAAAAAATATAATATTTTCCTCCAAAATGCAGAACCACCCGGCCCTTACCATTTCGGCATGAAATTGGTGTTTATTCAAATAATCACAATATTTGCCCCTACGCCCCTTTCAAAGGGATATGGGGGTCAGGATTCATCTAATGGCATGTATGTACATTCATTGTGGGGTAACTAGCCTAATCAAAAAATATAATTTTTTCCTTCAAAATGCTGAACCACCCCGGCCCTTACAATTTCGGCCCGAAAGTTGTGATAATTCAAATTTTTACAATATTTGCCACTACGCCCCTTTCAAAGGGATATGGGGGTCAGAATCGATTTAATTGCATGTAGGTACATCATTGTGGGGAAACTAGCCTATTCAAAAAATATAATATTTTCCTCCACAATGCTGAACCACCCCGGCCCTTACCATTTCGGCCTGAAATTGGTGTTTATTCAAATTATCACAATATTTGCCACTACGCCCCTTTCAAAGGGATATGGGGGTCAGGATCCATCTAATGGCATGTATGATCATTCATTGTGGGGAAACTAACCTATTCAAAAAAAAAAATATTTTCCTCCAAAATGCTGAACCACCCCGGCCCTTACCATTTTGGCCTGAAATTGGTGTTTATTCAAATTATCACAATTTTTGCCCCTATGCCCCTTTCAAAGGGATATGGGGGTCAAGATCCATCTAATGGCATGTATCTACATTCATTGTGGGGTAACTAGCCTAATCAAAAAATATAATTTTTTACTTCAAAATGCTGAACCACCCCGGCCCTTACAATTTCGGCCCGAAAGTTGTGATAATTCAAATTTTTACAATATTTGCCACTACGCCCCTTTCAAAGGGATATGGGGGTCAAGATCCATCTAATGGCATGTATGGACATTCATTTTGGGAAACTAACCTATTCAAAAAAAAATATTTTCCTCCAAAATGCTGAACCACCCCGGCCCTTACAATTTCGGCCCGAAAGTTGTGATAATTCAAATTTTTACAATATTTGCCACTACGCCCCTTTCAAAGGGATATGGGGGTCAGAATCGATTTAATTGCATGTAGGTACAATCATTGTGGGGAAACTAGCCTATTAAAAAAATATAATATTTTCCTCAAAATGCTGAACCACCCCGGCCCTTACCATTTCGGCCTGAAATTGGTGTTTATTCAAATTATCACAATATTTACCCCTACGCCCCTTTCAAAGGGATATGGGGGTCAGGATCCATCTAATGGCATGTATGGACATTCATTGTGGGGAAACTAACCTATTCAAAAAAATATATATTTTCCTCCAAAATGCTGAACCACCCCGGCCCTTACCATTTCGGCCCGAAAATTGTGATAATTCAAATTTTTACAATATTTGCCCCTACGCCCCTTTCAAAGGGATATGGGGGTCAGGATCCATCTAATGGCATGTATGTACATTCATTGTGGGGAAACTAGCCTATTAAAAAAAATATATATTTTCCTCCAAAATGCTGAACCACCCCTGCCCTTACAATTTCGGCACGAAAGTTGTGATAATTAAAACTTTTACAATATTTGCCCCTTCGCCCCTTTCAAAGGGATATGGGGGTCAGGATCCATCTAATGGCATTTATGTACATTCATTTTGGGGAAACTAGCCTATTAAAAAAATATAATATTTTCCTCTAAAATGCTGAACCACCCCGGCCCTTACAATTTCGGCACGAAAGTTGTTATAATTCAAATTATCCCAATATTTGCCCCTACACCCCTTTCAAAGGGATATGGGGGTCAGGATCCATCTAATGGCATTTATGTACATTCATTGTGGGGAAACTAGCCTATTAAAAAAATATAATATTTTCCTCCAAAATGCTGAACCACCCCGGCCCTTACCATTTCGGCCTGAAATTGGTGTTTTTTCAAATAATCACAATATTTGCCCCTACGCCCCTTTCAAAGGGATATGGGGGTCAGGATTCATCTAATGGCATGTAGGTACAATCATTGTGGGGAAACTAGCCTAATCAAAAAATATAATTTTTTCCTTCAAAATGCTGAACCACCCCGGCCCTTACAATTTCAGCCCGAAAGTTGTGATAATTCAAATTTTTACAATATTTGCCACTACGCCCCTTTCAAAGGGATATGGGGGTCAGAATCGATTTAATTACATGTATGGACATTCATTGTGGGGAAACTAACCTATTCAAAAAAATATATATTTTCCTCCAAAATGCTGAACTACCCCGGCCCTTACCATTTTGGCCTGAAATTGGTGTTTATTCAAATTATCACAATATTTGCCCCTATGCCCCTTTCAAAGGGATATGGGAGTCAGGATCAACCTAATGGAATGTAAGTACATTCATTGTGGGGAAACTAGCCTATTAAAAAAATATAATATTTTCCTCCAAAATGCAGAACCACCCCGGCCCTTACCATTTCGGCCTGAAATTGGTGTTTATTCAAATAATCACAATATTTGCCCCTACGCCCCTTTCAAAGGGATATGGGGGTCAGGATTCATCTAATGGCATGTATGTACATTCATTGTGGGGTAACTAGCCTAATCAAAAAATATAATTTTTTCCTTCAAAATGCTGAACCACCCCGGCCCTTACAATTTCGGCCCGAAAGTTGTGATAATTCAAATTTTTACAATATTTGCCACTACGCCCCTTTCAAAGGGATATGGGGGTCAGAATCGATTTAATTGCATGTAGGTACAATCATTGTGGGGAAACTAGCCTATTCAAAAAATATAATATTTTCCTCCACAATGCTGAACCACCCCGGCCCTTACCATTTCGGCCTGGAATTGGTGTTTATTCAAATTATCACAATATTTGCCACTACGCCCCTTTCAAAGGGATATGGGGGTCAGGATCCATCTAATGGCATGTATGATCATTCATTGTGGGGAAACTAACCTATTCAAAAAAAAAAAATATTTTCCTCCAAAATGCTGAACCATCCCGGCCCTTACCATTTTGGCCTGGAATTGGTGTTTATTCAAATTATCACAATATTTGCCCCTATGCCCCTTTCAAAGGGATATGGGGGTCAAGATCCATCTAATGGCATGTATCTACATTCATTGTGGGGTAACTAGCCTAATCAAAAAATATAATTTTTACTTCAAAATGCTGAACCACCCCGGCCCTTACAATTTCGGCCCGAAAGTTGTGATAATTCAAATTTTTACAATATTTGCCCCTACGTCCCTTTCAAAGGGATATGGGGGTCAAGATCCATCTAATGGCATGTATGGACATTCATTGTGGGGAAACTAACCTATTCAAAAAAAAAATATTTTCCTCCAAAATGCTGAACCACCCCGACCCTTACAATTTCGGCCCGAAAATTGTGATAATTCAAATTTTTACAATATTTGCCCCTACGCCCCTTTCAAAGGGATATGGGGGTCAGGATCCATCTAATGGCATGTATGTACATTCATTGTGGGGAAACTAGCCTATTAAAAAAAATATATATTTTCCTCCAAAATGCTGAACCACCCCTGCCCTTACAATTTCGGCACGAAAGTTGTGATAATTAAAACTTTTACAATATTTGCCCCTTCGCCCCTTTCAAAGGGATATGGGAGTCAGGATCAACCTAATGAAATGTAAGTACATTCATTGTGGGGAAACTAGCCTATTAAAAAAATATAATATTTTCCTCCAAAATGCAGAACCACCCCGGCCCTTACCATTTCGGCCTGAAATTGGTGTTTATTCAAATAATCACAATATTTGCCCCTACGCCCCTTTCAAAGGGATATGGGGGTCAGGATTCATCTAATGGCATGTATGTACATTCATTGTGGGGTAACTAGCCTAATCAAAAAATATAATTTTTTCCTTCAAAATGCTGAACCACCCCGGCCCTTACAATTTCGGCCCGAAAGTTGTGATAATTCAAATTTTTACAATATTTGCCACTACGCCCCTTTCAAAGGGATATGGGGGTCAGAATCGATTTAATTGCATGTAGGTACAATCATTGTGGGGAAACTAGCCTATTCAAAAAATATAATATTTTCCTCCACAATGCTGAACCACCCCGGCCCTTACCATTTCGGCCTGAAATTGGTGTTTATTCAAATTATCACAATATTTGCCACTACGCCCTTTCAAAGGGATATGGGGGTCAGGATCCATCTAATGGCATGTATGATCATTCATTGTGGGGAAACTAACCTATTCAACAAAAAAAAATATTTCCTCCAAAATGCTGAACCACCCCGGCCCTTACCATTTTGGCCTGAAATTGGTGTTTATTCAAATTATCACAATATTTGCCCCTATGCCCCTTTCAAAGGGATATGGGGGTCAAGATCCATCTAATGGCATGTATCTACATTCATTGTGGGGTAACTAGCCTAATCAAAAAATATAATTTTTTACTTCAAAATGCTGAACCACCCCGGCCCTTACAATTTCGGCCCGAAAGTTGTGATAATTCAAATTTTTACAATATTTGCCACTACGCCCCTTTCAAAGGGATATGGGGGTCAAGATCCATCTAATGGCATGTATGGACATTCATTTTTGGGAAACTAACCTATTCAAAAAAATAATATTTTCCTCCAAAATGCTGAACCACCCCGGCCCTTACAATTTCGGCCCGAAAGTTGTGATAATTCAAATTTTTACAATATTTGCCACTACGCCCCTTTCAAAGGGATATGGGGGTCAGAATCGATTTAATTGCATGTAGGTACAATCATTGTGGGGAAACTAGCCTATTCAAAAAATATAATATTTTCCTCCAAAATGCTGAACCACCCCGGCCCTTACCATTTCGGCCTGAAATTGGTGTTTATTCAAATTATCACAATATTTACCCCTACGCCCCTTTCAAAGGGATATGGGGGTCAGGATCCATCTAATGGCATGTATGGACATTCATTGTGGGGAAACTAACCTATTCAAAAAAAAAATATTTTCCTCCAAAATGCTGAACCACCCCGGCCCTTACCATTTCGGCCCGAAAATTGTGATAATTCAAATTTTTACAATATTTGCCCCTACGCCCCTTTCAAAGGGATATGGGGGTCAGGATCCATCTAATGGCATGTATGTACATTCATTGTGGGGAAACTAGCCTATTAAAAAAAATATATATTTTCCTCCAAAATGCTGAACCACCCCTGCCCTTACAATTTCGGCACGAAAGTTGTGATAATTAAAACTTTTACAATATTTGCCCCTTCGCCCCTTTCAAAGGGATATGGGGGTCAGGATCCATCTAATGGCATTTATGTACATTCATTTTGGGGAAACTAGCCTATTAAAAAAATATAATATTTTCCTCTAAAATGCTGAACCACCCCGGCCCTTACAATTTCGGCACGAAAGTTGTTATAATTCAAATTATCCCAATATTTGCCCCTACACCCCTTTCAAAGGGATATGGGGGTCAGGATCCATCTAATGGCATTTATGTACATTCATTGTGGGGAAACTAGCCTATTAAAAAAATATAATATTTTCCTCCAAAATGCTGAACCACCCCGGCCCTTACCATTTCGGCCTGAAATTGGTGTTTATTCAAATAATCACAATATTTGCCCCTACGCCCCTTTCAAAGGGATATGGGGGTCAGGATTCATCTAATGGCATGTAGGTACAATCATTGTGGGGAAACTAGCCTAATCAAAAAATATAATTTTTTCCTTCAAAATGCTGAACCACCCCGGCCCTTACAATTTCAGCCCGAAAGTTGTGATAATTCAAATTTTTACAATATTTGCCACTACGCCCCTTTCAAAGGGATATGGGGGTCAGAATCGATTTAATTGCATGTATGGACATTCATTGTGGGGAAACTAACCTATTCAAAAAAAATATATATTTTCCTCCAAAATGCTGAACTACCCCGGCCCTTACCATTTGGCCTGAAATTGGTGTTTATTCAAATTATCACAATATTTGCCCCTATGCCCCTTTCAAAGGGATATGGGAGTCAGGATCAACCTAATGGAATGTAAGTACATTCATTGTGGGGAAACTAGCCTATTAAAAAAATATAATATTTTCCTCCAAAATGCAGAACCACCCCGGCCCTTACCATTTCGGCCTGAAATTGGTGTTTATTCAAATAATCACAATATTTGCCCCTACGCCCCTTTCAAAGGGATATGGGGGTCAGGATTCATCTAATGGCATGTATGTACATTCATTGTGGGGTAACTAGCCTAATCAAAAAATATAATTTTTTCCTTCAAAATGCTGAACCACCCCGGCCCTTACAATTTCGGCCCGAAAGTTGTGATAATTCAAATTTTTACAATATTTGCCACTACGCCCCTTTCAAAGGGATATGGGGGTCAGAATCGATTTAATTGCATGTAGGTACAATCATTGTGGGGAAACTAGCCTATTCAAAAAATATAATATTTTCCTCCACAATGCTGAACCACCCCGGCCCTTACCATTTCGGCCTGGAATTGGTGTTTATTCAAATTATCACAATATTTGCCACTACGCCCCTTTCAAAGGGATATGGGGGTCAGAATCGATTTAATTGCATGTAGGTACATTTATTGTGGAGAAACTAGCCTATTAAAAAAATATATATTTTCCTCCAAAATCCTGAACCATCCCGGCCCTTACCATTACGGCCTGAAATTGGTGTTTATTCAAATTATCACAATATTTGCCCCTACGCCCCTTTCAAAGGGATATGGGGGTCAAGATCCATCTAATGGCATGTATGGACATTCATTGTGGGGAAACTTACCTATTAAAAAAAATATATAATTTCCTCCAAAATGCTGAACCACCCCGGCCCTTACCATTTCGGCCCGAAAGTTGTGATAATTCAAATTTTTACAATATTTGCCCCTACGCCCCTTTCAAAGGGATACGGGGGTCAGGATCCATCTAATGGCATGAATGTACATTCATTGTGGGGAAACTAACCTATTAAAAACTAGATGGAATTTTGACTGCGCGCAGTCGAAAATGATGCCTCCGCCATAGAGCAATTTAAACAAGTTTGGAGTTTAAATCTCCAGTGGTTCTTGAGATATCATGATAACAATCTCAATGTATGGAATTTCATAAGTTGACCTCTGTGACCCTTGACCTTTGACCTACGTGCTCCAAAATCTAATCAGATTGTCTTCCTATGGTGATACACACTATCATTAAGTTTGAAGTTTAAATCTCCAGTGGTTCTTGAGATATTATGATATGGTGATACATACTATCATTAAGTTTGAAGTGAAAATTCTCCAGTGGTTCTTGAGATATCGCGATAACGATCTCAATGTATGGAATTTCATAAGTTGACCTCTGTGACCCTTGACCTTTGACCTATGTGCTCCAAAATCTAATCAGATTGTCTTCCTATGGTGATACACAGTATCATTAAGTTTGAAGTTTAAATCTCCAGTGGTTCTTGAGATATTATGATAACAATCTCAGTGTATTGAATTTCATAAGTTGACCTCTGTGACCCTTGACCTTTGACCTATGTGCTCCAAAATCTAATCAGATCGTCTTCCTATGGTGATACATACTATCCTTAAGTTTGAAGTTTTTACATCTCCAGTGGTTCTTGAGATATGATAACAATCTCAATGTATGGAATTTCATAAGTTGACCTCTATGACCCTTGACCTTTGACCTACGTGCTCCAAAATGTAATCAGATTGTTTTCCTATAGTGATACACACTATCACTAAGTTTGAAGTTTAAATCTCCAGTGGTTCTTGAGATATCATGATAACAATCTCAATGTATGGAATTTCATAAGTTGACCTCTGTGACCCTTGACCTTTGACATACGTGCTCCAAAATCTAATCAGATCGTCTTCCTATGGTGATACATACTATCCTTAAGTTTGAAGTTTAAATCTCAAATGGTTCTTGAGATATCGCGCTAACAAACTCAATACAAGGAATTTCATAAGTTGACCTCTGTGACCTGTGACCTTTGACCTACGTACTCCAAAATCTAATCAGATCGTCTTCCTATGGTGATAAATACCATTCCCGAGTCTTAAGTTTAAATCTTAAATCGTTCTTGAGATATTGTGATAACGGTCAAACGGGACGGACGTACGGACGTACGGACGTACGGACGGACAACCCGAAAACATGATGCCTCCGGCACCACCTTCGGTGGCGGAGGCATAAAATATATTTTCCTCCAAAATGCTGAACCACCCCGGCCCTTACCATCTCGGCCCGAAAGTTGTGATAATTCAAATTTTTACAATATTTGCCCCTACGCCCCTTTCAAAGGGATATGGGGGTCAGGATCCATCTAATGGCATGTATGTACATTGATTGTGAGGAAACTAGCCTATTCAAAAAATATAATATTTTCCTCGAAAATGCTGAACCACCCCGGCCCTTACCATTTTGGCCTGAAATTGGTGTTTATTCAAATTATCACAATATTTGCCCCTACGCCCCTTTCAAAGGGATACGGGGGTCAGGATCCATCTAATGGCATGAATGTACATTCATTGTGGGGAAACTAACCTATTAAAAAAAATATATTTTCCTCCAAAATGCTGAACCACCCCGGCCCTTACCATCTCGGCCCGAAAGTTGTGATAATTCAAATTTTTACAATATTTGCCCCTACGCCCCTTTCAAAGGGATATGGGGGTCAGGATCCATCTAATGGCATGTATGTACATTGATTGTGAGGAAACTAGCCTATTCAAAAAATATAATATTTTCCTCGAAAATGCTGAACCACCCCGGCCCTTACCATTTTGGCCTGAAATTGGTGTTTATTCAAATTATCACAATATTTGCCCCTATGCCCCTTTCAAAGGGATATGGGGGTCAAGATCCATCTAATGGCATGTATCTACATTCATTGTGGGGTAACTAGCCTAATCAAAAAATATAATTTTTTACTTCAAAATGCTGAACCACCCCGGCCCTTACAATTTCGGCCCGAAAGTTGTGATAATTCAAATTTTTACAATATTTGCCCCTACGTCCCTTTCAAAGGGATATGGGGGTCAAGATCCATCTAATGGCATGTATGGACATTCATTGTGGGGAAACTAACCTATTCAAAAAAATATATATTTTCCTCCAAAATGCTGAACTACCCCGGCCCTTACCATTTTGGCCTGAAATTGGTGTTTATTCAAATTATCACAATATTTGCCCCTATGCCCCTTTCAAAGGGATATGGGAGTCAGGATCAACCTAATGGAATGTAAGTACATTCATTGTGGGGAAACTAGCCTATTCAAAAATATAATATTTTCCTCCAAAATGCTGAACCACCCCGGCCCTTACCATTTCGGCCTGAAATTGGTGTTTATTCAAATTATCACAATATTTGCCCCTACGCCCCTTTCAAAGGGATATGGGGGTCAGGATCCATCTAATGGCATGTATGGACATTCATTGTGGGGAAACTAACCTATTCAAAAAAAATAATATTTTCCTCCAAAATGCTGAACCACCCCGGCCCTTACCATTTCGGCCCGAAAATTGTGATAATTCAAATTTTTACAATATTTGCCCCCACGCCCCTTTCAAAGGGATATGGGGGTCAGGATCCATGTAATGGCATGTATGTACATTCATTGTGGGGAAACTAGCCTATTAAAAAAAATACATATTTTCCTCCAAAATGCTGAACCACCCCTGCCCTTAAAATTTCGGCACGAAAGTTGTGATAATTAAAACTTTTACAATATTTGCCCCTTCGCCCCTTTCAAAGGGATATGGGAGTCAGGATCAACCTAATGGAATGTAAGTACATTCATTGTGGGGAAACTAGCCTATTAAAAAAATATAATATTTTCCTCCAAAATGCAGAACCACCCCGGCCCTTACAATTTCGGCCCGAAAGTTGTGATAATTCAAATTTTTACAATATTTGCCACTACGCCCCTTTCAAAGGGATATGGGGGTCAGAATCGATTTAATTGCATGTAGGTACATTTATTGTGGAGAAACTAGCCTATTAAAAAAAGTATATATTTTCCTCCAAAATCCTGAACCATCCCGGCCCTTACCATTACGGCCTGAAATTGGTGTTTATTCAAATTATCACAATATTTGCCCCTACGCCCCTTTCAAAGGGATATGGGGGTCAAGATCCATCTAATGGCATGTATGGACATTCATTGTGGGGAAACTTACCTATTAAAAAAATATATAATTTCCTCCAAAATGCTGAACCACCCCGGCCCTTACCATTTCGGCCCGAAAGTTGTGATAATTCAAATTTTTACAATATTTGCCCCTACGCCCCTTTCAAAGGGATACGGGGGTCAGGATCCATCTAATGGCATGAATGTACATTCATTGTGGGGAAACTAACCTATTAAAAAAAATATATTTTCCTCCAAAATGCTGAACCACCCCGGCCCTTACCATCTCGGCCCGAAAGTTGTGATAATTCAAATTTTTACAATATTTGCCCCTACGCCCCTTTCAAAGGGATATGGGGGTCAGGATCCATCTAATGGCATGTATGTACATTGATTGTGAGGAAACTAGCCTATTCAAAAAATATAATATTTTCCTCGAAAATGCTGAACCACCCCGGCCCTTACCATTTTGGCCTGAAATTGGTGTTTATTCAAATTATCACAATATTTGCCCCTATGCCCCTTTCAAAGGGATATGGGGGTCAAGATCCATCTAATGGCATGTAGGTACATTCATTGTGGAGAAACTAGCCTATGAAAAAAATATATATTTTCCTCTAAAATGCTGAACCACCCCGGCCCTTACCATTTTGGCCTGAAATTGGTGTTTATTCAAATTATCACAATATTTGCCCCTACGCCCCTTTCAAAGGGATATGGGGGTCAAGATCCATCTAATGGCATGTATGGACATTCATTGTGGGGAAACTAACCTATTAAAAAAAATATATATTTTCCTCCAAAATCCTGAACCATCCCGGCCCTTACCATTACGGCCTGAAATTGGTGTTTATTCAAATTATCACAATATTTGCCCCTACGCCCCTTTCAAAGGGATATGGGGGTCAAGATCCATCTAATGGCATGTATGGACATTCATTGTGGGGAAACTAACCTATTAAAAAAATATATATTTTTCCTCCAAAATGCTGAACCACCCCGGCCCTTACCATTTCGGCCCGAAAGTTGTGATAATTTAAATTTTTACAATATTTGCCCCTTCGCCCCTTTCAAAGGGATATGGGGGTCAGGATCCATCTAATGGTATGTATGTACATTCATTGTGGGGAAACTAGCCTATTCAAAAAATATAATATTTTCCTCGAAAATGCTGAACCACCCCGGCCCTTACCATTTTGGCCTGAAATTGGTGTTTATTCAAATTATCACAATATTTGCCCCTACGCCCCTTTCAAAGGGATATGGGGGTCAAGATCCATCTAATGGCATGTATGGACATTCATTGTGGGGAAACTTACCTATTAAAAAAAATTATATTTTCCTCCAAAATGCTGAACCACCCCGGCCCTTACCATTTCGGCCCCGAAAGTTGTGATAATTCAAATTTTTACAATATTTGCCCCTACGCCCCTTTCAAAGGGATATGGGGGTCAGGATCCATCTAATGGCATGAATGTACATTCATTGTGGGGAAACTAACCTATTAAAAAAATATATTTTCCTCCAAAATGCTGAACTACCCCGGCCCTTACCATTTTGGCCTGAAATTGGTGTTTATTCAAATTATCACAATATTTGCCCCTATGCCCCTTTCAAAGGGATATGGGGGTCAAGATCCATCTAATGGCATGTAGGTACATTTATTGTGGAGAAACTAGCCTATTAAAAAAAATATATATTTTCCTCCAAAATGCTGAACCACCCCGGCCCTTACCATTTTGGCCTGAAATTGGTGTTTATTCAAATTATCACAATATTTGCCCCTATGCCCCTTTCAAAGGGATATGGGGGTCAGGATCCATCTAATGGCATGAATGTACATTCATTGTGGGGAAACTAGCCTATTAAAAAAAATATATTTTCCTCCAAAATGCTGAACCACCCCGGCCCTTACAATTTCGGCACGAAAGTTGTGATAATTCAAATTTTTACAATATTTGCCCCTTCGCCCCTTTCAAAGGGATATGGGGGTCAGGATCAATCTAATGGCATGTATGTACATTCATTGTAGGGAATCTAGCCTATTAAAAAAAATATATATTTTCCTCCAAAATGCTGAACCACCCCGGCCCTTACCATTTCGGCCTGAAATTGGTGTTTATTCAAATTATCACAATATTTGCCCCTATGCCCCTTTCAAAGGGATATGGGGGTCAGGATCAATCTAATGGCATGTATGGACATTCATTGTGTGGAAACTAGCCTATTAAAAAAAATATATATTTTCCTCCAAAATGCTGAACTACCCCGGCCCTTCTAATTTCGGCACGAAAGTTGTGATAATTCAAATTTTTACAATATTTGCCCCTTCGCCCCTTTCAAAGGGATATGGGGGTCAGGATCAATCTAATGGCATGTATGTACATTCATTGTGGGGAAACTAGCCTATTAAAAAAAAAAAATATTTTCCTCCAAAATGCTGAACCACCCCGGACCTTCTAATTTCGGCCCAAAAGTTGCGATAATTCAAATTTTTACAATATTTGCCCCTACGCCCCTTCCAAAGGGATATGGGGGTCAGGATCCATCTAATGGCATGTATGTACATTCATAGTGGGGAAACTAGCCTATTCAAAAAATATAATATTTTCCTCGAAAATGCTGAACCACCACGGCCCTTACCATTTCGGCCTGAAATTGGTGTTTATTCAAATTATCACAATATTTGCCCCTATGCCCCTTTCAAAGGGATATGGGGGTCAGGATCCATCTAATGGCATTGATGTACATTTATTGTGGGGAAACTAGCCTATTCAAAAAATATAATATTTTCCTCCAAAATGCTGAACCACCCCGGCCCTTACCATTTCGGCCTGAAATTGGTGTTTATTCAAATTATCACAATATTTGCCCCTATGCCCCTTTCAAAGGGATATGGGGGTCAGGATCCATCTAATGGCATGTATGGACATTCATTGTGGGGAAACTAGCCTATTAAAAAAAAATATATTTTCCTTTAAAATCCCGAACCACCCCGGCCCTTACCATTTCGGCCTGAAATTGGTGTTTATTCAAAGTATCACAATATTTGCCCCTACGCCCCTTTCAAAGGGATATGGGGGTCAAGATCCATCTAATGGCATGTATGGACATTCATTGTGGGGAAACTAGCCTATTAAAAAAAATATATATTTTCCTCCAAAATGCTGAACCACCCCGGCCCTTCTAATTTCGGCACGAAAGTTGTGATAATTGAAATTTTTACAATATTTGCCCCTTCGCCCCTTTCAAAGGGATATGGGGGTCAGGATCAATCTAATGGCATGTATGTACATTCATTGTGGGGAAACTAGCCTATTAAAAAAAATATATATTTTCCTCCAAAATGCTGAACCACCCCGGCGCTTCTAATTTCGGCCCAAAAGTTGCGATAATTCAAATTTTTACAATATTTGCCCCTACGCCCCTTCCAAAGGGATATGGGGGTCAGGATCCATCTAATGGCATGTATGTACATTCATTGTGGGGAAACTAGCCTATTCAAAAAATATAATATTTTCCTCCAAAATGCTGAACCACCCCGGCCCTTACCATTTCGGCCTGAAATTGGTGTTTATTCAAATTATCACAATATTTGCCCCTATGCCCCTTTCAAAGGGATATGGGGGTCAAGATCCATCTAATGGCATGTAGGTACATTCATTGTGGAGAAACTAGCCTATTAAAAAAAATATATATTTTCCTCCAAAATCCTGAACCACCCCGGCCCTTACCATTTCGGCCTGAAATTGGTGTTTATTCAAATTATCCACAATATTTGCCCCTACGCCCCTTTCAAAGGGATATGGGGGTCAAGATCCATCTAATGGCATGTATGGACATTCATTGTGGGGAAAGTAACCTATTAAAAACTAGATGGAATTTTGACTGCGCGCAGTCGAAAATTATGCCTCCGCCATAGAGCAATTTAAACAAGTTTGGAGTTTAAATCTCCAGTGGTTCTTGAGATATCATGATAACAATCTCAATGTATGGAATTTCATAAGTTGACCTCTGTGACCCTTGACCTTTGACCTACGTGCTCCAAAATCTAATCAGATTGTCTTCCTATGGTGATACACACTATCATTAAGTTTGAAGTTTAAATCTCCAGTGGTTCTTGAGATATTATGATATGGTGATACATACTATCATTAAGTTTGAAGTGAAAATTCTCCAGTGGTTCTTGAGATATCGCGATAACGATCTCAATGTATGGAATTTCATAAGTTGACCTCTGTGACCCTTGACCTTTGACCTACGTGCTCCAAAATCTAATCAGATTGTCTTCCTATGGTGATACACACTATCATTAAGTTTGAAGTTTAAATCTCCAGTGGTTCTTGAGATATTATGATAACAATCTCAATGTATGGAATTTCATAAGTTGACCTCTGTGACCCTTGACCTTTGACCTCCGGCACCACCTTCAGTGGCGGAGGCATAAAAAAAGAAAGAAAGAAAAAAAGAAGAAATTAATAAAGAAGGAAAGAAAAAGGAACTACAGGTAAACATGCATGGAATAAAATACAAAATGATATCTTCTTCCTAATTTTGAGAAAGAGGGTGATGATGTAACACAGACCTGATAATGGTAGATCACTCCCATTTGGATCTCGTGAGATTTGAGAGTTGAAGTTGACGTTTCCTGGTATATTCCACTCTGTTACTGCAATAAAAACAAAAACACATATACACTATTGTACATGACATTCAAATTTCAAAAGAAAATCATCGTTTCAAAATTTCCATCATTGTAAATTCACTTACAGGTGAATGTAAGGAATTATATCATTTGTTGTAGAGGATATTTCTACGTAATGTGCGCCATAATTTTACTAATTCACCTCAATATGAAAATTACTTGCAATGATCAATACTTCGGGTTTCTTTCTGGTATACCTATATAACGGCAACAACAACAAATTAATTATCTATTTACTTTATACGCTAGAAAATGTTGTAAGTATGTATCTTCGTCTATTACACAATCACTATTGCACTGGCTCATCTAGGCCCCATTTCACAGAGCCCTTTTTCAATGACAAATTACAAAAAATTACAAAAAACCTTTTTTCTCCCTCTTTGGGCTGATATTGCTCAGTTTTGAATGCTTTACTATTAACAGAAAAAAAAAAATTTTTTAAAAAGCCGACCTAAATTTCAAGATTTGTGAGTCAGTTGCAAAGGGCAATACAACATCCTTTTTTTAAAGGCCTAACAGTCCTCCTTTACTCACGTGAGATGAAGAAATGGTAGAAGGGTAACCCCATGGTCATCGGTGGAACGTAACCAGCAGGAGCAATGGTTGGTGGAGACCCAGATTGGGGGTCCAGAGAGGGGCTCATGCTCAGACTAGAGGGTGTGGCACACTTAGGCATGGACGGAGAGGTGGAAGGGTGTATCATGCCTTCATCTGTCTGTGTGGTTGAAAGACAGTATGATAATAATAATATTAATATTCTGCTTTTATATAGCGCCCAATACATCGATACAACGATGTGCCTAAGCGCTTTACAGATATATTATTACCTCGGTCATCGGATTCAGGCTTACCCGCACACAATGTATGCACATTTTCCACTCCCTGGGAAGCATTCAGTTCAGTACAGTGATTAGATGAAAATTTGACATCTTTTTCATATATAGAAATAAAAAACTATTCAAGTCTGGGCCCAAGTAGAGGCTGATACTTTAGATTAGAGGGTCTGGCACTCATAAGCATGGAGAGAGAGATGGATGGGTGTATCATACCTTCTTTGGTCTGTAAGGTTTGGAGATAATTTCATATTATTTAAATATAGAGAAATAAAAATGATTTTTGAAGTTCGGGCCTAAGTAGGGGCTGATGTTTGAACTAGAGGGCATGGCACTCTTCAAGGCTGGTTCAGTTATGGCGCCGTAAACCACCGCAAAACAAACTGCAACATTTTACAAATGTGTAAATGATTGGCAACTGCGTGCAACAAAGGACTTGTGCGTATTCAATGAGCTGTGTATTATATGATACATAAATGTGAAAAATATTACTCTTTACGTCATCATTAAAAAAACGCTATGGTTTTGCCACATCATATTTGAACGAGACTTTAGGCCTAGGTGGAGATTTAGAAGGGTGTATCATGCCTTCTTCAGACTGTATGGTTGGAAGGAAAAGGGCAGACATTGGATGAGAAGAGACAGATACTTTGGACTTGCTAATACATTTGAATGAGTAGAATGTTCAAATAAAACACAGTCCTGTAAAATGAAATTGAACATTGTTGTTTGTATCTTATAAATCAATCTTTCATCAATTCCATCTCAAGCTAAATGAACAAAAAAAAAAGTCTATTAACAATTTCAGTGCCACGGATGACAAACTATTGATTTTTGTTAAAAGTATGTTTAGACAAATATGAGTAACATTATGTCTTTTCATGAAATTCAAAATGGATCATGAGTTGTGATCCCATGAAAAACTGGTCGTTTCAAAATACACAAATGGAAAAATTACTAAAGAATCTGTCACATAAAGCTCTTAAATGATATGCTGTACATGTTTAGAAGCACTCTCTTTCCAAATATACAAATGTACATTGCAAGTCCCTTTTGGTTCTTCACAGATACAATCTACTTACCATAGTTGTGATAGGACTGTAATGTCTTTCCATACAACCTACATCCATGCCTCTTTGATCTGTCAAGACAAAGTTAAAGAGACACAATGGATAAATCAAGGACAAAGGTAAAGTCATCGTGTTAAAGTATGTGAAAAATATCACTCTACATGGTTACAGGTAAAATGTAAAGACTACAGAATGTCACATAAAGTAAAACACAAAAATATCGTAAATCTCTTTGTATAAGGCGCACCTGTGTATAAGGCGCATCACTATTTTTTGGGGAAAAAAAAAGATTGTTTTTTGTTTTGTTGTTGTTGTTTTGTTGCCGAAAACCCACGCGGGGAAGGACCTTCATTTTACATCGAGGTGCAGTTGAAGTTGTGAACTTGTCACAAATAATAGTAACAGTCTTAGGCTTCATGATACAAGTGTCCCACACCAGCCTCATCACATCACCTAGCAGAAGCACTGTGTTCTATGCCAAACATCAATAGTCATGCATGATATGAATAGCATCCTCTAAATTTCTGACAATGGAGTACCTAGGATAGAACCTTGTGGTACACCATTTGTTATAGAAAAAAAAATTGAGGAATTATTATTATAAACTACATATCGAGATCTATTAGAAAGATTACTTTCAAACCAAGATGACAGACAAATTTGAGTGTTGTTGTAGTTTCCGAGTGGTGAGTCAACACACTGATTACTGAGCTGGGAGACATTGCCAGGCATAGCGCCATAAATCGAAACTAAAAAAAAAATTAAAAAAACTTTTTTTTCTGTACCTGTGTATAAGATGCACCCCCGACTTTCAAATTTTTTCGGCGGCAAAAAAGTGTGCCTTATACACGGAGATTTACGGTAGATGCACACAGAAGGGACTACCTGTTCAAACAAATGGTCTGGTTGCTTTGATAGTTTTATCTATCTTTGCTAGTAACTCAACTATTATACGTTTTTTCAAATTAATTTGGCGGGCCGGTGCGATTCAGTACAAATCCTATAGCAATCTGATATTTATCTTCTTTTGTTTATATTTCTGATAATTTATCATCGTATTGTTATTACAACTACCCTGAATTCTCATTATTTAACACATAAATATTGATAAAGAATGAGTTTAAATAAATTATTCTAGAGTCAGTAGACAAGTACCTTGATTGGACATCATCATGTCTTGAAACTGCCCAGGTATCATGGAGTCCATAGGATCAGAACCTCTCTCTGTTATCAGAAAGTAAGGATTATGAATTAGTTACTAAGTAAATAATTTTATGTTTAGATCATCTGCCACACATGTCAAATGCCCAATTTCCTGTTGACATGATTATAACTACAAAAATATAACTACAAATAAATGCCCAATAGGAAATTCTTGAAACAAAGGACATATGAACATCGTTTTCAATATGGCTGCCATGAGGTGTTACCAAAAGCTTTCAATTTTTTGTAGTCATTATCTATTCATAATAGACCAAGAGGATACAGGATAGTGGTTCTACGAGACATGCTCCATGGTCAATTGTCAGCAGTAAACCTATTTCCTACGATCAATCCTGGGCAAAACTCTGAGCAAAAAAACCCTAAGCCTAAACCTAGCCTAAAACCCAATTGCAATTGCAACTATAGCCCTACACAGGGATGCCAGTTAGAATTGATCAGAGGGCCTGAAAATCACCTAGAATGAGCTATTTTGTACACAAAAAGCCTAAACTATGGTCTGAAAATAACTCGCCAGGCCTGAAAACTGGCATCCCTGTCTATATCTTGGATGAAATAAAGCCCAGAGCAAATGCCATCATCGCAAATATCAGGTTCTCCACCCAGATCTCTTCACCCAGATCTCTCCACCCAGGTGTTAAATGGGTACCTGGTAGGATACGACCGTCATTGTTGGTCAAACAGTTTTTGAGCGTCAAGTAACGCCTGACTGGAATGCTCCCCCAGGGAGTGGAGCTTGCCCGTACAAGCACTGAATCCAATGACCGGGGTAACAGTATATCTGTACAGCGCTTAGAGACATTGCAATAAGCGCTATATAAAAGCTAAATATTATTATTATTAATCTTACTGTCTGTCATATGATGTGGAGAGGGCGAGTCCATTCGTTGCTGTGGTGATATGCTTCTCCTACCATCCTTTCTCATCTTACTCCAAAACTGAGCAGGGTTATTGCCAGGACCACCTTGAGGTCCACAATTGGACTGCATCTAGAGAACAAAAATATACAACCATTTATAGATTAAAGAGTCATCATTTTGTTTAATTGCTTGTATCTCTGGTGTCAAATAGGACTATTCACTTCTCTTTGGAAAAGTGTCACATTTCAGATAATCTTGCTTTTGTGGGTCAAGCAGTATAGCTGATTCTGCAATAAATCTATAAAACTTGCACAGAATATGAATTAGCGAATTGGTCGATTTGCTTTCAAGAACACTTTAACTCTCTTATTTCTCTAATTATAAACCTAACAAAATATGCTAAGATGACTTGATGAAGAATGTAATAGGAATGGCTCATAACTAGTAGAGCAATGGATAAATCATGTTCTTTGTTCCACAGCTAATGAGGTGCGGAGAATTACTGCAGCTAAACTCGACCAAGATTGGTGTATTTCTTTCTGCATAAGGCGCCGAACCACATTTTGGGTGGGGGGAATCGTCAACTTACACTAAATGTTCAAGAACATTTATTTCATAATCCATATATCAAGGCACATTTTCAGGGAACATTGTATCCCCTGGTAGCAACGAAATGCCTCTTCACTGTGACTTACAGGCAGTGTTGGAAATGAAGATTGATCCTGCACTTCATACATGGCCATGTTTTCTTCAAAAGCCTTCCTTTCCTCCATTTCCTCGCTGGACATATCTCCTTCATACTGATAGTTGCCACCATGCATTCCTTGGTTGTACATCCGTCCGTTTCTACCTCCCCTGAAAGGCATTATTAAATCATAATGGTAATACATGGTAAAAAGAATACTACAAGTAAGTACTACATGTAATTGAGGTGCAATGGGTCGGTGATGAGAGCACTGGTTCAAAAATACAAGTCATGGAGGGTCGAGGCCTTTGAATAAAGTACCAACTATGATTAAACAAGCCCTTAATCATCACAATTTCAAGAAATTGACTAGAAGAAACTTTGTTCTTGACTTCCTACACATCATTTGGAGATCAAATGTAAATGCACAAATTTATGTGCACAAAACCTTTGATGATAGGCCAAATCAAATGTCATCTAGTTACTTATGGGACTAACCTCATTTATAAAAAATAAAAAAAAGCTAAAAGCCCACCAAAATAAGGACAAATAAATATGAAATAAATCCCTCCTCTATGCCACCGCCACAACACTTCAAACAATTTCATCTACCTCTCCTCTTCTCTCCTCTCCTCCCTTTCTGACCTGTTATCTTGCATCATGTGTGTGCCCTGGTACCCGGGAGCTCTCCCTCTCCCCATCTGCTCCACGTGTCCCTCCATCCCCCTATTCATAAAGCGAGGTGGTGGTGTAGAAGACCTACAGAGTGCATGCACAGATTTACTCAGGACAGATTCGAATGGGTAATCTAAGATTCGCAGTATGTAATCCATGATGTGCATTAATTCATCAAATCTAATCCAATCCTCAGCTTCCGAAATCTTAATAATTTCCTCCAAATGTTATTTGAACAACTCACCCAATTAAATATTACTTTAAATGACCAGTTGAGCCCATGTGAACACAAAACAAACCACATTCTCTAGCAAAATAGAGACCTTTGCACTATCCAATCTAGTGTTTTTGGTTCTGTTGTTGTTGTTTTTTCTTTTATCCCAACAAAGCCATGGGAAATTAATTTTCAACAATACTTTGAAGCACACTTAATAATCAGGAAATCACCTACCCGTATGGAGAGGGGGATTTTGGTCCCTTGTGGCTGCCGTTCTGCTGCCCTCTCATCTGATAGGGGATACTCTGGCCCTCACCCATAGGCTCCCCTCCAGGGGGGTAAGACTGGGCCAATACCATCATGCCCTGGCCCCGCCCCCATTTGACAGGTGGTTTGCTTCTGTTTCTGAAGTCTGTGTGTATTAAACAAAATTCAAATTTAGAAACACACAATTTAGCGCAGAATGAAAACAGACATTGTGGGTGTATGAGTTTAGAAGTTTAGAATATGACAATGTGTACAAACAGTTGTATTGTACATGAATTCAGAATAGGAGAAAGTAAACAATGTATAAAAAAAAGTGCAAAATTAATTTGTCATACAATTGTATGCCAAAGATTTTATAAAATGTACCCTTGAATTTATTTGCATAAAAAAACTACAAATAAATTTCATTAGGATCATGTATACAAACCATGGTAAAAAAAAAAGTAAAAGTGAGTTAAGAACACAACTATGAATACATGGACATGTGCATACCAAAGTATAAACATTCTTAAATGAGTTTAGAGTAGGCTTAATATTCATCTAGGGTGCTTGCAGTTTTGCCTAAAGTCTAATGGCAAATGAAAAAAATTTTCATTGTAGTGAGAATCATGGTTGAATCTACACGGTAATAATACAAAATATGTTAAAATACATCACGATGATGACATTTCACAAAAATGTAAAATGTATGCACTGGTATTGACAGATTTTCATAATACAACTGAGAATATCTTACCACCATTTGGAGCACCATTTCCATACTTCTGGTGATAGTTAGAAGCTCCCTTGAAACCGCCGCGTGCAGTAGTCCATGATCTTGGTGGATTAGAGGGGTGAGGCTTCACATTCTTTACTGGAATCTCATGTCTGTATTGAACATGATAGAAAACAAGATTATATCTTAAACTGCAAGGCATAAACCATCAAAATACTGCCATATTTGTACTTACAATTGTTTCATAAGCCAATCAATCGGTGAAAATAAATTAATTCAAAAGTGAGGCACAACATCCCTACATTGGTGATTAGAATTTTTGGCAGAATAACATTTCGACAATTCATAATATTCCCTAAACACTGTTGGAATAATCATGCTGAAATAACAATTCCCACTGAAATACAATGACCAATCATCAACTATGCGTCACTTTTCACTTGATAGCGAGTCTCCAGTTTGTAAATATTTAACAAGAATAAAAGAAATTTATGCCATAGTCACAAAGGTTCGTATGAACGATTATTTTGTACAAATCTCTGTTTTTCCATTGTCTGAAAATCATTCGTAAGGCGTTCGTAGCAGTTTGTAATGGCATTTGTGACCGAGGAATTTGTGACCGAGGATTAAACTTTCTGAGTACAGTAAAAAAACATCTAACTCACTTTTCTCCAAGGTCTTCTACAAACACTGTGATTGGTCCTTTATCAGGCTTCACCTCCTGAATGTGAGCACTGTACCACTTCTTAGTCTCATCTACGATCACCTGAAATACAAAAATATCACCCTTATCATAAGTAGAACCATCAGCAGTTAATTCAATGCAAAGATTACAGTAAGTTTCTTTAAAAATTTTCTCTCACCCATTTGCAAATTCCTTAGGAATCTCATTTGGAACGCCTATGGATGAGAAGCTGCGTTAACACAATTAAAGTATTCTGTCTTTGCTGATTCATCAACTTCAATCTATGAAATCAGGACCACAAATGTTCTTGATCATTGTCATTACAATAACGATGAGATTCAATGTCATTGTAACAATGATATAGATAGAAGCAATAATCGTATATTTGACAGGATACATATAATTTCTGAAAATGTTACAAAATACAAATTTTCTCAAATTGAACAAAGGTCTCACCTGAACTTTGTCTCCAGGGCAAAACTGAAGACCTGTAGCCAGTAGATAGTCCTGATGCATTTGTTCTAAAAGTAATATAATACAAGGAAATTGTCATATACTTTATGTATAATAACATCAATGATAATATGTCTTCTTTAACCAGAATTTATATTGTTCTCCCTGAGGGCCCTGCAGTCATATTATTACTATCATATTATTGAATATAACACCAAAATCAAATAGGATAGTCACGTTTTACATGTACATGTGTGTCAAAATTTGCACCCAAAAAAAAGCAACAACAAAACAACCAAAACAACAACCAAATAACAAAAACAACAATAACAACAAAATGACAATTAAGGCAAGAATGTATTATTATTAGCAGGGCTCAACACTTACAGGGGCCCAGGACACATGGGCACCAAAAATCTAAATGTGGGCCCCCAAATTCTGACATTTTTACATACACCCTGTAGGGCCGATGCATACATTCTATCCAGACCCCCTTTCATAAAGGTTAGTATGGAGCCCTGTTAAAGGCTGTCTGTACTAGTTCAGCCAGAAGGGATTAGACCACCCAGCGGATCACTGACAGGTGGCTATCTCATCAACTCAGCTCTCAATTAACATAAGAAAAAGAGGATCATGGGGGACCAATGGTCACTGATTAGGCATTGTTTTCTTTATAGAGGGAGCAAGTAGTACAGTGGGGCTTTAAAAGAGATGTATGGTGCCTGAAATGGTACCTTTGTTTCCCTCATTCCAGCAGTCATATTCCACATT
This sequence comes from Strongylocentrotus purpuratus, assembly GCF_000002235.5. Lineage (NCBI taxonomy): Eukaryota > Metazoa > Echinodermata > Echinoidea > Camarodonta > Strongylocentrotidae > Strongylocentrotus > Strongylocentrotus purpuratus. Next base: position 12,145,085 of record NW_022145596.1, read on the forward strand.
CCTGTAGATTTCTGGATCAAGTGCTTTGGCTACCTTGTAAGGCAGTGGAGGACGCCTCTTCTCTATCCTCAGTCTCCCAAACCTGTCACGCTCGTCATCCTGTAGCAGAGAAACCACAAAGATATGAATACAGTTAAACCTGCTTTAGTGACCATCTGTCTACAAAGACCACCTGTCTATAACAACCACTTTTTTTTCCTCCTTGAAAATGGTTTCTCATTGAAACATGTACTAAAGGAACCTGTCTTCAAAGACCACTTTTTGTGTTTCCCTTGGGCGGTCGCTATAGACAGGTTCGACTGTATTTGCAAATGGCCATCGATGGCTAATTCTGTTTTCCTTTGCATGGGCCTACAAGTCATATATAAACTTGAAGCAAAATGGTGACAAGTGTTGCAAAATTAAAAATAAATGTTCCTTTCAAAGACAATCACATGCCAGTAGAAAATTATCTGCTAATATAGCAATCAATCGATAACTCCATAATTAAATATGTCAGAAACATTTATAGCACATAAATAAGCAATCTTGTAAAATCGGTATTCATATGAAGCATTCATGGATGCACAAAAACTGTGCAATAAAGCAGCTAATCACTTTTTGCATAGTCCTTTTGTCATTACATTTTGTCATACTACAATTCATTTTCTTTTGGTATTAACCTTGTTAACTATGAAGGAATCTATACTCCCGAGAACCATTTGTGGATGTATATTTTGCTACAAAGTCTACAAAGACCGAGTAGAAGAGCAGCTATGAAATGAAAATCTCTTTCTTGTTTGGGCTCATGTGGTGCATAAGAGACAATAATCTATATGTTTTGTCTCTACGAAACTGATACAAAAAACATTTTTGTGGACTATCACAGCCTGGATAACCCTTGGTTTTCCCCATTTAGCCTGAAAGAGAGTCCCAAGATATGTTGGAGCCTCATACATCTTTTGCCAATTAAGCCTGAACAGGCCTGAACTGAAAAAATGACAGGGTCTGAAAAATGGCATCCCTTTATCTTGTTAATGTATTTTTGTATGCACAAAATTGAAATAATTGAAATGGAGAAAATAGAATTAGGCCTAAAAAAGTTGTTGTATGGTCGGTCGGTCGTTTTTGTTTTTTTTTCCTTCTTTTTTTTCCTCCCTCTTTGGGCCGATATTTCTCAGTTTTGAATGCTTAAATTTAGTTCTCTCTTTTTAGGCCTTATAGTGAAACTTTTGTATCTAGATGATAGGCTAAAAAATGTCAAATTATAATAAAGTATTGCTTTTTGAGTGTCTATTTTATGTGTATGTTTGTGTGTGTGTGTGGGGGGGGGTAAACCTAAATTGTAAAGTGGCAGTAAGTCACTGACCCCTAACCACCTTCATTCTAGAAACAAGAGTCAAAAGCAGATGTACCAAGGACCCCCAAATATCCTCAGTTCTTTGAAACATAGAGAAGTCTCCATGCTTTTTAGAATAATCACTGCCAGAGTGATGGAGGTGTTTCATAAATACCCTTTGTTTGCCCTCTTGAAAAGGACATCTTCACCTGTGTGTCATAGAATATACCACCAGTGCATAAATGAATAATGATTAAACTTTCTTGACCCCATATCCAGCAATCATCTCAATGGGTCTTACAGTTTGGTACAAAAAAGCTTTATCTGCCCATGTGCAGATAGTTTCTCTGAACTGGGGGGTGTTTCACAAAGATCCTAGGTCGAACTTCACTCTTAAGTTGGACTTAAAAAACTATGGAGAGCCATTTGTAGCATTAAAATGAAATATATTCAAAAACAAAAATTGAAGTATTTTAGACTCTTCATAGATTCCACATCAAGAACATGAAATCTCCCATTATAATAGAAAATATGAATGATTTGAATCAACATTTATGCCTTTTAAAATAAGATTTACAAAATATTTTCATGATGCTAACGGCTTTCCATAATTGTTAAGTCCAACTTAGAGTTAAGTTAGACTTATGGGCCCGAATTCACAAAGCAAGGTTTGAGCTCAGACCAAGGTTTGAGCTCAAACCTCCTTTTGTTTCGCCAAACCTCCTTTTGTTCTTTACAAACCAGGTTTGTAAAAAACGCGTAAAACGCGTCATATGACGTATGAAAACCAAGGTTTGTCGACAAACCTCCTTTGTGAATTTGGGCCAATATCTTTGTGAAACACCCCCCTGGTCTGAACGGGCCAACAATACCTCATGTCTTCTTGGTGATCGCTGATTGAGTGTATCGCCTCCAGCATTGGGTCCGTCCGAGAATCCATAGTGTCTGTGCTGGGGCTTCTTGCCTGGGGAGTTACGTAAGATCTCCACGGCCTCGTCTGCCTCCTTGGCAATGTTGAAGACTTTCTTGTATAAGATCTCATAGACGATGGCTGCAACATAGAAAGGATATAGATAATACAAAAATCTTTAATTGTGCGTCCAGTTTACAAGCACATAACACAGCTACAATTTCATTTTTTTCTAAATTAATCATGAAAATTTAACCAATAGGCTATAGAAACCGGGTGGGTCCTGTATTTTAGCCTATGGAAAGAAATAACGTGGTGGTACTAGAAGGGGGACAACAAGCTCTTCTAAGTTACTTGATACAGTAATTTACTTTGGGTAATCACATTCATGTAAGACACTGCAAAGGTGAAAGATTTTATTGAATTATAGTTATTTCATTCTGTTTCATCATTTCTCTTGTACACCCTCCTTTCCTTATCCATCTTCAATTTTCATTATTGATTATTCTCACCATGAAGTACTCATCAATCAAACACAATATATGCATACAGGTGTCTGTGAGCTCCTCTTTGTTTGGACATGGAATTTCATCAATTTCCCTTTTCTTCCCAAGAAATCATATTCTCACACCTCTGTTCTAGGAATATCACCAGAATATGTTCTCCAATAAGAAATACTCGGTATGTTCATTCATACATCAACCAAGAAGAGGAATAATATTTCAGAGCACAAAACAAATGGAGCATTTAATTGTAGATGAAATCTATGCCTATCATCTTGTTAGTAATTGTTTGTTTTACTTAATTAATCACAAATTTAACAAATGTGAAGAGTTCACAATCTTCCTTTTCCTGTGTCCGATATTTCAAACTTCCAATGCTCGTTTCTGTAACTTTTCTGTTCCTATTCAATCAACTTTATGTTTGGATGAACTTAAGTTGAACTTACACTGACACACTCCCAGGCTATTCTGATACTGCTTGGTAAAGACACTGTCATAATGGTTGTTGTTGGAAAAGCAGAGAAGTACCTGTATAGAAATGAAATATTACATTTAGAAAAAAGCATTACTAGATAATTTGTTTCATTGGTCAAGCAAAGTTGAGTTTGGTCTTTGTTAAGGCCTATTCATAAACTTCATGTCTCTTATAATATTACAATGCCTTTTTTATTTTACTCATGCAACAGACACTGGAAAACACTAAAAGCAATATTCTGCCTGATTTCCATCTGTATTATACAATCTGTAATATATCTAAAGTTACTATTCATTATACTCAACATGTTGTTTACAGCCTAATTCAGCTAAATATGATCCTGGAGTAATTATGAAAGAGATGTATTTTCAATATCTCAACGATAATTCAAAATGATTGCTGTATAAATACCATCCATAGTACTACAAAACTTTCATATCTTTCACGGCTTTAGCTTTAGCTTTTTCTTGCTTCTTACTCAATATACCATTCTTATCCATCATTTGTAGCACACAAAAAATAAAATAACAGATGTACTCTACAAGGGAATTCATAATCAAGTTAATATCAATCAGCTGTAATACACACATTTATCAGCGATGAATAAATCTTTAAAACCTCATTATTCAACATGTGATTTTTGTTGTAAATGCTATAGCAATTTATCAATTAAATATATTCTTAAGTTTTTCAATAGGTATTCAGGTATATATTGCAGGATGGCCATGAAACCCAAAAGGCAGAAATTATTCAGGCAAAGCTAACTCATCCCTTTAAATTCCCTTCTAATCTTTTCATCAAATCAGCTGCAGTAGACAGGAAATTCTTTCTTTCTAAAAATATGTGGTGGCTACGCATAACAATCAAAAGGCCTTCAGTTGTCTCCTGATCGGTTGTCTTTTTCTGATCATTGTAATGAAAATCAGAATGACTGAAAAATAAATTCCTAAAAGACATATTAACAGCTGTTCATCAATGCTTTCACATGTTCCAAAGCAGCATTTCTATTGTGGAACTCTAATTATGTTGCTTTTTAGAAAAGCCTCTGGCAAGCTTTGCTGAATAGGCCTGTTTTCTAATGTATTTCAATTATTCATGCTTCTCTCCCAAACCCTTGTCATGTATACATTCTATTTGATTCACCTGCTACATGTATGCAAAAAGCCATTTCTAAGGATGGAATTCACTTTGCAAACATTATTTGTTATGTTGGACAAGTCTCTGGCAAGCTTTTCAGTGTCAAGAGAACTTTTGTTCAAAAAGTATGCATAGAATTAGTAAACAGATCTACTGCATGCATGTAAGCTCCCTATATATATTATGCATAAAGAAGGTACCCTGTTACAATTTCAATGCAAGTGATAAAACACATTCTAATATACCTAAAAATAACTATGAAATAACAGGTAAATTGCATCAAAATATAGAATATTAATAAAATCATTATAAATAAAACTACACACTCCTCTTTTACAGAAACAAAGACATCTATAAAATTCTGGAGTTTTTTAAATTTTAAATATACATAAAATATTATCTCATTCATTTTATTCCCCACAGCTAAGTCAACGAAATCTATGCTATACTGTTTGTTTAAATTTCTTTCATCCACTTCAAAAAAGAAAACTAATCAAGGCTCTAACCAAAAACATACATACTTCTAAAAATGTCAAATCATGTTACATGTATTTATAATTACAACACAGACTCTCTGATCTGAATACTTCCCATATGAGTCAGACCAAAACAAATTGTTGGCTGTCCGCAAGCAGGCTTTAACAGTTATGTCTTGTCAATGACAGTAAAGACGTTCTTGCAAGCAGCCAACACAATACTTTGTGTTCTTTGTATGAAAAGACAGGGCTGACTCATGATACATCTACTCACTTTGTTAGGATATCCATTCTGAGTCACGTTACTGGGGGGTTTCCCAGGATCTTGGTATATTATGAAGTCTCTCCTGAAGAAAAAAGATACAATCAAACCAGTTTTAACCACATATATAAACCAATGAAAACTCTCTGTCATTGTAGATGACTTTCATGTTTCCACTGAGGGATAAAGAGCACTTGTCGGTCTTTTAACTTTTTAAAGACCATATTTTTGTGTCTTCCTTGGAGACCTTTTCTTTTCAGTTTTGACTATAATCACAAGTCACAATAATTAAGTTTATTTTATCTATTTCATTAATTTTACTATTTTTTACTGCTTAAATTTGTTTATTCTAAGCAATGTTTATATCTGTAAACTAGAGACTTGTGTCACTTTGTGTCACTTCATGTCAGAGCAGGAGCTATAATCTCTCTCTCTCTCTCTCTCTCTGTATCTATGTCTGTCTCTCTCTCTCTCTCTCGCTCTCTGCCACTGTCTCTCTCCCTCTTTCCCCCTCTCTCTGTCTGTCGCTCTCTCTCTCTCTCTCTCTCTCTCTCTCTCTCTCTGTCCCTCTCTCTCTCCCTCTCTATCTCTCCGTCTCTAACTCTCTGTGTCTGTTTCTCTCTCTACCATTTCCCCGACTTTATTGTACAGCATTTCTAGCAACATTGGGAAATACCCGAAAAACACGAAAAGTTATTACACAATGCTGAACAGACTCCTCATGTGCTCTAATGATCACATGTCATAACATGCTCGGGTAACAGGAACTGGTGAGCAATTCTGTTTTTTACTTTAAAGGAAGACAAAAAGTTGCATTTCCCTTAGTGACAGAAAATCCTAGTCTTTATCATTCTAATTGCTTAATGTCATTTTTATGCAGAATTGATTGCGGCACTACTTGAGCACTTATAAGGTAGGAATATATCAGAATATTTTGACCAGTTAATCATAAACATAAACATAAACATAAACATGAACTTAAACCATAATCTAAACTGTAAACCAAAACCTGACCCAAACCTGACCCATAGCCTTAAACCTAAACCAAATCCTCACCAAGTGCTAAAATAGAGCCAATGGTAATTGGAGATAATAAGGTGTCATCAATACAATTTCCATACTCTTTTGAAGTTAAATAAATAACAATATGAATCTGTTGCAGTGAGGAAAAAAGGACTGGAGCAGTGAGTGATTTAGCTCTAAAAATTTTCAAAAGAGCTCTGGTAAATTGAAAAAGAGCTCTTTCAAAAAACAATAAAACTCTATGAGTAACAACACCAAATCCTAAAATAGCTCCAGCAAACTTAAAAGTATATTCTACACTGATGTGTTGTGGTAGTGATGTTTAATTTCATCATGATCGACAACATGATCTTTTTTCTTCAATACTAATGCTAGAAGAGGAAGCAGAGAGGCTTACTTGTACATCAGTGATAAAGCACTGATTTCCACTTGACCAGCCCATTCCTGCAAAAGGGGGAAACATGATGAACATTAAAAATGATTGTCTAAGTTTGTCTGGCAATATGTTTGTTTCATTTTTTATTCTGTATAATAACCTTTTGGTGTGTTATGGTTTAGAACAATGGTGGGGCGGGGGAAGGAAAACCCCACAAATCTGTATTATGAAGGTAAAGATCTACATTTCACATTCATTACTAATTAATGTATGGACTTTCTACAATTATTTTTTGAAGTAATGGATTAAAACATACCGGTAGTATATATGTATGTACCATCTTTATGGTATAAACCACTCAGTATTTTATAATATAAACTGATGATGTACAAAATAATGCTTTATTTAGTAGGAGAAAGACTAAATGTATTGTAATTGATAACAAACTAAAAATGATATCTACTAAACAACCTGATTTTTGCAAATACCAAAGTTGATGAATGAAAAATCTATTTGGATTAAGTTTAATGACCTTTTTCAACATAATACTCCTACAACAATGTAACTCCTGACAAAATCCATGAATTTCTCAAATTAGAATCTTACTTTGGGGCAAATAGGCCATTTTCATAATCAAATTTAATGCATGTGTCTTTGTTAAGTGCCTCATTACAAATTAATTCCTCCACCTATTATGAATAAATATATTTCAATGGTCTGAATGCAAATTGCATACATTACTTGTTGCTAGGTAGGGTAACCATTATAATTTCTAATGAGGCACAAGATTTCTGCATTAAATTTGATTACATTACGAAAATGGCCTATTCAATCTGTGTACCAGTAGTTGGAGCACACTATCAATTTGCATGCAAACACCTGCTATCCCCCCCCCCCCCCCCATCCCATCATCTTGGTTTTCCAATGTCATGCATAATAATTGATGAACTCTAGCCTGAATAAGATGCTCTGGAAAGGCTAGTGTGATACATAATAGTATTTTTAAATAACTTCTGGTACACACAGATTTATAGCCTTGACTTGTCCTAAAAAATAGGAACATCAAATTGGCAATTCAAAACATCTTTTATTTATCATTTCGCCAATAAAAGAGTTATTCAAAAGAGTTTCTACATTCTTCAACTGTATACAATGCATTGAGTCCATTCTGATGCAAATTTAACTTTTTTGTGATTATTGATCAAATTGTCAATTTCCTATTTCAGACGTTGTATATTACCTTTGCATTCTGCAACTTGTCTAGGTGCTGTTCAAATGGCCCTTCAACAAACTGGAAAGGAAAAAAAAAAGAGTTTGAGATCAATTGTAAATCAAAACAGCCCCACTGTACAACTTGTAGCTACTTGCTCCCTCTATGTAGAAAACAATGCCTAATCAGTGCCTGTTGGTCCCCCATGATCCTCTTTTTCTTATGTTAATTGAGAGCTGAGTTGATGAGATAGCCATCTGTCAGTGACATTGCTGGGTGGTCTAATCCCTCCTGTCCACATACAGTACATACAGCCTTTAAAACACAACCATCTGTGTTTCTGGTATGACTTAGAGAAACAGGATTCTAAATTAAGCTTATAATTTATTTGTAAGGGGCTGGACTGAAATTTTAGTTGCATCTATGGGCCCCATGTTGAAATTGTTTTATTTGGGGCATACAGACATGAAATTTTGAGCATCCGGTGTCGATTAGCCAGCTAAAACATTTGAAAGGGGTAGAATGACATCAATTAAATCTCCAGTCACTGTCGTAGTAAATCACTCAAGATACACAAGAGTGTCTTTGGCTAGGAATTGTTAAAAGTGAATTAAATGGAAGATTAATCATGAGGAAAGGTGTACCTACAATGTAGTAACCGATTTAATCATTGAGCTCGATTTGTAAACATTTGAGTTTACATCATCAACAAAAATAATCTAAATAACCAAATAAAAATAGATACAATGTCAGGAAAACATAAATAGGTATGGCAATTCCCGTATGTGAGCAATGCAGCTGTGCAACAAATAGAAGGGTCTGAACTTTTATCAGCAAATCAACAGCTTATGTACATGATAACTATTTGTTATGTGTTTTTTTCCAATAAAAAATTATTAGCAACAGATGGTATGTTTTAATATTTTGAAAGGTCTTGACATGACTGACAGCAATGACCTCAACAAAATTACATACAATAATCTAAAGCAAGTGTAGATATTTAAAAACATACTGGTACTTAAAAACAGGATCAACCAGTTAAATCTTTAGTTTGATTTTGATGATACACAATTGGGTTATCAATATCTGAATTAATGAAGAAACACAACTTGGCACTTGTTGTTTAGTAATATAAACAATTTTGATCAAACTTACAGGTTCAAAGTGCTCCTTGTTACGCTCCATAAATCGGATACAGGCTTGGCGGACATCATTGTGGAGGGCTTGAGTATGGAACACCTGTAAGGGTTTTTTAACAAGTTCTTATTCAATATTAGGAAATAAAAATACAGTGATTGTTATGTACTGAATATGTGAACCCACTAAATTGTGATGCCTTCCAAAATGCTGTGCTCAAAATAAAATGACTTTAAGGGTGGAGAAAAGATATGAAAGAGTTTTTTTTTTTTTAATAGCCCCCTCTTTACATACTAGACGTTATTGTGCAGCTATCGATATAAAGTGAATTCAACAAAACCATAACTGAAAACATATGGAAGGTAGTTAGAGGAGAAACAAATTAATATTAATAATGTATTTTTGTTATGTCCTACTTAAGTTAAAAGAAAGAAAAAAAGCATAATATTACAGACATTTATACTATGGAGATTAATACTATTCAGGGCTGATATTCATCAAGATTAAATTTTGAACAGTATAAAGATTTATGAATTATGAATCACTTCCATCATTAGTGACAACTCTTTGGCTTTTCCAGTAAAACTTTAAAGTCATGATTCATTAGATCTATTACTACTGATAATAATGTGAACATGGTGAATATGTTTTGGAATATACTGTATAGATGTTAACATTTCCTTATATATGCAAAAATATGATATTTCAACATTTTCATGCAATGTAATAAAAAGAAAGTCTAATGAGTTCCAACATGCATTGACCATATGGAAGGTCTTGTGGCAGCTCTAGGGTGGGACACGCTTCACACACGTCGAATCCTCGACCAATGCACCCTTCTCTACAAGATCCATCACCGACTTGTCTCCATACCTGCACCAACTATTGTTATCCCTGCTACATACTTCGGAAGACATGACCACAACCTGAAGTATGTAATTCCTGTTGCAACTATCGACTCCTTCAAGTTCTCATACTACCCAAGAGCAATAAGGATCTGGAACCATCTGCCAGGCTCAGCAGTCAATGCAACAGGAATAACCAACTTCAAGGAGGCTGCTCTACCCTCCATCAGAATGATGCAGCCCCCCGTTGGTTCTCACATCATATAAGCTTACTAGCTTGGTTTTTACTTGCACTGGACTTAGCATATTTTACTGTAAATTGACAAGTGCTTTGTCCACACACCATTCCAGCAATTCATGACACTCCTTGTAGTCACTTGCCTCACCTACCATCCCAGTATAGCTTCCTGAGTGAGCTGCCAAAGGGATTACCCAACCAAGTACCAAGTAACTATTCAATTTCCTTGTTGACTAGACTGTCTGTCTTATTTGTGCTTGGGATTGTGCTTTCATGTTCCAGCTCAGGCAACAGGAAAGTTCACTAGATAGTAGATCTAGAGCCTAGAGGGTTATATTTGCATTTGGAGGATTGCACATCGCATTACCAGCTAAATTTCCATAATATGCTGTAGATATACACTTAAAATGTATCATACAGAACTAATACACAAGTTACAATCATGATTTAGATCTATAGTAAACCCGCTATAGCCAATTCAAAGCGAATTTCCCAAAATGTACTTAGTCTAGTTTGGTCTAGCACTTAATTGCCAAGTTGCTCCCCAAGTTGCTATTTGAGTTTCAAGTTCAACAGGCAAGGATTACATTTTGCAAGTGTTGGCTAATATTCTACAGTGTCAGTACTAGTAATTATTCATAAAACACTCTCCCAGCAATAATTTAGGGTTAGAACAACAATCATACGACTTCAACGCAATATCCGACAGCTATGTTTACATTCTTATCTGTGCGGAAACAGACTTGGGTATTCCCCAGTTGCTGCATCATATTGATTCAGCCATTCATACTCGACTCAGGCAGACGGTCGGGGACCAAAAAGTCATACCGATAACACACCGATCTCAACAAACAGTCAGCCGTGAGACTCAGATTTGTAAGAACATTTGTAATAAAAACGAAAATCGAAGAAACTCAAAGGATATGGGTGATCAACAAGGAAATGTCAAAATCTAGAACATGCAGGCATTCGTTAACATTAAAAACTGAGTGGTGATTGTTTTTATACCTGTTCCGCAACTGCTCGAAAAAGGCAGGATCCATCCTTGGCGGTGATTTTTCTCACCAGTCCTTGAGAAGCAAGAAAATCGTCGATAGGTTCATAAGTCTTAATATACCTCGGCATTTTATCAAATTTATGTAAATGATACATTCAAAAAAATGACAAGTTGATCCTGCTCTTGATTCCTTAACAACGCTATGTAAACACATCAAATAAATGAAAATTAAAGCAAAAACGACGAGGCCATGCGTTCAGTACTTTCTGTTGCCCTTCGATTGTGTCGCATAACAAGAGCCGCGCCGTATCGCAGCATACTTTCTCCAGCATATCGCTTGCCTGCATACCCAGGCCAGCAGCACGGTTAGGCTTGCTCCGCATGCATAAACATACGTGCTCTCTCTGTCTCTCTGTCTCTCTCTTCCTCCTCGCACGTGCGGTATTGTTTATGTTTAAAGTGGCCACTCGACAGAACAGACTTGATTGATTGGTTTGGGTCAGATGAACTTAACATTAATTTGTTTTCAGTGTTTCAATGAATTGACACGATTACACATAGTTGGCACTAATACCCTTTGGCAAGATATTAACCTGCAATTGCTACTCTCCACTCCCAGGTGTTAAATGGGTACCCGGTAGGATGCGACCGCGTCATCATATAACGCCTGCCGCATGACTGGAATGCTCCCCAGGGAGTGGAGATTGTGCACACATTGTGTGCGGGCAAGCACTGAATCCAATGGCCGGGTTAATAGTATATTTGTAAAGCGCTTAGAGACATTTGTATTAAGCGCTATATAAAAATTACATATTATTATTATTATTATTATTATTATTATTATTATTATTATTATTATTGGTAAAAGGTCAATTTGAATGTGAAATAATCTGAAAAAGTATGATGTAAGAATACCGGTAAGTAAATAAAGTAAGAAATAATGTACACGTATATATACGTATTTCACAGTAATGATCTGTTTTTATTGATTATTTTCTTGACTGCTGAATGTAATTTTAACATTGAATTAATGAAATAATTATCACTTTGAGCCTGAGGTATCACTGTGGCGTATATTGCAGACTAGAAAGCCGGGGAGCCACAGCTCCCTAATCAAATTCGAACGCGGGCCGAAATTAACAGTTACCTGAGATTTCGGGGCTGTCATTTTACATTTTGCCCGCCAGCAGAGGCTGAGCAGAAACTATTTTTTCTAGGTTTTCAACAGTTTGATGATTATTTACCTTGCAACAATAATCTCCTCAAATAAGTGAAAAGTGCAAACTGCCCCCTCCCGCTTTCAAATACACTCAAATAGTACAGAACAATGGCGTAGCTATTTGTCCTATCATTTTAGTGGGCATACTTCGTATGTCCGGCTCCAAATAGAGCAGATTTTATTTATTTAATTTTTATATTTTTGTTATATGTTTTTTCGAGGGGGGGGGGGCTTTTGAGGCTTTGATGTTTTGGAGTTTTTGCATTCATTTTCTACATGAGATTCACGTAATATTACTACTCAAATAAATATTAAACAAACATATACCCAAAACAGGAGAAGGGAATAACCCAAAATCGAAGGGGGGGGGGCTACTGTAGGGGCACCGTTGCGGTCTTTTTGATCTGCACCATGCCCGGGGGACTCTTATATTGAAACATTATAAGGGTACGTGTCCCTCTAAAGAGTCGCTTTTTAAAAACATTCCTCTAAAACATTAGTCCCATTTTTAACAAAATATCACTTAACATGCATGGGTCCTTTTTTCCAATATTTCCAAAATGTTCGTGTGTTTGAATGGCAAACTCCCGAAAATTTTGAAAAATGGTCCTATATAATGACGAGGAAAATCTGCCAAAATGACCTTTTAAAATTGAGGCAGGGGTTTCGAGGCTTGAGCGGCACACCCGCCGTCTAAGCCACTGAGTATACCCCCCCCCCCTCCCCACCCCTTCCCCCTCCCCCCTCCGGGCACCATGTACAAACACGGGCTCACCTATACAATAGAGTATGAAAATTATGGTATTAATCACGAAATGAAGCAAAAAAGTGGAGCTGCAGGATGTTAGAGTTGGGATAAAGATAAGGCCCCGGATAAGGCCCACTCAATACTCGGTATATAACGGGGCATAATATTAATTTATAGTCAATATGAGAACAAGAAGATAGCGAGAGCAAGTTCTCTCCCGGCATGCCACAGAAGGCTATGTCAATGCCGCGGTCAGGAGGGTTATTCCTTTACCAGAACAACCGGCAAATTTGATACCATGCATGTGGTATATATGCCTCTAGAAAATACGCGAAAACTTTTGTTTTTTCGTGTCGGCGATTTTTGTTTTTGTTTAAAGATGGAAGATGGAGGTGGTAACATTAATTTTACCTTTAAAAAAAGAAGAAGAAGACGCCCCCCCCCGGTGCTCAGGAGGGGGGGGGGGTTATTAAACACAAAATAGAGCTCCCCCCCCCCCCCTACTGCCCTGTTGAGCAAAAAAAAGTGCTCACTACCGCGCCCCCCCCCCCCCCGCTTATTCGGCCGATCGGCTGAGTCGCCGCTAACTATTTTCTCACGAATTGGGCCCCCTCCCTCGCCGCCGGCTGGATCCTCCTCTGTGTCCGCCTTCCCTCCCCCCCCCCCCCCCCCCCCCCCATAAATGAACGAATGAATCCTGGATGTGCCACTGCTGCGTTGTTGTCGTAAATCACTGAGAAGTATTAATCAACAAATCGAGCAAAAAGAATTGTTCACAACAGATATGGAAAAGGCAAATGTGGAACATGATCCTATATCATTTTAATCACATCGATACCCGCATAGTCCCTTTACTTTCTTCGTTCTTAACATTTATGAAAAACTAAAAAACAGTTTTCCCTTAATCTTATTGTTTTCAAATAATAAAATCAGAATGCCTTTTGATGAGGTATAAATCTATTTCAAATTTGATATTTACATGTTCTCTTTTTTTTCTTTCTTCCTACCAGGGACCTGGAATAGAACTTCCTGTTCCTACCAACTGTAATATGCAACCATATAGATTGTGAGGCTTGGGATATTAAATGAGATGGGCTATTCGGCCAAAAATCTGAGCCTGTTATAGGCGAACGAAACAGGAGATCATGTGCCATTTTTTTTTTTTTTTTTTTTTTTTTGCAAGGCTAAATCCAATCTAGTCATAGGTATAAACTGATAGGCTTCTTCTTACATGCGCCTAACCACTTTCATCGACTCTGAGGGATGACGTTTCTGTTCCAGCGAATGGCCAAGTCCGAGTATTCTTCGCTGTCAAAGCAAGAGTTTGTTGTTGTTTCCTCCCTCCTTTCTTCCTTCCTTTTTCTTTCTTTTTCTCTCTTTCTTTCTTTCTCTCTCTTATATGTGCCTGTCTTACCCTCTCTTTCTCTCTCTCCTACTTTCTTTCTTTCGATCTTTCTTCTTGTTCTTTATCTTCTTTTCCATACGGTTATTTTCTATAGTCAACTTCAAAGTATATTGATCCAATATTAATTATATTGGTGGTGGTGGTGGTTATAAAGTCTCACCTCCCTGTTTTACCAGACTGCTAAGAAAGCATAAATGCTTGGAAGTAAGCAACCAGACGGCCGACGGCTTTAGGTCCTCTTCATATGAATCCTCCTCTTTCTCTCTCAAGGTCACCTTTTTCCTCTCCATATCCACTCTTCTTCGTCTAATCGCCTGTTTTTAATTATTTTGATTTATATTCTATTTCTGACTTGATTTCTAACTCTTTTTCCTCTCCCTTTTTCTCCCTCGCACTCTATCTCTGTCTATCCTTTTTCTCTTCCGTACACACAAGTTTTTCTCTTTTCATTCATTTCCATGTAAACTCAGTACCAAAAAAGATGAAACAAAAATACTCTAATAAACATAATAAGTATTTTTCATACAACACAATGTTGAGGCTTTAATCAGATGTTTCGCCATAAAATATCCTCTTCTGAATGAAATATCATAGCAAGTGTTGGTTAAAGATGTATAATCAATATATAGTGAAAGAAAAAGAGAATATTATCAGATCACAACAAAAACTGGAAAAATATTGTAAATAATAGACATTGAATAAATATCTGGCGGATCAAATGCTTAAATTGATGTTCTGTGCATGCATTGAATGTCATTTCATTTTGGTCTCCTTTAAATGACTGCACAAAATTATATGCCCTGATTCCAAGAATTCTTTTCTTTTACAACGCACAGGATATTTCACTTCCCGTATCTTCATCCCCATCCAAGGATCCTGTTATATGAAATGGATGACTTGGGTGTGGTACGTGTACGTCATTTTTTAAACAGAAATCAACAGATACGGTACCTCCACAAAATGTAAAACATGTATGACAATTAAAAACATTCATTATAAACAAAATTCTGAATTATTCATTTAACATTCGTGCATTTCAGTACACTATGAATAAAATTCTGTGTCATAAGAATGATAGTTGCTTCCATGAATTGAATATACCTTGAATAACAAAAGGCATACCTCTTGGTCTGTATTGAAAGTGTGCAATTCTTGGAACTTTTTCAACATTTTACAAAAATTATAATTATAATGATACCAAATAATAGCCCAGAAGAGAGCTGGTACAACAAAATATATATCTGTACTAGATTTACAAGTTAACCTACACAAAACCAACTAATTCTAAAACAAATAGTTACTCAGTATTATCTAAACTCTATAAACGGAAATATTCAACGGTATCTCTTTCACTTTACAATAAATTTGTTTAGCCTACTGCACCAACAGTTTGAATACACAGAGCCTACTTATTGTGTAAATAAATAATTAAATCAATACATATATTAAACACATTTCTTGAGTTGAAACTTAAAATACATGGCATTGGCAAACCATGATTCACCCAAAGTATCCCTCTGATTGTTAACATTGGACACTTGGTCAATTAATCAATTTAAATAAAACTTTTTAAAAACCACCATGTCAGTAGAGAGGATAGATCGATGTACTTCTGTGCTCAAACAAAACCAAGATAAGATATAAATAAATGAAACATTAATGCATATTACAATTGACATCATTGGTCAATGTTGTTTCTTCATCTGCCTTGTATGAAATGTATCTTTCATGCTGGCAATGAGACTTAAAGAAAATGCATTTTCAACTTTAAAACCCCCTTTCTTTCCTAATCCCACCACAAATCAACTGGAAAAAGTAATAAAACAACTTTAAAATAATGTTGATCTTGATAAATGTGGGCAGAAGAAAAAGAATCGGGCCTTAGTCATGGCGTTGAATGAAAAGCTCAACTCACAATATAAAAATATATATATCTATTGCAATAAAACACAACAAAGACACAACAAAACTTATTTTAAAAGGAAATGCTACAGCCACTGCGTTCAGAGTCCTCCGATTGCATTAAGGCGTTATACAATCTGGGAATACTGTCAGATGAAATTTAAGAAAAAATGAGGTCCTCTGTTTTTTCTGCCTATCATACAATTTGCAGTGTCTGAGACATGGGCAGAAAGTCCTGCCTACACATACAAGTGATATAGAAAGACCATTATGATCATTACGTTACTCAATAAATCATACATTTTCCCTCCTCTTATTCCCCTCTTTTCAACTTACAGGTTTTCTAGAATAACTTCAATGACATACATAGGTCCAGATCCTTGACCATATTACAGATTTACTTTTCTATTTCTCACTCATATATGCTTTACCCTATGCTAAATGATACAAAACTATATACACATAAGCTTTATTATCATAAGAATGGCAAGGAAATATAAAGACTTTTTTTTGCATACTTTTTTACAACCTATAGTTTTTAATATTTTTTTTTTCAATATATGTTTGGCATTAACTTGTTGGAGGGTGGGAAGTAGTAATTCTTTCCCATGTCCTTTCCAGATTGTACAGAAAACATGTACATAGTACATCTTAATGGCCATACACACAATAAATAACATTTTAAGATTTTTTTTCTTTTGCTTTTTTACATTTATACATCATACATAATATGCCTATACAACAAGATACTTTCACCCTTCATTTTGTTTGTACAGATAGATTATAAAAATCGTAACCTTCACTTTAAGAATATCTAGATCGATTACAATTTTGAGCAGCACCACAAACAGAAAACACATTTGAAATTAATAGCACAAGAATTACAAAACAGCAGAAGTGCAAGATGAACACAAGTGATCAATAATAGACAAAATTTTGGCTGCGGTCTACGCTACAAATCGTGTCTCAAGTTTGGAGTATAAATTTGCCGTGATGAATATAGGAGTGAAATATAGGTACAATGTATCGCTCCTTTAGCAGCAACAGAGAAAGCAATACACAATTTTGTACCATGTGAGAATGCAAAATCCCTGATAAGTTTAAAGCTTGCTTAACCATCTTTCATTTCTCCTAGAGATCGAGTTCTCCTTTTTGCATGGTAGCTTTAGCTGTCATACCTTTCAATTTCACCTGTATCAAATATTATTGGAAAACATTTTTGTAATTTTAATAATTTGATACATCAAGGTATTTGACCCTGCTATGCAAGGTATGCATCTATGCCGATACAAAGAGGTAAGTTGTGTTCTCCGGTCCTACATATGAACATCTAGCTAGAATTTTAAAGCTCAGACTCCATAAGCACAAAAGGGTCCATGTCCAAACGGAGGTTGACTTTGTGTCCATTGTACACAAATCTTTTGAGATCACAACATACCAAATAAGCAAATTTCAAGAGATATGAGAAAAATACTGTCAGTGTGATATTATTACAAGTATCATCATGGAATACAATCTTATCGGTAAGACACATATACATTCAAACTGCAAGCATGCAGTGAGAAATATAGTTGGCACATGGCTCTCATCCCTTTGGTGGCTATTTCAGCACATTATTAGGCAACAATAAAGTACACCCCGTAACATCTTATCCAAAAAGATTTAATAAAGTTAATAAAATCAGGACCCTGTCATCTTAGAGTGTTGCAAATGATCCAAATAGATCACAACCTGACCTCGTTTCATGGGTGATGGTCAGCTTGCATCTAAGATTGATGAACTTTAAATAAATTTGGATCAATCACAACTCTTTGAGACAGAGACAGGGCCTTGGGCAACAGCTGTTGTGTGAGGTGGTTTGTACTACAATAAAGTAAAACAAAACAAGAAGTGCAATGATAAACCATGCTGAAGCACGGATTTGCAGCAGTTATATGTAAAATTTGTCTCTGATCTGCAGCCATGTGGTAAAAGCAAGTGCCTTTTCGTTTCACAGCACTCATTTTCTTTATTTTTGCTATACATGTCAGAGAAATATTTTTAATAATCTGTTAAAAATATATACATCAAACCCAAATCAGTACACTAAGTAAACAAGGTCTAGGCACTGTTCTTACAAAAGAAGTCTACCCCTAACGTAGGCTTAACATCAAGGGTAAGAACACATATACATTTTTTTTCTTCTCAATATATTAGTTAAATTTGTACATACATCAAAAAACAAGATATCTACACAATGTTTCTTT
The DNA here is from genome assembly GCF_000002235.5 of Strongylocentrotus purpuratus. Taxonomy (NCBI): domain Eukaryota; kingdom Metazoa; phylum Echinodermata; class Echinoidea; order Camarodonta; family Strongylocentrotidae; genus Strongylocentrotus; species Strongylocentrotus purpuratus. The sequence continues at coordinate 12,163,512 of NW_022145596.1, forward strand.
TGATTTTGGTTACATAACATTACAAACATGCCATGGTGAACAAGACCTACAAAAGAAACATATCTTCTGGGCTGACATTTCACAACTAAAACGCAGGTGAAGCTATCGCTTTGCAAAGGTGAAACCCTTAAGTGACTGGAATGGAAGTCAGTGGGGGGTGGGAGGACGGGAGACTCTCGTCCCCGTCCTGCTGGCGCACCTCCTTCCCGCAGGATCCAGGGGGCGTGACGGTGGTCTTGCCCCCCTGGGCGGAGATGGCCGGGATCGGACATGTCGGCAGGGTCATGTCGCACTTTCCCTTGTCAATGAGCCGCTTCACGTTGCCGTACACATTCTCATGGATCTCGCTTTTCTTGCGCTTGGCCTTGTTGGGGGTCGCTTTCTGGGAGTTGACCACTGGGGGTGAGACGGGGTTAGGGGGCGAGATGGGACGCGTGCTGGGCATGCGATGGGAAGCCGAGTGACCAAAGAGCGTGTAAGTAATCAGCTCTCGGCTACGAATCAGCCACTGGTTGTCAACCTACATGGTGTAAAAGAAGCAAAGACAAAATAGACATGAATTATTTTGCAAGACAAAAATTAAACACGGCAGAATCTTACAAAATACATGTAAGTAAATATGTAAGGAATGCTGATCTTTCACAATCGTTTTTCGATTTTCATGGCTCATGAAAGTTTTAAGCAAACTGATAACTTAAATCAATCTTAGCAAATAAAGCATACTGTATCAAGGTTCTGAATGATTGATCTAGTAAAATATCTTCCAATTTCTCCCAAGCATAGAGTGGAGTGGATTAGACAAACCTTTGTCAATTGTCTGGAAAAGGTATTAAATGGGGATTTATGCAATGAAATAGATCATTCACTGCCTGAGTGAATATTCTCCTTACCACGTCTATATTCGAAGGTAACGGAATGCTACAATAGATCTGATAAGAACAATAGCTACATTTATAATGCACACAAACCTGTCCCGAGGGATGCTAAAATTCTATTACGTTGGTTTTACTAGACAAGCTGGCAGACGGTGCTACAAGCAATCAAGAAACTACAATACTTTCTACCAGGCACCATTTATAAACCTGGGTTGAGAGTGGCAAATGTGCAGTACTCACCCCAACCATGCGCTGCAGCACAATAGTAAGGGGCAACCAGTCCTCAGCCAGCACCTCCAGTTCCAGGCTGAGCATGGCCAGGGCAAGGGTGGAGCCCCGGCATGCAGCCAGCTGATGGTTGGTCATGCACTGGCTCAGCCGGCCGGTCAGCATGGAGAGGTGACGGGAGGGGGTCATATGGTGCAGGTCTTCCAGCAGGGTTGGGCGTTGGGTCATCAACAAAGCATGGAACTAACGGGGAGAGAAAAAGAACAGGTATAAAGATGTGTTCTTTTCTGTATCTTATTCTGATATAAGACATGATAAGAGATTGAACACAAGGGAATGGACTTTAAAATTTTAGTACGCTCCAATGTGAACTGCCATTGCCTACAGATGGTGATAATCTAACACAAGTATTCCAAGGAATGGGTTAAAATTGGTCATATACTTATATGACCAATGTTTACCTACCAGGTATTCCTTATAACAAGTTCAAATTTGATCCTGTTACGTTATTTATTATAAACAAGACTACATGTATATCAATGTTATAACTTCCAGAGCCTATGACCTACAAGCATTGCTTTCTCTTTGTTCGTATAAAATACCACATAAACAACAAAACGTAACATGCCAAATGTAATAATGTATCATAAAACATGCAAAATATAAAAATAAACCGAAACTGAAACTGAACTGAATATAGACAGGATGAGACAGAGTGATTTCCACAGTTGGGCTAAGCATTATCAAACCTCTCTGTAAAGAGATATATTTTTTGTAAGAGCTCTTTCTGGATTTGCTAGAGTAAAAGTGAGGTATTTTTACTGCAAGACTGATGTACTTGACCACATTTTACTTCTAGGTTGTTCTTTTAGGGCTTTCAAAGTTCATCATTCTTCATGCAAATGTGTTTGTTGTGTTGTTTTTTTCTCACTGATACGATGTACATGTACATCTCCAAGCAACCATGGTAACCATGCCATGTTAAAATTCCTTCCAGGTGACCATGAAAACTACATGTACAATCATTAATATGAAATTCTATATTTATACTCTGCGAGAAAGCTGAAATGGAATAAAGGGTAAGAAATAAACTTACAATCTGTAGGAAGTCCAAGCCGTTAACGAAGTTCAGCTCCCACTTGAGTTTGTCGAGCACGACACGTTCCATGCGAAGCACTTCACTCACAGTACAGCCACACTGACTGTCACGGACAAAGTCCTGAGTTGCAGGGACCATCTAAAAATGAAGAGAAAATGACAGAATTAAACCAAGGTTAGAGGAATACATGTAAAATAATACATGTTAGTGATAACTCTTTTCACGTCATGGGAAATGTATACCTTTTAACAGCTACACAACAATCCTAAGGGCTGGGTCTTTTAAGGTACAAACTGATATTTAGGTAAAAGCAAAAGTGATAGAATTAAAAGCCCCTTTCAATATCTGGTTAAGTTCTGTACACAAACCAAAACACAAAACAAAAGTGCCTTAATTACCTGTAAATTTCATCTCTAACAGGAAAAAAATGCACCTGCACTTGGGATCATTTTGATTTTCAAAACAATTTGGATCAGTTTTCTATCAACAACAACATTGCATAGTTTCTAACACTGATCAAGATAAATGTCCTCTTTAATCTTCATAAAAACCATTTGTTTTTTAAAAACAAACTGATATTTATCAAACAAATATCTAATCTACATCAGGCTAATTTACCATTTGAGTATTGATATTCCAGGTTCATCCTGTATCACGTAACCATGTTTATCTATTCCCAACTTGATGGTTGATATACTAACTTGACCTTCCTTTTACTTATAAGTACAGATAAGGTTTGAAACAATACTGGATGAAGGTCATGATACTGTTTGTTATCTACAGGAATCAGACTGTTGTCAAGCTGGCTCTGTGTTTGTTTATGAAATAACTGCATGTTATTGTAAGAAGCTGAAAAAGTGCATTCACTGCATTGTATTCATTGGTATATACATGTGTACATGTACATGTATATTACAAATAAGTTTTACATTTCATAAACATGTCTTCATAGCCATGATTGATGAAGTTATGATGGTAGAAATTTCTAGGAATTTTGCATCCATTCGTATATTTCTTGAATTCATACAGATGTACATGCATATTACAAATAAAATATCCATTTCATGAACATGATGTCTCCATGGACATGATTAGTGAAGTTATGCTGGTAGAAATTTCTAGGAATTTTGCAGCTCATAAGTTTCCCAATGACGACACAATCTACGAACTTCCTCAAAACTTCCTGGAAGAGAAACTTCCTACTAGAACTACAGAAAGTTGCTTCCTTGAAGTAGATTCACCTCAGTTTTGCCAGTGTGATCAAATACTTAAAAACTAAAATATGGGAAGATAATCACAAAATCAGGAACTTGTATCAGCAGGGGAAACTCACTGTACAAATTACCTGGAAGTTATTAGGAAATAAGTCCTTCCTGATAAACTTCCTGATATTTTCAGTTTGGCTGCATGATTCCCAGCTTGTCCTAATTACCAAACAAGTTTTTCAAGTTCCTGTTTTGAAAGCTATCTCTAATAGTTTGTGTCAATATCCATTTGCTCGAAACTAGAAGTTTTTTAATAATGTTTATGTTTCTTCCATCACAAAATATTTATTCTAAAATAAATAACCAACCTAATAAAATGGACATGAAACTACATAACCTTGATGGTATACTGATAAGATGATATCAATCAGATTTTAAGTAATTACCTCATCTTCTTCTTTCATCTTAGCAGCCAAGAAGAAGCATGTGATGGTGATGCAACGCAGGTACTTGGGCCTTGCCTGTAGCAAAAATACAAAGAAAATTAAACAGTTTATTTCAAACTGTTGCATCAACAAGGTATTCCTTCAGAACCATATATTCATTTCACATAAGCAAAGATACTTGTGCAATATAAGTAATACAATACCTTCAGACTTGTGATGTTCAACCACTCAGTTGGAAATTTGGAATGAAAGTTATACAGTGGTTGTTGATGAGCAATTTAATAATTTTGCTTGTAAAGCAGCAGGTACACAGGTGAAGTAAATGTTAATAACACTTGCACAAATCTCTACAAAAGGGGGAAATGGGAGATTTACAATTGTACATTTTTGTGTAACCCACCAGGAAAGTACAATTTTCACTCAGGCATTAGAACATCTTCTATTTTAGTCTCAGACTCTTAGCCAAGGAGACCAAATGGGTGAAATTACTGTACTGGGACTCGCATTTGTTTTGGAATTTCAGGATGGATCTGAATGTACAATTGTGTTTATATTTTTTTAGAGAGAGCCAACTTTCCCCCAACTACACACAATGTACTTGTACGACCACAGAACATGACGCCAAGAGGGGTTATGGGGTCAGATTTGTGGGTAACTATGTTATCTCCAAGGCCTCTTCAATCTAGATCAATATGTAGATCAAAGACAGCTCCTTTCTTGAGACGATTAGTAAATTGATAGTTGTGACCTTGCCTATAAATATGTAGTCATCTAACTGATCTAGTAAAGTACATGCAAAAAAATTGGCTCCTAACAATCAGCTCAAGCAAGGGGGTGTGGGAAGGGGAAAGAAGAAAGGAGAGGGTGAAAGGGGGGAAAGGGGGGAAAGGGGGGGAAGGGGGGAAAGGGGGAGGGGAAAGTGGGGAGGAGAGGGGAGGGTCAATGGGAAGGAGCGAGATGGGGAGGTGGACACTGGACAGTACAAATATCATACTGTAGTTTCAAATATTCAGGAAAGCTAACTAAATGTACAGGTAGGACTATTCTGTAATGTCAGGGAGGCCCCTCCCACCTCCCTAGTAAAGTCGTGTCATACAATTTTGTGGACGTACTAAGTATGAGACATTTCACGTGATCTGATGACAAGTAAACAAGACTGATTCAATCAAAAAGGGTCACATGACCAAACAGCTGAATTTTCCCACCTTCCTCACCCTTCAAATCTGTCGGATATGATTAGAATCCAAAGTTCACTCATATGCCCCGCTTATATTTAGCCCCGACTTCTCGCTTTACTGATGAGAAGAGGAAGTATGATAATCTCGAATCTCCTACTCTTCTAAATACAGTGCATTATTAGACGGATCATGTAATTTATCGCAGTTAAGGGAACCCCAGAATCAACTTAATATAAGGATTATGTTCCCTCCATTAGGATTTAATAGATTAGTTTGGCACAGTTTTGCCAATCCATCTGAGATACTAATCCAATACATTTGAAATGTATTACTGTATTGCAAGTTGAAGTATTATACAGTATATCTGATCAGACAGAATTGAATGTAATTCATAAGATCAAAACAGGATGAAGTTAATAAAAAATTGCATAAGACTGTAAATGTACCATGCATTTCATTACATACATGTACAGGTATACATGTACATTACCCTGGACTATCTTTTATGGAAGTTTGTGTTTTTCTATCATGTACTGTCAAAAAAAAAAAGGTGCCCTCACTGCCTTGTAAAGTAATATTTAGAAATTTTCTGAACTTTCCTTTGTCTGATCAATATAATCAAACCTGTTAATGTACATGTTATAAGTACAGAATTTTTATTTTTTATTTCAATATACCTTTGAAAAATTTAGCATTGGCTACACAGGTATTGTGGACCAACGACAAAAATGAATCACTATTTAACACTTAAGTAACAGTCTTTAATTTTTGTAAATCAGGCTTTTCATTCCAATAAAATAATGTACATGTACATGCATACATGAAGAGTATATATCTGCTGCTTCGAGCGGTCTATTTTATTCCAATTGAGTACAAGTTATGCAACGTAGGCTATAATGCTAGTACTGTACATAGACATTCCCAGGCTCTGTGTTGACTTGCCAGTCTGAACAACAGGTAAGTAAGACCTCTAGATAAAGCTGTATCACCTTGAAAGGAATCACGTACAATGAGATCTCATTCTGAATATCACCTTCATACAGTGTAGTTCTGTATAAATACTGGTAGCAACAATACACAGTATTCATGTGTCAATTCAATACACCCAGAGAGTCCCAGACTAGACACAACTGATCAGCAGTGGTAGTGCATGACATGGTAGTGCATGACATGGCACTTGCATGATCACGTCCACATCAGTCTAAACAGGCCTTATTACATACAACAGCTACACATGCATGATGCATGTACCCAATGTGTGACTGGTCTATGAAACTCTGTTTAAACATATTTTTGACACCTGTCAGATCAGATTTCGCATTCCCCAAAACGTCAAGGTTACCTGTGAATGTATGTCATACATGTAAGGGCGCTATATGTCAGAGCATTCAGATTTTTTTTTTCTTTGAACAATAAAGGGTATATACACTGTATGTAGAACTGTAGGTTATTCTTGATAATTAATTGTCTTGTTACAATGTGTATGAAACAATCATCTTGTGTAGGCCTTCTAAATTCTAATGTTACGTGTAGTCTGCTTGGAGAAGTTGGAGACCCCATATGTTCATAGTTTGTACAGGAAAAAAAAATTTATCATCTGTTCAGAATTTCCATCTAATTTCCTTTGGACTAGCATGTTATAATTCTCTCATTTTTTATTTCTTTTTGGTCAATATCCCAAATTTTAGTAGAGCTTTTGGGGGATATTTCTTCATCTTAAATTCTCAAGGTTAGATACATTTGTATATAAGCTACTCTTATGAATAATTTCAATGTTACAATTCATATCAAAGAGGTGCAAGGTAAGGAATTGCACATTTTGCATCTATTAGGCCTACATGTAAGTTTGACATACCGGTACATGTATACGTACATGTGGGCCTCCTTACTGATAAATGGCAAAGCCCATCAGGTGCAGCTGCTTATTACGTGGAGTGTGCAATCATTTAATTGCATGAGACGTGAACATGTGTAAGCAATTAACCTCTTTATACTGAACAAATTAGTTGATAATAAATGGGCATTACATTTTATGCTTTTAGAGTGTTTCTAGAATGATTCTGAATTTGAAGGCTAATAGCTAGCTTGTATTGTGCTAATATACAGTTTAGCAGGTTAAAAGGCTTTTGACAGGTTTCTTATATTTGCAAATAAGCTATTTTTATCAGTTGAGCTAAGATCCAAGTACAAATATATTAATGCCCTTTCAAAATATTCAAGCCTTTGAATAAAAGATCAATATAGATAATTTACAAAGAAGTGTGTAAGGCCTAAGGGGCACACACACATACACAGCTGTAAATATACTGGTACACTATAAAAGTCAGCATTACATTCAACACAGAGCTATAGAGTCCAGTGAGCAGATGCCGTAGAACAGTATAGATCATTCCAGACTGTTCCAGTATATTGAGTTGGTAACTTGAGCCAACAGGTGAGTGGGTCAGGGTCAACAAACTATTCTCCAAAAGTCAAATTTCTCCTCTATAGGCTCTATTTATCCATACAAGTTAAAATTGAGAAATCTAGTTTATGGTACCTGTATGATGCAATATGATGTAAATGTAAGTTACAGTGTTTATTTCCAATATTTCATGTGAGTTACGTCACTCACGTTGCTATACAGGAAGGATTATAGACTTCTGACCAAAAGCACACAATCCCACATTTTTGTGGCTTGTGACTCAAATGAGAAGGGAAGGGAAGGGAAGGGAATAACAGTTATGACACATTAGGACAGTTATGTAGCAAACAATCTGATTGAATACCTTGATAGCCATATAAGGACAAAGGTCATAAACAAACCTCTATTGCAGCTTATAACATGTTTACCTCATTTAAATAACTGTAGCTTATATCACTGAGCTATAAATTATATATGTCTTGTCATGTCATGACATAATTGACAGGTTTCAATAAACTATGTGTAGGCCCTCAATCAACGTATCAATCTATTGAAATTCAAATTCAAACAATTGCATGTACATCTAAAGTGTGATGTTAATGATGAAAACTTTGACATGTATAATTTAATATAAGGGGACTGACTTGGGGTACACACTTGGGTTATAAATAATACTACTAGTAAATGTAATTATGTAATAAAAATTATAATATGTAATTTACATGCATGATGCAATAATCTGAATGAAAACAAAGGGTATAAAGGTTATTTTACAATCTGGACATACAGTTTACCAAAGACTTTGTTAGGCAGTTAAGCCGCAGTATATTACCATCCTTCCTATTTGTGCTACATTTTTTTTTTCTTCATATTTTTTATAGCAGCTTCAAAGAGCTAAATGATAGTATAGTATTAATGACTGCTTTGAGAGAAATAGTTGTTTTTATACGCTCAAGGGAAGGTTAGAATTGTGCTATTGCCCCGAGGCGTGCCGAGGGCAATAGCCCGATTGTAACCTTCCCGAGAGCGTATAAAAACAACTATTTCTCGAATATTAAAGCAGTCATTAATACTTTTATATGCCAAAAAAAAATAGAATAAAAAATAAAAAATAAAAAAACTTTTGTCGAAGATGGGATTCGATCTCTTGCGTACAAAAGGAGATGTCACTAAAGTCAGCGCCTTATACCGCCCAGCCATCGTGCTTTGTTAACATACTTTGCAGTTTTTTCTAATATATAGATTAAAATGGATTGAAAACGGCTTCGAGTGGTGGATGCTTCGCGGCTGCTCGATTAAACGGGCCCTTCTTTTAATTTTGCAATGCATATTGGCACGAACTTAGATCAAGATCTATCGGCAGATGTTGTTTTTTTGTTTTTGGAAGTTTATTTTCGTCTTCATGTCAACAATGCAAGATAAAATTGTCGGTAAGATCGATCGAGATTCAATTGTATTGAAATTACCGACCAATTCTTCGCACACGTACGGTATCCTCGATCGCTCAAACCATTTTTTAACATGTAAACCTATGGGGTAACCATGGAGACTGACCTATTTTCCCAATAACCACGGTTATTGGGAAAATAGGTCTGTTTTTACAGGAACAGTTAAAGTTTATGAATGCAATTTTGACCAATCAGATTGCTGGATTACTTAAGTGAGGTATATAATACAGGATAACTCCCAGTATCTGATGATATGGATTTTCATATACTACAAATTATAATTTTTTGCAAATTCAAAGAGTATATCTAATTTGTAGTACAATAAGTGTACCGGTAAATACATGTAACAAATCTGGGGTAATAGTTTACAATTTTTTTTAAAGTGGTGACTATAATTAAAATTCATTTTTCAACTACAAATTTCGGTCTGTTTAACATGAACATCACGCACAGATGTTGGATATGAAATTGTGTTCCCATCAACCAGGTATTGATTTACTAATTTTTAAATCATAAATAACACTACATGTAAAATTATATTTCACACTTTGCACAGTGAATTGTACTTTTGACTGCCATTAACACTCAGCTGTACAATTTATTGATTTTTCCATTTCCTGTCTGGTAGAGTTTCATAGGTTCGGATGCGATGTGGTACATTTGTTAACTATAGCAAGGAAGCAATTGGCAACCCTGACTTTGGTATGATACTATGATTATAATTAATTGTTTTCTCACATATTTGCAGCCAGTAAAGTCCCACAATTTTAGATGTACGACAACATGTACAAACCAAAATGTGAAATTACTTGGGGAAATACCCCAATTATAGGTATAATTTGTAACATGCAAAACAAGGAAGCTTGAATCCAAAGGGAGAAGTGACGTACATAATTTAACTGGCTGGTTTCCAAAAATACCGGTACCCAATTTGACTGAACCCCACCCAAGGATGTCAATTGTCTAAGAAATAACAATAGTTCACTTCACAATGGGTAAAACAGCACTATGCACACTAACACAAGGCCATCTCAATGATCTCATAGTTCAGTGAATTTTAGATCTTGGGGGGCCACTAAGTTCAATACGGTAAGTTCAATACGGTAAGTTCAATGTGTCTCAGTTCCCTTTTGGCTTTCATTTCATGTACTGACTTGTTGGTGATGTAATGTACATGTACAATGTATGTACAAGTCAATAATGTATGTTGTACACGCATCGACTGTCTGTGTCTGATTAATATCTACATGTGAAGACAACATGATATGAATCATCCAGAAGAAGAAGAAGAAGAGGAAGAAGAAAAAGAAGAAAATACAACATAATAATGTACATACATGTGCATCTACAGGTACTAAATGTCCCTTTAAGTGTGGTTAGACATCTATTACATTGGAACAATACACACAAGATGTATTCTAACTAAAAACACTGAAAGTATACTGTACATGTTCAGTATGTAGGCCTACATATGATATACAACATGGATTGAGGCCGATGTATTTACATAGGCCTACATGTAGCATCCCTACCCGACAGCAGCTACCCCTACAGTTGTATTTATCATTCCTCTCTGCTGGAGGGGACATTTGAGGATGATTATTATCACAGTGATGACTGCCCCAGATACGTGAGTCACATCCATCTAATTTAAGAAACCTGTTGTCAGTGATAGTGACCTGGATGTAGGCCCTACTGAGGGATGCACTGACTTACAGGGACATGGACTGACTAATACAAACCAGAGGCTAAATCAGGCAACACGTCAATTACCGCAGCCTTCCAAATACAAATGGACAGGGTCAACACTACAGGGTCCTTTTCTTATATCCCAAGGCAAACCCAATTTAGAGTTACATCCAAACATCGTTATTGAACAGATACCAAGAAAATGATGTCGGACTTAATGCATTTTTTTTTTTGAAGGCCTAGTATTAAAGGATGACAGTCTACAAGAAGGTCTACTTGATAACAGAAATAAAATTTATCAAAAAATAAAAAGCATTTTTTCCATGAATAATAGAATAGAAATACATGTAAGCCTCTACAGATTTATTCATGAAGGCAACCAGCATAAGTATGATACATGTAGCACACATCCTTGAAAACAGATTGTTTATTATGAAAAACAGTACATGTATATTGGCAAATAAACAAAGTACTGTAGGATGTGATTTTAGCACGGCTTAATTGTCTTCCATGTAATCCTACTCGAATTTGATATTCATGTACTGTGCCAAGAATTATTAGACGATTTCTGAATTCATGCCAAATCAAGTTGTGCAGAATGATTTATTTCCTTGTCTGCCCCAGTGGAAAAATGGTTGTCAACATTGTTCACTTTAACTTATTAAATCCTTAGCCTGAGATACATGTATAATGTTACTCTCTAGTCTATGACTATGGAATTTGTGCATTATTCTATAGTGTAAAAAAAAAAGTTATCAAACAGGTTAAAGATTGAATTGTAATACAGCTATTTCATGCTGTCTCTATAAAATACAAGGAATAGAGACATAACTTCAATGTAATCAAGTGTTGATAACGCTCATATTAAAGCCCCACTGTCCTACTTGTAGCTACTTGCTCCCTCTATATAGAAAACTTCCCAATCGGTGTCTGTTGGTCCCCCATGATCCTCTTTTTCTCATGTTAGTTGAGAGCTGAGTTAATGAGATAGCCACCTGTCAGTCACCTCGCTGTGTGGTCTAATCCCTTCTGGCCCAGTAGTATTGACGGTCTTTAACATATTTCTTAAAAATAATATTTTTTATTTACCTTCACAGCCATAAGGCACTGATCCAGCAGGGTAACACTCAGCATGTATGTCTCGGGACAGAAGCGGAACTTGACGTTCAACTCCAACAACCACTGCACCATTTCATCTCTCTGATTGGGCCCTATCTCAGTCTCCTACAAAGAAAAATATTTATTAAATTAATATAAGATATATGTCAATAAAAATAGAATTACAAAATAGTAATAAAAATGCTCTGATAAATCACTGATTTATTTACATGTATAAGAATACTGGTCATCATTGTTCCTTTAATTCATATTTTATTATGTAAATATATATTTTTTTTTCGGGGGGGGGGGGGGGATCCTAGTACAAGAGATTCCTATCATTGTAAAGAGCTTTCAGTACGTGTCCCATATAAAGCCCCGCCCCAAAGTATTGCAAACAACAGACAAGCTTAGACTGGTACCCACTTTACGTTTTGAAATCACTCAGGTGCATCCTTTATCTCGATGTCTAAACCCATTTTATTGCCTGTCCAAATACAATGTAAATGTACGTGCCCAGGTTTGAGCAAACAAGGCCTACTCAAAGAGAACAGCTGACCAAAGTAAACACAGCTTGTTCCCAGTTGACCCTATTTGATGACCCTCCCAGATCTGAATTGTTATCGCTTTATTTAATTCTAAAAATATGAAAAAACTGAAGGTACTCAAAAAAGATATACATGTACTAAGCGGTTATATTCAATATACATGTACACTGTAGGCACAGTATCTTAGTGAAATTAGTTTGGTTACTTTTACAGTGATTGATACTGTTATTTAAATGTAGAAAGTAGCGTGTTAATATGTAAAGCAGTTAACAAACTGAATTACAAAGTACTCTGTACCCTTGAATAAATGATAATTTAATCAAATCAAGTTGGTCTATGCATGAGAGAACACCACTAACTACAGGTGTTACTATTCAATTCAAGCAACAAATCAGATTCATATTTTTACCACAAATTTTCAACAAATCTCTATTTTTTTAGACTTCTTGGGAGTAATTTCAGTCTTAGACTTACACTATCCTGGGGGTCCTTGATGAGGAGAGGTTTCCATGACTGGCGTTCCTTGTTGATGGCGCTACACAGGCGACTGTTTAGCTCCTTCAACTGGACACGTTTAATTGGAGGGATGTCCAACATGATGACACCAGTCTGATTTAAAACACTCAGCTATCAAGGGAACCTGGACAAAAAATGGGGGGAAAATACAAAAGAAAATCAACTTGAAATCCAATATCAACACTTTCTTGTATGGCTCAATGCCTGTGTTTCACAAACAAGATTATGATCACTGTAGATCTGGTGTGGTGTGTGTGTGTGACGTTCATGCTGATGCAATTTTCAGGTTGAGGCTGAAACACAACAGCTACAGCTAGATCTTTGTGAAAGGAAGTTCAAATTTAGATTTATACAAAAACTAATTCAAGATAAAATCCGATGACCGGAGTATTCCCGCCTAGAAACAAAGTATTAATTAGGGCATTATAAATGTGAGCTATTATTATTTTCATTATTATAAAATTCAATCTCATACACTACATTGGAAATAATCCTTCTCTGTCAGCAAGAAGTAGATTTTCACACATGTTAAGGTTGCTTTTCCAACTTTTAATCCAAAATTAAGGCATCTAGATGATGAGTACATTGCAGGTGATTGAGGCCTAAGTAGCCCATTTTCACAAGACAAATCATGTAATTTATCTCATTGAACATTGAAATTAATCAACCGATCTGAAAAAAGTAATGGAACACACTCGATCCAGTGACGCAAAATATATATTGCATGTCAAAGCAAAAGGGAACAATAAAAAATAACAGAAGTTGACCTTAAACCTGTCAATCAAGAGGCCTTGAATGCACCCGATTAATACTCACCAGGAGTTTCATTATTATAACCATATAAAGTCTGAAAATCAACCTTGACCACAGAGAAAAATTGTATTTTACGGACAAACCCTAAGGCCACTTCTGGCAGTGACAGTTTACTATTGAAGATGTATAATTCATAATTTAGAAAAGTTTATGAATTATTTGCAGTAAATAAATAGACAACGGATACAGACAAGCAAGTGAACTTAAGAAATTCCAATTAATTAAATGACTATAAATTTTCTGATACAACGTTAAGTAACTACAGTGTAACTGATCTAAATGGATTGGCAGATTTCTACATATTTGACTATTTGAAGAAAAAAAGTAATATTTTGAAGAAAAAAAAGGATTTAGACCCTAGTAATATTTCTTTTTAGAGTCTTGATCTACTGTTAGTGTTACCCATAATTTGGCAAACTAAAGAGTTTAACTTTTCAAGAATAAAGTCTAGAAAGACTAGATCTAGACTCTAAATCTATAGTTTAGTAACAAAAAAATAAGGTGAAATAAAATACGAATAATTAAATAACAACTGCTATAGGTCTATATTAGTATGATTATGACTATGAGCCATCTTATTCTTAAGCTGTCATTTTTTTTGTGGGAGTTGGGGTTGCAAAATATTTGTCAATTTGTAGTTAATAATATAGAGTGAACTAGATAGATCTAGTCTAGATCTAAGTTGAAGTAATAAGTCTATTTCATCACGAGAGAATTTCAAATGTAACTTGTTACAAAGACCCTAAAATGGCAAAACAAACAATATCTGAAAGTGAAACGTGAACTCAAATTCAAAATCCAGAATGGCAGAAGGCCAACAGAAATAGGTACAGAAGTAATAATGGGTTCAGTAAACTGAACTCTTGACTTTATTTTCTTCAACCCGCCTAGATCTACTGACGACTGTAAACGTAACTCGGGTCAGGATAGGAGAATCTTGAGACTGGCCGGACAACAAAAAAAATTATGACAAAGACTTTGAAAGAGACAGATAACAAAACAAAGAACAAGGTTAACATTGTCATTATTAATTATGTTAAAATTAGACGTTACGAAGAAAAAAGAATACCCCAAAAATACTGATACCTACATATAATTATTACACAAAATCATCCATTTCCAAGACAAATGTTCCAACACAATTCCCGTTTGTTCCTTTCAACTTGAGAGTCGCCGTTTGTTTTGAACACTTCGTTGATCTGACTCTGAGCTGAGGTCCGTTGGGCGTTACTGCAGAAACCGCCCAAAACACAACGGAGAGCTAGTGGACTGAAGGCCTACCGGCATCGGGGGAAAATTTGAACAGAATCAGTGACTTACCTTCTCCCAAAAACAGCGGCACAAGCGATGCCTAAACGAACCACCCTGATCCATAAGCGTCCGTGAAGACTCTGAGGGCCAATTTAGTTCATAGTTACCTCCATTTTTATTATTTTACAGAATATTGGGTCTAAAAAGAAGAAAAATAAAATGCTATCCCGTACAAAAAATTGACAAGCGATAGCTTCGTACGGGAGACGCTTGTTTACCAAATCGACGGTCGACGATTGACATTGTTTACTGACCGCATAACTTGTCCTTGTAAGACAAACTCTTCCGCGCACAACCAAATATGTATTAGATTTATTTGCAATTTTGGAACGTAATAACTTAAATTGATTATGAATACAGTAGAAAATATTTACTCCCTGTCAAAATGTCTTATCTTGTCAAGTCATAAACTTGTTTTCTTCTATAATATCAGGATTACATTTTTACTTCTCCATTAGCGTATGATCATCAATCAGCTGATTGGTTGTGTTGAGGATCAGGACAACATTTTAGTGTATACGTCACGTCATAGTTCAGAGACTCAAACCCGGAAATTCCTTTTCTGTTATAACGGTATATTCCTTCATTTTAGCATAACCGAGTAATTTTAGCTATCAGAATAACTGGGGGAAATATTATATTATAGGTCTCTTTCTACATGAGAATTTCGATAAGATACACTGCTCATGAATGAGAAATATTTGACTTATAAATTCATATCACGGACGAAGCGGCGTAAACTATGAGCAGACGACGCTATTATGAATCAGCTGGTAGAAGTGCGCCAAATTTAAAACGGCTGCCCTGGCCTAGCGTACCGTACCTGGGAACAAAAAATCGTTTGTCTAGTGTCTACGTTCGCGAGGCGAGGCACAAAGGATTCTGTTGACTTCTTTGGCTTGGTCGGTTCGTCTATTGGCGGGAGTCACTTTGTCAATTTAACGGACTACACGTCATTAAAAAAATGTTTTGAAACAATCAAACAATGTACTGAGATATATAGGCCTACCCACAATAAAAAGCATTACGCCTAATGTAGTCCTCAGGAACCGGGAAACTCTTGACTCAAAAAATAATGTAGGCTAAATATACCTCTCTCTACAATTTTCAAAATGGGGAATTATTTGTTGCCAAGTTCAAGAAATCCCCTCTAGTAAAAGTCCAAATCAATATTATGACATTCATTTATTGCATAAACTTATATTAAACCATCTGATTACATTGAAACTACTAATAAAGCAAGGTATAATGAGGGACTCAAAGCAAAGTACATCAAGAATTTTGTATAAATATTCAAAGAGCGCTTGAAATGTCTGACAATTAATTGAAAATTCAAAAATAGATAAAAAGACAAATTTACGGCCGTAAGATGCCAGGTGTGTCTAGTGAGTCTGGAGGGGGGGGGGGGCTCTGTCGCTGGAAGCCGCTGCCAACTTGATGCTTTTGTTGTCACATCTAAAGTTACAAAGATACAAGTTTCATGTTGTCACATTTGCAGGCCAAAAAGGGTTAAATTCCAACGGCATCTGAAAGATAATATAACTTCAATGTCTTTAAGTGGGAAAACAACGACTATTAGTTGTCGAATCGACTTAGGAGCTATAGAGCCAGTAAGTAAAAGTCTGATTTTCAGACCATTGAACCGAATGGTCGTACGTTTTAGGCTGCGCAACTCAGTTTAATTTTGGCCATTTGGTTATTATGCTGCAAAAGGGACAAAGTATAGGACAAGTCCACTCAAAAAATAACTTACTTTCAATAGAAGCAGAAAAATCCGACAAACCAATCCAAAAAAGTTTGAGCAAAATCGGATAAATAATCAAAAAAGTTATGATTTTTTTTTAAAATTATCATTATGGAACAATGAAAAGCACTAGACAAATTGGGAACTCACTCATCAGTCTGTGACGTCATGTCCTCACTATCCACTAATTATTTTCTTTGTATTGATAACAGTATAAATGTATTATTTTTCCCCTAAGGATCTTAATTCTACACACCAGCATCCAAGTTTGATTGATAGTAATATGTGTGTGGATGCACTAATATTTTTCCAGTTCAAGAAAATGTGAATTTCGATAACTATTTATATAAAAAATCAATAATTATGAATATACAATATTCAGAAAAAAGTGTCAATTCTTCAAAGTTCACAAAAGATTTTGTGAAATGTCATGCACGCAATATGAGACACTCATTATAACCTGGGCAAAGGTATGCATGGGGGAATCCAGTTTTGGGGGATAAACAGGGAAATTAATGGGATTAAACTATATAAAGCAATTGATAAATAGTGAGAACATGGCGTCACAAACTGATAACCAAATTAGCAATGTGTGTAAAGTGATTCTTATTGTTCCATAGTTTTACATACTTTTTCAAAAATCCATAACTTTCTTATTAGTAATCCGATTTTGCTCAAACATTTTTAATTGGTTTGTCTGATTGTTTTGCTTCTATTGAAAGTAAGTTATTTTTGTAGATGACTTGTACTTTAAGACAAAGTTTCATTTCTTTGAATGGAACTTAATTGAAAGATCATCGGCGTTACTGTGGCATGCTATTTTTTTCAGAGTTCACTGAGACACAATCTTTGCTTCACGCATGCACATTATTCAACAAATCATTTTGTTTACATGCCTACTCACACCAACCACCATGGGCGGATCAAGTTTTTCGGGAGGGGGGCCCGTGCTCGATACTTACAATTTTCTGTAAACAATCCGCCCCCCCCCCCCCCACTCAGTGTTATTTAGGGTACGCATAATGCTCGTTCCCTCTTTTTGAAAGCACCCCCTATCTGAGGACTGCCAACATTTCCGAACCCCCCTTTTGCGGGCTTTTCGCGGGCTTTTCCTGCCTTGGAGACCCCCCTAAACCAGGAAAAATGCTCAATGTACCCCCCTCAATTCGGAATAACTTCTCAGGAGTCCAAAGAGATGAGAGAAAAAAAGGAAAACACCCCCTTTTCAAAGAAATCTCCGGGTGAAAAGTCAAATACACCCCTTTTTTTACAATTCTCGGGCCGGACTTTGTCGCACGAAAAGTACCCCTTTACCGGACATTTTGGCAACACGCATGCGGTCATTCCGAACCCTGAGTTGGGGGGGGGGGGGGGGGCGGGGTAAACAACAACAAAATAGTAATAGTAATAATTTTGGCGATGTAGGGCCCCACTCAAGTACGAACAAAATGGATTAAACAAAATCAAATTTCTGACAAGCAAATGACAATTTAAAAGCAAATAAATAAATGTAGGTGTCTTTTAAAGGGATCCGGTAATTTTGTTTAAGATTCTGAAAACAAAATCCTGGATTTAGTTCATGCTGCAATGATAATTATAAACCTTGGAGCCCCATGACTTTTACAAGCTGATCGCCTGTCTGATAATCAAGATATTTATGGTTGGAAATCAAAACCAAATTTTTGCGTTTTTCTAATGGTTTTCATCAGTGGCGTAGAAGTTCGTACACCTGGGGGGGGGGATGACTCAGGGGCGGATCTAGCTTTTTGCTAAGGGGGGGTGACCAATAATGACGATGCGGAGCATCGTCCACGAGCCGCGAAGCGGCGAGCCGATTTTTTGGGGGGTGTTTATTTGAACCCCGTAAGTGATGTTTTCCTGGCATCTATTAACACAATGGAGACCATAAAAAGCAGTGCATGATAACGTCTTTTTAAATCAAGTAACAGTTAAATACACAGTTATATCCAGAGTTATCATGTGTTTGGTTAAGTTACCAGATGAGTTGAATATCTTCTCACAATATTTGCACTTGAAAGGGTTTCTCTCCAGCGTGCGTTCTTTTTTCTTTCTTTTTTTTTTTTTTTTTTCTTCTTTTTTTTTCCTTTTTTCTTTTTGTTTGTTTTTTGGGCCGCCCAAGGGGGGTTTAAACCCCCTAACCCCCCCCCCGTAGATCCGTGCCTGTTTAATCTTGTGGTTATCTTGTGGTTTCCAAACCACAAGATAACCACAAAATACTTGTAAGATTTTCTTTTTTTTACCGTCTGAATTGGCTTTCACCGTGTGAATGCGGCTAATAACAATAAACACAATTACAATAATGATGAGGATTATTATTATCATCATCATAATTATTATTATTATTAATATTATAATTGTTATCATTATTATTATTATTACTATTATTATCATCATTATGACTTATTAAGTAAGCAAATATCATTCCCCAAAACCTGGGGGGGGGGATGATTGTACATGCCATCCCCCCACCTTGTGAGGTGGGGGGGGGGATGCATCCCCCTCATCCCCCCCCCCCCCGTTGTCTACGCCCCTGGTTTTCATAACACTACAGTCTATTGGGGGGAAACGAGTATGGTAAAACCAGGGAGATGAGAGTTTAAACCGCCTCACTCAAAGATTTTTACTTTTTCAAGTGAGGCGCTTCTTGACACATTATTTTTTATTTTTTTTTTTTTTTTTGAAACGCATTTTTTTACGGCCTCAATATAACACCATCTCACATGAAATTGAGTCTAAAGTTATGAAATTGTAAATAATAAACTCTTTATGTTGTATGGCTCCCTCTCAAGGTCAAGATATTAATAAAGCTATGAGTCAACGTTTCTTGACTAAAATCAACCGATTAGCTCTTCCCGTTTGGAAATTATATATTACAACTACATAATCTGACATTTTCATGGTAGCAGCTACCATTGTACGGCCGTAGGCGCTATTTGATATTTATCAAAATTTACCGGGAGCACCGGTAAATTTTTATATTCAATTTTTCTCGAAAGCAGTAGTGTTTTAGGGGCTAAATTTTCTAGTGCTTATAATACATCCACAGGGGCATCCAAATATATCAAAATTGTAAAGAATCACTATCCAACCAATTTTCAAAATTTCCCAAAACTTTGTATTACCTTTAAAAAGAATACATTTGTTTATTTTAAAATATATAAAAGATTAATTCATGTTAAATATTTGTTTGAAAATCTTGATTAAAAATAATGTCCACTTTTTCGTTATAGTTTTTGGTGAGTGTACATTTATAATTAAAAAATTCGTACGTGAACAATTTGAATATTGATATTTCAATATTATTTATATCCTGTACTGTTGATAGAATTATCTTGTATTTCTGTATTATCCCTTATTTCATAATTGTATGTCTTTTGGTCATCTTATACTTACGTTCTAATATTCTAGTTATAAGGTCGGTACTGTCTTATCGTCAAAAAGACATAAAATGATAATTGTTTTAATTTTTTGTGAAGTAGTACGGACATTAATTGGCTCTTGCATCACCATCTTCTTCTTCCTCCTCTTTTTATAGGTTTCATTTTCTCTACCTCCAACTCCTCTTTCTCGTAACATTCATATTTCATATATTGTTCTGCAATAATAATATAAAGAATAATTGAAAAAAAATGTTAGCTTTCCGACCCCCCCCCCCCCAAAAAAAAAGAAAGAAGAACCAGATTCATTTTTTTTTGGGGGGGGGGGGGGGACAATGATTAACAAATCTTTTACTTTAAATACATCTCACATCACACCTTCTCAAGTCCTGACATAACAGAAAACAAAGTCTTTTTCTTTTTTTGGTCTTTCGTTTTTATTATTTAATAAACAAGAACACCTTTCAACACACTAACTCTAATTACTTTCTATTCCTAAAGAATGTTGACGCATTTGGTCACAAAACAAGTACATCATCACAATGATAAGAATACTGGAAGGTCAAATACATTAATTTTCTGTATATGCTAATTATGTCATGCTACCTAATGATGGTAATAAAGAGAAAGATCGATATATAGATATAATAGAGAACGAGAAGAAAATAGGAGGAAGAGAGAGAGAGAAAGAGAGAGAGAGAAAGAGAGAGAGAGAAAGAGAGGAGAGGGGGTGGAGAAAGAAGAGACTGGAGAAAACACTGAATGAATAAAAAATAGAAAAATAAATGAGGATAAATAAGAAAGCACATAAAATGAAGCCATTTATGCTGAAAGAGCTCAATAAAGTCTAATTTTGGACAGGGAAGAATTTGCACAACTGGTTTTTGCAAAACTTAGGCTGATCAGCCATTATCTCTTGCACAACAAGAGAAATAATACCAGCATAAAAACAAAACGAAACAAAAATATGTTGTTCATAAAGTACTGAAGGAAATGCCTTGTGTGACTGTTAAAGTCAATGGGTGGTATTCTGGTAGCGCATACTAAGTTAGCGCGCACTAAGTTAGTCCACACTTTTATGGAGTGCCTGTTGTCAACTCATTTATCCTGTACAGATTATTTTAATCCTTCAATAAAAAGTCTCCAAAAAATTAATTTTGCAATGAAATGGGAAGAAAAAGATAATATGAGTATGAACTGAATTTCCAAAAAGTCTTTGGTAGATTATCTTTGTCATGAATATTGAAGGAGGAAGATGAAACCTAGCATTCCATAGAAGTGTGAACTAAAATTCTTGTTTAGTCTGGACTTAGTCCCGGCTTAACTTATGAGAATACCACCCAATGTCAAAATATGTATTATACCATTTTCCAATCATCATTTTAACCTTCAAAAGTTATGAAAAGGGACTTGTGCTAAATTCATGAACCCTACGGCACTTGCCGTTATTATCAAGGTGAAAAAGAAAGAATTTCATATGTATATGGAATGTCAAATGGACTTAAGTTTACAATGTTATTGTTAGTAAAATATAAACCCCATTCCGTGCTAACAAGAAAGTCCAAGATCAGAGGTCCTTCTGAAGGACAAAAAGTTTGGATAAAATAGGTGACACCATACAGTTACTGAGAGTAATAACATAGGAGTTGGCAATGTGCGATTCATGAGTGTAATAGCCTGTTCAGAATAAAAGAATACTTATACGAAACTTGTATAAAGAAAAATATAAAGAATCTTGGAAACAAAATCAAGTAAAGAAACAAATTTGGAAGAGGTCAATTAAAACGACAGCTGGCCAAGAAAAGCCCCGCCAAGTTATACAATTTTTGTATTAACATAGCGTTCAGACTACAGTGGGACCCTGATTCTTTATAGAGTTTTTGTTACAATACAATGTTTTTTTACACGTTTCTTTATACCACAGTCAGTCATAATATTGTAAAGCTATGTGATTCTTGTGCAGCTATACAATGTATTTAGGTAGTTTGAATGTGGGGTATGTTGCTTTAAAAGAAACTCTTTCCGTAATAGTATGCATTTTCGTATTGAGAGTATATTAACATTTCATTGACATCGACTTATGTGTTGGTGAAAATAGAAACATTTTACATCAATTGCAAAATGACCAGATGATATGACATCAATTTCCACAAACCTATTTCAAAATGAAAATATAAAACCATGGTATAAATTTGTCTATAAAAAAATTAGTCTATAAATCTTCCTTAAATGATTAAACAAAATAAATGTATTATTACATGTTTTGCTACTAGCTACATAAAATCAAACACTTGTATATTTGTGGTGGTTGTTAAAGACGTGTAGCAGTATAATCTGCATATATATCCATTTAAAGCAGGTTAGCAATTTCAATTGCAAATATTCAAATTAAAAACAAATAATAATAATAATAATACATGTAGTATCAATATTCAAATAGACACGGGGTATTGTCAATGAAACTCTTGATCAATACAAATCAACTTGAAAAGTAAGATTTCTCAGATTATACAAAATAATGTTGAAATAAAGTAGTCAAAGGTGACCAATAAGCAATATTTTGCTGCAAACTGACTTGCACTCTATATCAATGGATATACTTCTGTTATGTCATTGCTGTGCAGTGAATTATGAATAATCACAAGTACATATACAAGGGCAACTTGTAATAACTGGTATTAGTCCATTCAGTGTGCATAAGAAGTTCAGTCAAACCTGTCATCCAAAATGAGTTCTCTATCATCTGCTCCTTTTTCCTAATTATCTAGGATAATTTTCATGTTTCCATACAGACAGTATGTATATGCACTCTGGAGAGTGACTGGGCCCCCTCAATATGTTTCCAATAGAAAACAATCAATTCAAAATATGCCAGTTTTGTACTTCTTTCAACAACAAAATAAATTGTATGTCTCGGATTCACTGCGGGGAATCAACAAATAAGAACTTTCTCCCACATTTGTTTATCCATTTGAGATTGCCAAAAATATTTTGGGGTGAAACTTATATTTAACAACATTAAAAATACTGAATTGAGTGGTTAATTTTTGTGGTTATCACGCTGCCCTCCATTTCTCTAAACCGATTCTGAATCAGTCCAACAATTAATGATAAATAATACCTTCAAAGGTTTTCAAATAAGATAGCCACATGAACATTTACTACTTGACAGTTGACACACTTACACTACATTGTCATGACAAAATACATGTAGAAAATTGAATACTGCTAATGGCTCATAAAGACATTCTACAAACAAAAAAAACCTTACCATATCATCACAAAGAAAAGAACCATATCATTTCTTTATGTTACATAACATAAAGTTTTTATAAGCTGCCATCGGCCAGCTTCACGATGCAGGTAATAAACTCAAATGGGATATAAACAGTTTACAATGAAGACAAAAATTTGCCTCGCATTTGTCTTTTTCCAACGTCGTCGTTGGAATCATAAGATTTTGTAGAAGGAAAAAATGAACTGAAAAAGTGCATACGGTACTTGAAATTGAAAAGCAAACCCAAAACATGTTATTTATCTTAGCATTGGAAGAAAATAGGTACAGTGGATAATAATCAAATAAAAGATGGTTGTGGATGGACAAGAAATGAAACCAAAATGGCTCCAAGTCCTATATGAGCTTCTGAGGGCCATGGTAATGATTGAGGAGTAATGCTTGCGTAAGGGCACTAGCGCATTGACTTGGGTTTGAACCTAGGACCTTCCAATCATGAGACCACTGATGTGACTGCTAAACCACTTAGTCATCATGCTTCTTTGGAAAGCTTGCCTTTTGTATGTTTGAATAGCTTTTCTGTTCATTTCAGAAACTTTACGATTTGTTTTCTTTTGCTTTTGCCATGAAGAATTGGAAATAAATAAATCTGCATAACTGCCTATAAAGAGTATGAAACAAAATTTTCACTTATACCTTTTCAAGATGTGGGGTGAAATAAATTTAGCCTCTCAATGTTTGGAAACTACCTAATGCATTAGGTATTAGAACAACCAGAGAACATTTTGAGGTAGGCAAAAAGTACCTGAATAGTAACTTAATGACTTAACTATAGACAGATACTTAATAGTAAAGAAAAAGGAAAACAAATTTACAAATATGAAGTAGTAATATGAAGACATATCTTTGAACTTTTAAAGTAAAGCAATACATGAATGAATACAAAAATATAGTATCTTTATCACCACTGCATAAAAATCATGTGCCTCAATGTCACAATGTTGACCTCAAAACACATATATGGGACTGAAGAAGACATTCAAAAGGAATACAGTGAAATACAAATAGATAACGTTAGACATACAGTTTGAATAAAATATTAAAACAAGTCCCTGAAGATTTGCAGAGAACAAGTTTATGCATATGATATCTGGCACACATCAGTCCCACAAACTTGCAATGCAGCAATGTCATAGCACCATCCAAATAACTTAACCATAATACATGAAGACTTTGCTGCAGTAATGAGTAGTTTGCACATACATGTACAGTGTACCTCTTAATTAAATATAGGTGATTCCTGCAAATTTGCCTTACAAAGCAGGGCAGCTGCAAAATGTAAGACTAGATTTCTGTTTGCAAAAGAGTACAAAAAGTACGACTTGGACGATTGTCTGGCATAGGTAGGCCATACCTCAACCACGATTGCTTTCATACGAAATGTCTTGAGCCTTCCTTCCATATTTTAGTCTAACCATAAAACTTTTAAAAAATGTAAAAATGGGCATGGT
Source organism: Strongylocentrotus purpuratus (assembly GCF_000002235.5). Lineage (NCBI taxonomy): Eukaryota > Metazoa > Echinodermata > Echinoidea > Camarodonta > Strongylocentrotidae > Strongylocentrotus > Strongylocentrotus purpuratus. The sequence goes on from NW_022145596.1 coordinate 12,188,258, forward strand.
GCACACAGAAACCTTAACAGTATTCCAGACCTCCAGAAGAATAAGATATAAGGGATCTTAGCATAACAGAAGACAGACAGCTGTACATGATATGAATTTAACAATGCACTATCCCAAAACCCTGCAGCATGCACTGCATGTACTTGTAGTAGTAGCACCTTCTTGTCAGTTGCATGTAAACCCTACCAACATGTACCTATCTCTCTATCCATTGGATTCAAATGAAAATCAGTAATTCTGTATCTGCTATTCCACCATGAATTCATAAATAGGCATCTCACTTAAATCTTGTCATGGCAAAATATAAAGCTTCTGAGTTCTGGCACACGAGATTAAGCATTATTATTCCATCGTGATATGGACAATTTTTCAGTCGCTGATATTTTTTTTTGCAAATCTGCAGGTATTCACTGTGGATAATTTTGCACATAGATACTTAATGGTCTTCACTATCTTCTATTTTACAAACTGTACTTTCTGTTCACTTCTCTAGAACACTGTATCATATATCTAAACTTAACAACTATAAAGTTCACATGGGTTTCTCAACATCAAAAATTGCATTTGCACTTTGGTTTGACACAACAAATTTTGTCACATTTTTCCTGTTACATTTTACTTTCTGTGCTCATTACATCCTCTAAGACACATTTATGCTACACTGCTTGCACAGTACTTTTCAGGAAGCACCATTGCATCGTGAGGTAAAGCACTTCTATTACACAAGATCCATAGCGTATGCCTCCACTGGCAACTTTGGCCACGTAGCGAATATGCAGGAAAGCTGTCCTTTAACACAATTCCAATGGTGATCAACACAGTGCCTTTGAGGCAGTTCTGTTTGCATTTCCAATGTTTTATCCTGGCTTGCTTTTCACATCAGATGTCCATCTTGGCACATAATTTTGCTTGTCACAAGTTCTTAGGTAAATGCATCAATGTCAATAACACAATAACTCATAACACTTCAACAATGATGTAACATTTCATTTATAACATAAAAATGCGGAGTTGGCTCCCTCCTTTCCCAGAGAATGTAGACAGCGGACTGAGAGTATTGTCTTGCCTGAGACGACGTGATCAAGATCAACAATGTTCGGCCTCCAGCATTGCAATCAAGGTCAGTTTTCTGCCCGAGAAGTGTCCATGGTCAGAAATGGTCCTTCTGACCACGGTCAGCTCTGATCTGCCTGATACTAACACATCCACGATTGGTTTGATCTACCAGCAATCAACATCCTGGACCAAGGTTTACCAAGTTCAGTTCTGTCAAGGAATCATGATTCCTTGTCGGCCGCCAGTCAGCTTCCTCCGTGGATTCTTGTTGGACAGTAGGCTAAGGACTCGTCTTCATACGTAAAGAGCTTCCTCTCAACACAAATACTATCATCCGTGGAGAGAGAGGCAAGCTGGTGAGTGTTTAGGACAAGAGTTCTTGCGGAGGAAGACTTATCGTCATCTGAATCGTCCACCTCAACTTCAGAGGGTGAAGACTGGATGTCTGGAACATCACTTAATATCTCACAGGACCTGAAGAATGAATGCAGGAAAAATGAAAGTGAATGATTGGATTGTTGAATCACTGATATTCCCTTATCTAAAATGGATGTGGGAATGTAACTGGACATATATTTATTATTACAATTAAATTGCTTTATCCCCCCAAAAAAATATTGAATTAAAAGAATACATACAAAAAATTAATACAGTAGGGCTACTGCTACATGTATCTTTATTGATATCTGGGAGCATACTAGATATTGAGATTTCCCAAATGGGACAAAGACTAGTGCAGTTTGTTGAACAGTGCATGTGTGCATGACTCTTTTTTTTCAAATTTTAATTTGAGATGACATCTGAGCAACCTACCTCGTCATTGAGATAGCAAATTCATCTTTTTGTACAACAATTGCAATTTTTTCCAAGTTATCAGACACATAGAAAACTACTAATTATGTTCCTATACTTTTACAAAAATGTGTGATTAATTGCAATCACTTGACAATGCTATCAAATGCAACTCTGAGCAGAAGAGATGGGAAATCTATAAAGGGCTTAGAGACGGTATTTGTATTACGCTATAAATAAATCCAGATTTATTATTATTATTATTGAAAGTTTATGAATGAATGTAGCACTTGTAACTGATCAGGGCCAATCAGAACTGTTTTCAAGACAAGACCCAGGTGTGCAACCATCCCTAAGTAAATCTCATACAATTTAGCAGGGTCCCATTTTACAAATTTTTATATAAGCTATTGAAATCCTAGCTTCTGATTAGTTATCAGCAGATATGTCACTGATTTTTGTAATTTGTCATTGAAAAACAAAGGCTTTGTGAAACAGTTCCCAGTTCTACACTTGTAGATCACTTACTCATCAGTATCCCCATCAGACAACAAGGAACTATTGAGGACCCTGTTCTCAGGTATAGGAGGTAGGTCTGAGGAAATCTGAGCACTGAACTTGAGTTGCCTGGCTGTTCTGGTGCTGACGATCCATGTCAGGCGACTGTGGGGCATGCGAGAGACCGGGGAAGAGTACATCCGCAGGCACTCGCTGACCTGAGATCGGCAGCTGACCAGGTCGTTATCGCTGACCTGAAAAGGGAAGAGGTCAGATGATATGTTGTGAGGTCTTTAAATGTACAGTCAAACCTGTCTATAGCGACCGCCCAAGGGAAACACACAAATTGGTTTTTGTAGACAGGTTCCTTTAGTACATGTTTCAATGAGAAACCGATTTCAAGGGAAACCAAAAATGCGGCCTTTGCAGACAGGTGGTATTTGTAGACAGGTGGTCACTAAAGCAGGTTTGACTGTACGTATTATGTTTGTGCATTGGTTTTCTACATTAATGCATATTTCAAAATTTTAAGAGCATTTAGATAAGAATCAATTTTCTTCTTCTCTCGTAATTCATGTTGGAAAGGACATCACAGATGACATTCTTTATCGACTCCTTGAAACTTGTAAGCTCAGTCAATATATATTCTTGTGCAATTCATTTGCTATCACAATGCTCCTGAGCCGTCCATATACCATGTATCATACTTCATATAAAGAATATGGTAGCTCATAGGTCAACTCGTTCAATGTGGCATACTTTCCCATCTATATGTTGTTATTGCATCAAACATATCTGAGTTATCCAAAGGGTTATAACTAAAGTCACTTACCTGAGATACTCTTTGTATATCCCAAACTATCCTCATCCATCTGATATCATTGGGATTGTGTACTTCACAGGAGGCGTTTGGTAACTCATGGGTTAAGAGAGCCAGCGCCAGCACTGACGGCTAAACAATCAAGAATATATCAAAGGTTAGTTATCAGTCGAATTGACAGAAAAATTGCACATGATTATGCGTGATGTGTGACAAGAGTTCTACAACTTTGGCAAGGATTGTGCATTTCTATAAATATCTGTTGCCTGGTTGGTTGCTAGTGACAACCTGAAATCCTGTTGGGCAACTTAAGAAATCAGTCAAGAGTTCATGCACTTAAATTCCATTACCAGGGACCTGTTTCACAAAGCCTTTTTTCAATGACAAATGACAAAAATCGGTGACAAATCTGTTGATAACCAATCAGAAGCAAGGATTTCAGTAGCTTATAACACAAACTGTCATTGGTCACTGATGACAAGTTTTGTGAAATGGGGTCCTGAACTTACCTTATATAGAGTTAAAGGGAAGTAACACAGACACGCCTCCAGCTTTTGTGTGCTGCTTTCAAGTTGAGTATTCTGCATGGCAGTATCGTTACCCAGAATGCCTTGCACGACACTGTATGCATGGAAGAGCTTGAAGAATCGGTGAGCAGTGGGGGCCTGGAGGTCGCACTGAAGCTTCTGGAGAATGATGCGCTCCATGCGCAGTACGTCATTGACTGAGCAGCCGCACTGACTGATGCGGACTAGGTCCTCGGCCGATATCGATGACTGTTGAAAGCAAGAAAGAAATTGATGATATTGCAGAGTATTGAGTATTTTTGCCTCCTTCCGTATCTGAATTATTTACTGTATACTCTATGTTGAAAAAATTGTTACATGTATCATGTATATATGCATTGTGTTTCATATTGTACTGTTGAGAAGGAAATAAATGTTAATAAATACCAAATACCAAAATTGGATAAATTATTAAAGGTGAGCATACTCAAATAGGTTACAGAGAGAGAGAGAGAGAAAGAAAGAGAAGGGAGGAGGGGGGGGGGAGAGAAAATAGATAGATAAAGAAAAAGAGATAGAGATGGGGAAGGGGAGGGGGATAAACAATCAAGTTATTCTCACCTCTGATGGTTCTAGAGCCTTGATAGCAAGGTTGTAGCTTGATATTGCAATACACATGAGATGATGAGGACGGGCCTAAATGGAAAGAAGAAGAAATATTGAATTATCGTGTCATTCAATAAGTTATGCTGTAACAAGTATACGTTACATGCATCTTTTCTTCAAATAAGCACAAATCAGTAAATTTGGATGTTTGTTTTATACAGCTGTTTCTACTCAAGGAATTAAGATGGAAGCTGAAATCTAATATTCCATTTGTTCTGTTAGTACGTGTTCCATTTTAAACTTTTGATCTTCCTTGAATTTTTCCTGTAAAAAAATATATACATCTCACTTTTTTCTTATTCAATATCTTTAAATATTGTTTAGTATTCAAATCACATTCAATATATTTGCAATATTATATATTTAAACAGTACAATGGCACGACAATGGAGATATTATTCAAGGGGCTCCCTTTCAAATAATCATTAAGAGGCTCATTTCAAATCATCAATACCCCCGGCCATATTTATCTTTTATGTCAGGGAAATCGATGGTAATTGTCAGACAAACTTAAGTCACCCTTACCATTGGTACTTGAGCAGATGTCTCTTTTAACTTTACAAGAATGAAGCTAACCAATGAAGTGTCCTAATTTTGATCTTATCATTGTTTTACGAGCATAAAAGCCCAAAAGAGATCATCATTATCAGTACACATCGTTTACTGACATCCTATAGACAGGAGTATTAATTACAATACACACACATTCCGATTGGATGTCGGCGAACTTGTACTAACGACAGTTTTGTGAAATGCTGCCCAGGGGGGTGTTTCACAAAGATCTTAAGTCGAACTCAACTCCAAGTTGGACTTACAATTTATGGAGAGCCATTCGTAGCCTTACAATTAAATATTTCCAAAAGCAAAAATTGAAGTATTTTAGATTTTTCATAAATTCCACATCAAGAACATGAAATCTCCTTGATAATAGAAAATATGAATGATTTGAATCAACATTTTATGCCTTTTAAAATAACTTTTACAAAATGTTTCAAGGATGCTAACGGCTTTCCATAATTGTTAAGTCCAACTTAGAGATGAGTTCAACTTGGGTCTTTGGGCAATTCCACGGTAACGGAAGGACACTCAGACAAGAGTTTTGAACTTCAGGTTCATACTAAAAGAAATGTTTTATTAGTATGTATTAAACTATGGGGAACAAAATGTGTTTCAGTCAAGTGGAAAGCTTCATCAACTTCACAAAGTTTGGATAAACACTAATTAACTGGAAAAACCATGTCCATTTTTATGTCCTTCCGTTACCGAGATAATTAATATGCACATTCTTAAACTACTTAACTATAATGACAATTTTTTTGGGGAGAATTAAAGGCACTTATATAGGTATTATATCTGTACTGTTTCACATCTTATACTAATAAAACAGTTCTTTTAGTATGAACCTGAAGTTAAAAAATCTTGTCTGAGTGTCCTTCCGTTACCGTGGAATTGCCCCTTTGTGAAATACCCCCCAGGTATTCTTGTTTCTAAACAGTCTTTATAACTGTAATAAAAGCATTTTCTCACCTTGACAAGTGAAAGGAATCTGTCCATAGTATTGACCGCCAGAAAGAAGGTTTCTGGACAAAGTTGGAAGAACCTACTCAGGCTTCGCAGGCGATCAAGGATTACATCATGCATGTAGGGGAGGATGCAATCAGAGTCCTGAAAGTAAAGAGTCAAGGTCAAGAGTCATATCAAATCAAATCATTATTTTCCACTGTAAGACAACACATTCAAAACAAATGACAAATTCTTTTTGTAAGTGAAAGTGGTAGGATCATAAAAAGTACAAAAAGGCTTACTGAAAATGACCCCTTTACAGTATACAAAATCATGAAAATAAAAACGCAGACAGGAAGGAAAAAGAAAGGAGGAAACATTAACAAAACTATAGTACATTACAGTGACTGCACGACTTCAATTGGTTGTGACTATTAAGTTCATTAACATCTCAGAGAGGTTTTCAAGTAATTTCAGAATGTTTCACCAGGTAGATGTACAATGTAAACTTTGAAAAGGAATGATGATTGTTTGAAGATGCACCCCTAGCATGTGCACTATTAGCATTTGATTTCAATGACTGGGGTAACTAACTAATAGTAATTACATTGTAAAGTGCTTAGAAACATAGTATTAAAGATAAAGTTGAGTTCTGGTCATGCGATTGCATTGTGAAAGAAACATGGAATTGATCTGAAAAGGTTGATCATCTAGCATATAGGTATTGGTGTGTACTGCAAAGTTCTAGAATCATCAAAATGATAAGAAACTTGGCCCAGTCTTGGTAAAGTTACAAGCACTGTACACAGAATTATGTATATGGGACTACACAAACATGTGGCATGAAAATGTTTATGATGTTACATGCCATATTTAGAATATTAAGGCATTTGAAGAGCTATGCTTTTCAGGGAACATTTTTCATCTGATGATCTGCCACACTTGATGGGTCTAATCCCTCCTGGCTAAACTTAGTGCTATAAAAATGTGATTATTATTTAAATGTAAAGTAAACCCAGTCCTTGTAATAAACAAGAAAGATAAGCTATAGTCGAAAGCAGAATAGAAATGTGGGGCCAAGTACCTCTTGTTGTTGACAGATGTACTCTAGGTATGGTTGATAGAAATCTTCAGTTTCCACAGCAACCTGCATCATCTTCACGAGGTGAGCCTTGGCATCCATGCTTTGTGTACCTTTCTCCATATTTTTATACTGAGAAATCATAGAAAAGAATAAAACTTAATTTAAGAAATGTTTTAGACAAATGAACCTTGGTAGAATAATGATTGACCAAATGCTGGCTTATTTCTCCATTTGACATTATTGTTTTTAAATGGTGGTAGTTGCCGAACTTGAAATAATTCATACATAATACTCCAGAAACTTGGTAGATTTGCAGGAACAAAACAAAATTATTTCAGTTTGGTAGTAATTTCTAGTTTAATGTTTGAAAGTTATATTGGTAAATATCAGAAGTTCTTCATTGGCATAAGACCTAGACCTAGACCCTATTTATAAAAATATAGTTAATGTTATGATTTTTAGGAGTTAAATTCATGAGTAAATCAAACACATTGAGTGATTTCAAGTTCGATGTCGAAAGCTGGTGTTGGTGTTTTCACAACACCAACACCAGCCACAACATTGAACTTGAAATAATGCTGGGCTGCGTCTCACCAACCGTCATAGATGTAAGTACAAGTTGAGCGACATCCCATTGAAACGTGTGTCAAACTTAATACACGCATTTCAATAGGATGTCACTCAAATTGTACTTAAGACAGTTTCATGAGACGCAGCCCAGGTTTTGAGGTTGACCTTAGAAAATACGACGCATTTCCAGTAGTCTGTGTGTTGAAAATTGCATTTTAAAACTAGAGTAGAGTCTCCGGTTTGCGGCATCGCCCGGTTTGCGGCCAGGGGTATTTGTTATAAAAATAAAATGAATATGACTCGATAATAATCATTGAAACCTACCGTGGATTCCACGGTAAGTTCTGCTTTGCCGAAAACGTCCGTAGTAGGTGCTCCTGTCGGTACGGAGTATCCGTCAGCGATGTCGGAAATCTACGGCACCAGTCGCCGATGAAAATTCCAGCAGGTGCTAACTTTTAAGTTAAGAAATCGAGGCATGACTAGATCAATATTGTAGCTCTATTTGTCCGATATTTGTCCGATTGGAGGTGAAATTTGATGTTTTTGTGGAAGTATGATGGCTGTGGTCTGTCTCCTATCGCAGATATTTTGATTGTGCCACCGCATGGCCAGTTGCATGGGGTGGCCGCAAACCGGCACGTAATTACATGTTTTTTCTGGTTTGCGGCGGGGGGTGTTAATACACACATAACATGCGGGATCGTGTATGATGGTATGTGTGCTGATGTGTGTACCCGCTATGACCCGATAGTTTCTAGTAGTACTTACCCCCGGATGGGATGATCCATTCGAGGAAAAGGTGAAATTGTTTAAAACTTGACAAATTTACCATAGCAACAGATAAACATGAGAATTTGGGTTACCCGTAGTAATTTGGTACATGCTTTCATCGTGACGTAGCGCATAAAGCTTTGTGACGTACGCGTGCCGCAAACCGGTAATGCGTGCCCGCAAACCGGGGAACTCGAAGCATTTCGAAACGTTGTCAATGCTGACCATGCTGTGGGTCAGTTAGGTTATTTGTGACTTCTATTTAATAAGTAAGTATATGGACTCTTTATTGAGGGTATTGAAGTATTCTGTGAGTATTCCAATAAAAATAGAATCGGCAGTTCCCGCCGATCGGCCGCAGACCAGAGCCACTACTCTAGTAAGACTAAGTAAGACCAAGACTCAGATTGTCAGAGCTGGTGTTGAATATCGTCTGCTGAACTGATGCTTGTAATTGAATTGGTGTTGACAATTTACATGTCATTTTCCCATTCACCAACACAAGCCCCGCCCCGAGGTAGACTATTGGAAAACTTGTGATTTCAACTTCAACTTCAACTTGTTTTACCTTTTAATTTCTACTATACTGTCCACAACTTCAAATTCAATCTTCACAACATATTAATAGGCCTAGTCACTTGTGACTTGATTCAGTTCAGTTCAGTTTATTAAAAAACACCCGACAAGTGACACTGACAATCATGACGAACAAACAATAACATGATCCAAATTGAGACCCCCAAAAGCCTATGCTTGTGATCGAGTGGGGCGGGGCCCTAGGCCCCTGGGAGTAGATCTACAGGAAAAACAATTTACCACTCATTAAAAATCATAAAACAATAATTGTAACTCAAACTCATAACATTCACATGCAGCATGATTGATAAAACCTTTCAGAGCAAATCTGATTTCAACGTCCGCGGCCCCCTCACATTTCCAATATGGGTGGGACCGTTAGGGAGCGTCAGTTAAACTCGCTGAGCATCAATTATCCTCTCTAAATTTGTAATTTTCCAGGTTTTGTGAACATCCAATCATTAGAAATACAACATTATATTTGATCAAAGCATACTTACAATTCACTATCGGACCCTGAATACCTGATTTGTCACAAACATATTGAAAATTCAGAGATATTCCCCTGCCTAACTTTTTCAGAAATCGTTGACTCAGCTGTCAAATTCGCAATTTCGCCTTTTGGCGCGGCGATTTGTTGCCAAACAAAGAAACGCTCAAGGAAATGAGATTACGTTTTCTACCATAGTTCGTTATTAAGGTTTTTGTTTGGCAAGTAGTAAAATACTGAACATTTTTGCCACAAATCTTTCCGTTATTTATATTTGTTCAGTATCATATTTGATGATGCCAGTATTAATGATATCAGTTTGATTTTCGATATTTTACCACTTATAATCATTTTCAGTTTGATAAAAATAGTTGTATCAAACTCAAAGTGTATTGAATTTGATCATTTTTTGTAACGCCTTACTCTCTTAATTTCTAGGACTTAAATTTTAAATCCATTTTGAGACTTAAAATATTTCAAGTCTTTAAGACTTAATAAATTGGGAATTCGACTAAAAGTTTTATCGAAACCAGCTTCTAGATATAAATCTTGGAAAGACTTAAACTTCTCGCCAATAAGATGTGCATATTTCCAGTTGCACCTGTTGATGACTGACTGTTGGCATATTTCCAGTTGAACCAGCTGACACCAATTAATTTGCATATTGAATATGGGGTGCGTGCAGATCTATGTTTTTTTAACAATTTTTCTGAATTTACAGCATATTTCTTAATTACTGATGATTTAGGTATATGCAATTCATTTCGAAAATACTACAAATATAAATTACAAGTTATTAGGACATTTCGCTACTTCGTATGAATTCCATTTAATTAAACATGAATAAGGGAAACATTAACTATGAACTAAAATAATTTCAATAAAATACAAGTATATGAAAAAAAAATCGATTAATTAAATTATGTATAAGTCTACTTATTACCGATGCCTTTACATTGATAATACAGACGTACCAGTATTGAAGTGTTGTTGCCGTTCAATTGGTTGGAAGTTTTACCAAATGGTTCTAATGGCTTAGCTAGACCAGTAAATCTAAAAGACTTGAAATATAAATACAATTGACTTAAACTTTAAATCTTTCAGGGACTTAAAATTTTAAGTCTTAGCTTAGATTTATTTTTGAAATGAATCCAAGAAAGGTTTAAAATAAATATTAAAAGACTTGAAATATAAATCCAATTGACTTAAATTTTAAACCTTTTCAGGGACTTAAAATTTCAAGTCTTAGCTTAGACTTATTTTAAATCCCAAAGGGTTCGTCACTAATATCAGTCTCTGTTAGATTTAAAAGTAAGACTTTAAGATTTAAAAATAAGACTTTCAAATTTAGAGAGTATCTAAACTCCCGTGGTCAAACTAAAAAACACACTCATTTTGACTTTCTCCTCACTTTATATTTCATGTATTTTTCATTAAATTTTATTCACTTTTAAAGTCATACATTTAAGATTAAAATGCGATGAAGAGCAGCATAATAATAATATAATTATAATAAATTTATATAGCGCAGCTTTTATACAAATATATTCAGCTGCGCTGGTTATAAGAGCTCATTTTTACTAAATACTACAACATAAGATCTCTCAATTGAACAAGTAAGTTTTTAAATTGGATTTGAAAACATTGAGAGATGGAGTGCTTCGTATTTATATTAGCAAGCTATTCCATAGTTTGAGGGCAGCAAGTAGCAAAAGCACGGTCCCCGAGAGTTACTTTAGTTTTGCCATGGGGAATCTGAAACAATAATTTATCATGAGATATTTAGCATGAGACATTTTCAGCCATGAATTGGTCTCGCACAGGCGCGTACGCAGTGGGGGGGGGGGGGGGTTAAACCTCCCTTATTTTTTTTTTTAATGTGTGTGTTTTGGACTGGAACCCCCCCCCCCCTTGTTTTTTTTAATATTTTTTTTTAATGCTAATGGGTGACCTAAAAAAAGGTGACCTTACCCCCTCCCTTCGGAACGAAATTTTGAACGGTCAAATTTTCAAATTTCGGGACCCCCCTAAAAAAATGGATGTGCTTTTCGTTTAAACAAAAAATGAATTTTTAACGATTTTGGGGGTAAAAGTCCATAGGCTAACATGTTAGGCTGCTGACTCTGACGATAGGGGGCGTTGTCAAATGTTTGTCCTCTTTAACCCCCCCCCCCCCCCCTGCTTATTCAGCGGCTGGCTGAGACGTTGCAAATTTTTAGCCCGATTTGAAATTGTTAACCCCCCCCCCCCGCCGGGCCCGCCCCCTCCCCCCCCCCCCCCCCCTTGAAAAAATCCTGCGTACGCGCCTGGTCTCGCAGACTGAATCCACTTTCATCTTTTTTCATGAGGGTCCGTTTCCTCCCGCTGTTCAAAAGCCTGCGCAATGTTTATATACAACTATAAATTAATGTAATTTTTTTTTTAAGGCCATCGAATTGCAGATGGAAACGGAACGTCATCGGAGTTTGTTCTGAGTTTTTGAGATGGAGTATGGAGGGAAAAGAGAGAGAGAGAGAGAGAGAGAGAGGGAGAGACGGATTCCCGGAACTCCCGCTGAACAAATTAAAATGCAAAAAAAAAAAATCACATTTTAAGAAGAATTAGCATTGATTGGATAACAATTTCCAAAGGATACCTGAATAAACCAATTAGCGTGGTAATTAGTATTTAATAAAAGAAGAACAAAAAAGAAGTAATTTCATGAATGCACGCGCAAATCTATTCCGCGTTTGCACAAAATACGGATGTGGGCCCAAAGACCGACCTAAGTGAAGGGTCAGGAAATTGTCAATTTATCTTTCAACCTACTTGTAGTTACACAAAGATTAATCAATATTAGTTTTTGAAAAATTGTGATGTACTGCTGTGTTTTCTCACAACAAAAAACAAGAACAGTATTAGGGGTTATGATGGTGCAAGATGGGCCAACATCATAACAAATTTTGTGTCTAAAAACTGGATTTTGGAAACCGTGGAATAGTGTAATTTTACATGTTTTTATCTCATAATACTTTAATCAAATTTCTCAATTAGATTATTTGAACTTTCTGATCCTTTCCATAACTCAACCCTCCCTTTAAGTAACCAAAAAGAGATATAGGCCTATATTGGCCTATAGGGCTTGCCATAGACTCAGACTCCCGTGCTATGATTTACAGAAAAAACTTGGTTGAACCGAAGGTGCATGGCTGTGTAGATCTATAAGATAGAAGAAAAACAAATCAGTCAGAACACCTGTTGTTTTATTTCAGAATGAGTAGGGAGCCCATCCCCTCACCCCGCCTCCCCTGAATCATCTGCCTCATACTCATCATCCTGTTCATTCTTAAATTTGGCGACGGTGCCTTGAAAGTAAGATGCAATACAAGAGGACCCCATCCCCCCCCCCCCGAAACAAATTATCTGACAGCCTAAAAAACGGGCCTAAAAAGCAATACAAAATGAAAATGAAATTATAAAAGGCATCAGTTGGCCTAATGATGATGGCACACAATTATTATCCAACGTGTTACTGTGACTTGTGTATAGCGAACACGATCTTAAAGACTTTCAAGAAATCATCTGAATGACAATTTATATCTTAATTTGTTTGTACATTTTACTGAGAAATCGTGTTTGGAACTAAACTGAATGTTCGCACATAAAAGGTGACATAAATTACAGAGGAGAAACTTCATAGGGCCGGAGTGAGAGAAAGAAAGAGAGAGAAAGTGAAAGAGAGAGAGAGAGAAAGAGAGAGAGGGGGCGGACAGAAATTATTTAATGTACCCATGCAATAAACTCGTGTAGAAAAATGATCCCGTCACAAGCATAAGGTATGGTACAAAATGAAAACTCTCTTCAATGAACGGTATTATTGTTGTTGGATGTGTGTCGTCGTAAAGCGTCGGTCTATAGACTTAGTCTTAGACAACAAGACGTTGATGAATATATTTTGATGAGGAATCAGCAGGGATAAATAATATGTGAGTTTAGATAGATCGTGGTTATGATCGGGCATATCACTAGTCTTGTATCTTGTCAATTTGATAGCTTTGCTTTTTGATGAAGAAAAATTAAACCCTCACAGAATACTCATACTCATAGTAATAGCAACTACTCTGAAGATCAAGATACATTAATTTTGATCTAAGGAGACACGAACGAACGAGTAATAGGCTAATTATTATTCTCGTAGCGAAGTGCACTGTTGTAGGCCTATTTATTTTATGTATTTTGATGACAAAATGAGATTTTACAGTATGAGTCCCTGGCCCCTTGCTCGCTTCCCTCACTCTCAAAAATAAAAACTGGTTAGTTCATATTTGTGTAAAAGACACCATGTAGCTGCCGCCACCCGCCCTTGCCCCCCCCCCCCACCACCACCGTCCCGTGAAAATGTACCATTTTATACGTCTATGTCTGTAAAAATGATAGGTGTTTTTAACTCTCATATCCCTGATAGGCCTATCTCTCATACAAATACCTATTACAGGTCTACCTTCTTCAGCCTCAGGCTTCTTCTTCTTCTTCTTCTTCTTCTTCTTCTTCTTCTTCATCTTCTTCTTCTTCTTCTTCTTCTTCTTCTTCTTCTTCTTCTTCTTCTTCTTCTTCTTCTTCTTCTTCTTCGATTTAAGCGATTGACAGATACATAATAGATATCAAGCTGCTCATTCACTTCATTTTATAGCGGGAAGGATTTTGGCCTATCGGTCCGTGCTCACTTACTTAATTCATAATTACGTTGGACCAGGGAGATGAATTCAAGTAATCAAGAGAAAAGAATCTGTGAAGTAGGCCTATTTAGGCATTGAGTTGGCTAGCGCCATTTCATTTTCGTCTTTAGTAGAATCAGTTGTAAAAAAAAAACAATTCTCGTCTGAAATTTGTGTACAGATATAAAAGTTGTATGGATTTAAAATCAAGACGTATACTCTGTTTTGCTCTTATTCAACGTTTATAATAACTATGCTAACCCTGCATGGTATAATAACATTTTAAAAAGTCAGATCAAAAGAAGTTGCAAATTATACAGAAAAAAATGGTGAGATTTATCAACTGTTCTGGTCCAAGAACTCATGTTGGATACAGCGACTCCTTTCTAAAGCTGGTTTTCTTGAAGTCAACCAAAGATAAAAACAACTCAAGTGCTTAAATCGAATTATTATAATTTATTCGATTCTAACTTCGGTCTTGTTACTGACGTACATGATTATAATACAAGAAAATAATAGCCGATTCAACTTTAACTTACCAGAAAGAGTAGGTAGTTTGGGACATTCGTTTTATTACAATGCCATAAAACATTGGAATTCCCTTACTCATGATAATAAAGGAAACAAAAAAACTTTGCTCATTTAAAGAGGACATTAAAGGAATACCTAACACTTGACATTCAGAGGAGGGAAGCAAATGACATGTTATATGATTAAAATTGTTATTCTTCTGCCGGTTCATACTTTTTGTATTATTTTGTATATACTTATGTTTTTGTACGTTATAGAAATTCTGCATATTCATCATTATATTCCTCTTCTTCCTCCTCCTTCTCCTCTTTTTCTTATTCTCCTTCTTCTTTTTTTCTTGTACTTATTATCATTTCTATCATCAGTTTAATGCTGTTATTATCATTATCATCATTATTATCTTTAATAAGTTTTTTTCTTCTTATCTGTCTGTGAATATTATTTATTCATTTTGTACATGTATGTCGGTGACCCCACTGAAAATAAGTTCTTGAGCTTTCGTGGGTTATCCTGCATGTTCAAGCTGACTTAATTTTGATCAGTTATTCTTGTATATTGTATGTTGGAAGCTTGGCAAATATCAATCAATCAATCAATCAATCATGCAGAGGCGGCGCTCCGGGTGGGGGAGGGGCACAGTGCCCCCACTTTTTCAAGTACCCCAAAAGTGCCCCTTTTTACATAGGAAAAGTGCCCTTTTTTACAAAGGGAAAAGGCCCCTTTTACATAGGAAAGCGCCCATTTTAATTTTTAAAAGTGCCCCTTTGCATTTCCACCTCTGATAAGTACCCTTTTCCTTTGACAAGTTCACATTTTCCTTTGCAATAAGTGTCCAGTTCTATTCTCATAAGTGCCTTTTTTAACCTCTAGTAAGTTCCCCTTTTCAGGTACAAGAAACGCCCCTTTTCACTTTTGATAAGTGCCCCCTTCATCACCTCTAATAATTGCCCTATTTAAATCTGAGAGGTTCCCCTTTTCCTTTGTAAAAAGTGCCCCTTTTCCATTTTAGTAACTACCCCCTTTTAACTCGGATAAACACACCTTAGATTTTCACATGTGCCCCCTCTCCTTTTTAATAAGTGCTCTTTTCATTATGATAAGTGCCCCCATTTAAAAAAGAGCCACTTTCCCTTCTCATAAACGCCCCTTTTCATCTTATATAAATTCCCCTTTTATTTTGACACGTCCCCCTCATCCTTCCTAATAAATGCTCTTTTTCCTTCTTGTAAGTGCCCATTCCCCTTCTCATAATTACCCCTTTTCATCCTTGATTAGTGCGGTTTTTTTAACATGTGCCTCTTTTTCTTTTTAATAAGCGCACTTCCCCCTTTTCATAAAAGCCCCCTTTCACCTCCGATAAATGCCCCTATTAAAATCTGATCGGTGCCCCTTTTCTTTCAAAAAATGCACATTTCCCTTTTCATAGTGCCCCTTTTTTCATTCTCATAAGTGCCCCAAACCGGTAAAAAATAGGATACTAACGTAAATTTAACCTTAACCCCCCCCCCCCCTGACTTGCCAGTGACATAAGTGCGGCATCAAAATGTTTGTGCTTCTCTGACCGTAATTAAATGCCTAAAACCCCTGAGCTTCCGGGGGCTCCACCCCCTGAACCCCCCCCCCCCCCCCCACACCAATTTACGCTCGCTACCCTCTACCTGATCGTAAATACTTTAGCCCCCCACTTTGATAAACGTTCCGCGGGGCCTGTGTATATAATATAATTTATACGCATACAACACTGATCTTTATGATGTAGTGCGGTATGGTATGTAATCCCGTATGATTTTTTTTGCCAAAGTTGATTTTTTGTTTGCTGTTTTAGCTTTAAAAGTGTCCCAATTGGCCAAAAATGATGGGGTTCAAATTTTCAGACCCCTCCTTCATATCCTGGGGTCCATATTGGGCGCCAAAATGGCTTATATAGAGCACAATAGAGATATTTGGTGTATCCGGGAAAATTTGAACCCCATCAATTTCTGATAGCTTGGACCCCAATAAATCCCAAAATGCAAAAATGCAACAACAAAAAAAAATTGCACAAAAGTCCTATGTGACATACCGTACCATACTATGACATATCTTCTTCTCCCCTTGCAAACGAGAAAGAAAACAAGGTCATTAAAAGGGATTAAGCGACAAAAAATTATTGTGATTCAAATTGATGCGAATATTTGTTTGAATAAGCACTGCTATTTACCAGAATCTTCTTTGTAAAAACAACTTTACAAATCTCAGCCATGCTTACTGAGTTGAGACGTTCCATTCAATTTAGAATACACTTCTCCTAATGTGAAAGTGATCATTCAACACAGTGGCAGAATTGCATGGCTGAGATTTCTAAAAGTCGTTTTTATACAAAGAAGATTCTGGTGAAAAGCATTGCTTATTCAAAAAAAATCCTTGCATCAATTTGAATCACAATGATCATTTTGTCGCATGATCCTTTTATTAAATAACCTTGTTTTCTTTTTTGTTTGCAGGGGGAGAAGAAGCTATGTCACTTTAAGAAATCACAAAGATCAGTTGTATTATGCGTATATACATTTGGTAACAGAACAAAATGTTGATTATCAGAATGTCATTTTGGAATACCTCTATACAAATACCCGATCTTACTGTGCCGATACGTAGGCCTACATTACACAAACCCTGAACCATTGCATAATGATGATGGTTCTCCCTCTCTCTCTCTCTCTCTCTCTCTCTCTCTCTCTATTTATTGTAATCATGCATTATCATCTACATATAAAGCAGCAACACAAAACTTAGGGTTATCTGGGATAGGTGAAAGTAAAAGGATTTTAAAAAAAATTTAAAAAATGAGCGGTCCTGCTCTCCAGCATCCCCCCGCTTTAAAATTTTGGGAAATTTTGAAAATTGGGTGGATAGTGATTCTTTACAATTTTGATATATTTGGATGCCCCTGTGGATGTATTATAAGCACTAGAAAATTTAGCCCCTTAAACACTTCTGCTTTCGAGAAAAATTGAATATAAAAATTTACCGGTGCTCCCGGTAAATTTTGATAAATTTCAAATAGCGCCTACGGACGTACAATGATAGCTGCGACCATGAAAACTTCAGAATATGTAGTTGTGATATATAATTTCCTACAAAAATAGCTAATCTGTCGATTTTAGACAAGAAACATTGTTTGATAGCTTAATTCATATCTTGACCTTGAGAGGGAGCTTTACAACATAAAGAGTTTATTATTTAAAATTTCATAACTTTAGACTCGATTTCAACCGCGACAACGATCATTAAATATTGTAGGATCGCATATGCTTCCAATATGTTCATTTGAACCAAATTCATGACCCCATACCAAAACTTTGTATTACCTTTAATATTCACCGGCCGCCTGAGTCGGCGCAATAATGTTAACCCCCCCCCCCCCCCCCCCCATCCGTAGATCTGCCCATGTTACCTTATCATTCAACGACATCTTGGTCTTCCTCTTCTTCCCGAGAGGGACTTTTAGATTTGCGTGGACGTGGACGTGTTGCGTCCTTTTAAGGCACTGGCAGTCACAATCACATTGCATATACATATGGAATTTTTTTTTTTTTTCTTCTTCACCTTGATAATAACGGCAAGTGCCGTAGGGTTCATGAATTTAGCACAAGTCCCTTTTCATAACTTTTGAAGGTTAAAATGATGATTGGAAAATGGTATAATACATATTTTTACATTGACTTTAATAACAGTCACGCAAGGCTTTTCCTGCAGTACTTTATGAACAATATATTTTTGTTTTGTTTTGTTTTGTTTTTATGCTGGTATTATATCTCTTGTTGCGCAAGAGAAATTGGCTGATCAGCCTAAGTTTTGCAAATACCAGTTGTGCAAAATTCTTCCCTGTCCTAAACTAGACTTTATTGAGCTCTTTCAGCATAATTATTATGGCTTCATTTTATGTGCTTTCTTATTTCTCCTCATTTATTTTCTATTTTTATTCATTCAGTGTTTTCCCCAGTCTCTCCTTTCTCCACCCCTCCCTCTCTCTCTCTCTCTCTCTCTCTCTCTCTCTCTCTCTCTCTCTCTCTCTCTTCCTCCTATTTTATTCTCGTTCTCTATTATATCTATATATCGATCTTTCTCTTTATTACCATCATTTGGTAGCATTACATAATTAGCATATACAGAAAGTAAATGTATTTGACCTTCCAGTATTCTTGTGATGATGTACTTGTTTTGTAACCAAACGCGTCAACATTCTTTAGGAATAAAAAGTAATTAGAGTTAGTGTGTTGAAAGGTGTTCTTGTTTTTTAAATTAATAAATACGAAAGACCAAAAGAGAAAAAGACTTTGTTTTCTGTTATGTCGGGACTTGAGAAGGGGTTTATCAGATGTGAGATGTCTTTAAAGTAAAAGATTTGTTAATCATTGTCCCCCCCCCCCTGGTTTTTTTTTGTTGGGGTGGGGGACGGAAAACTAATTCATTTGTTTTGTTCAATTGTAATTAGAGTCGCTCAAGTTACTTTCAATTTCAAATTTGTTTTCAATTGTTCTTTATATTATTGTTACAGAACGGTTTTTAAAATAAAAATGTTACGAGAAAGAGGAGTTGGAGGGAGAGAAAAGGAACAAGAGGAGGAAGAAGAAGATGGTGATGCAAGAGCCAATTAATGTCTGTAATACTTCACAGAAAAGTAAACAATTATCATTTTATGTCTTTTTGACAGTAAGACAGTACCGATCTTACAACTAGAATATTCGAACGTAAGTATAAGATGACCAAAAGACATTATGAAATAAGGGATTGTACAGAAATATAAGGTATTCTATCAACAGAACAAGATACAAATAATATTGAAATGTCAATATTCAAATTGTTCACATACGATTTTTTTAATTATAAATGTACACTCACCAAAAACTATAACGAAAAAGTGGACATTATTTTTAATCAAGATTTTCAAACAAATATTTAACATAAATTTATCTTTTATATATCAAAATAAACAAATGTATCTTCTTTAAGATGATGTGCATACCGCCATTCAGGCATGAGTGATCATAGCCATTTTACTTTAAACGAGTCTGAAAGAAAATTGCAACAATGGGCATCCGGAGCATTTGATGTTGATGAGCTGTCCTGTATAGTGTCAAATTAAAAGAATTATTAAAAAAATAAAATAATGATCGACACGCAAGGAGAGTCACTTTGATCATTATGCTTGTCAAAACTATGCAGTCCTGTACAGTTAACATCCAAAGCTCAATCCTCCCCATTCTTTGTTTTAATTTTGAACAAGAATATAAGGTGCACATGACATTTGAATGGCTAACTGCTCTAATTTTGCAGTTTTCTTAATCGGACCTTCTAACAGTTGACTGAAACTGCAAATCCAAGTGTGGTATTTCAAAACTTGATTTTTGATTGATTAACAATAGGTCCTTTTATATAGCACTAAATATATATGAATATAGGTCTACTCTATTGCGCTTGATTCAAGGTATCGTATTTAGTTACCTCAGCTGTAGCTGAGCTGTCAAATGAATAAGGCGCTATTGTTCAAGGAATTCCTTCTTAGCCACCGGGAAGTTGATGTTGATAGATGTATTTTCATATATTTTATTGACGGTTTATATAAAAATCTCGGACAATAAATGGTGTCCACTTTCTCTTTTGCTGAGTATATATGAAACAGCTTCAAAATAAGTTCAAGATGGACTTCACATTATAAAAAAAAAACACAAACGAGAGCGGGATATGGTGGGGGAAATAGAGGTGAAAGGCGGCGGGGAGGGATATGAAGGGAAAGATAATAGAGGAGGGAGTGCAAAGAGGAAGAGACTTATTTTAACCCCCCCCCCCCCCCTCGAAAAAAATCCTGCGTACGCCCCTGCAGGGAGATGTCAGTCTCCCTGCTGTAACGATAACATTCATTATAGCATTATATAAGGATTAATGCGAGTGCAAAGATCACAACGCCGAACATTGTACTGGTATGTAAACTCCCTTCTGCGCACTAAATCCTTTTCCTTGGCAACAGAATCTCATATCTTAGCCGCACTACCAAATTAGTAGACCTCTCTGATATCACAGCGCGTGCTGCTGGCTGTGTCGTCTGTCTACAGCAGACGAGGAGTGCATGACTTGTGAATGAATCATTATTTTGTGCCCTGTAGAATTTGCTATGTATGCAGTGCATCGTTCGATAACGGCGCACACGAACTCGAGTATGAACTTTAGGTTCGGCGTACATAGAATTCTTTGTTCATCATACTTGCTCTCTCCTTGGCATAAGCAATTACAAATAGAAGGGCCTACTCCACCGAGTGTAATTATATTTCTTCGACAGCATTGTGTAACCTACATTCGCCTGATCTGATTTTATATATAGCTCTATTGTGTGCAATCATTTATCAAGGAGTTGGTTAATTAAGGACAAATCTGTGCGGGGTTTTTCTTACACGAAGCCAAATAACATCTCGTTGCTGCTGTGTAGTATACAAATTATTTATATTTCAACCGATCAAGGAGTTGGTTAATTAAGGACAAATCTGTGCGGGTTTTTTCTTACACGAAGCCAAATAACATCTCGTTGCTGCTGTGTAGTATAAAAATTATTTATATTTCAACCGGAACGAATCTGCATAGCAAAGATGTGATTTTCCATCCTCCATGGTTGCTGAGCATAATGCATCGTTGTCTTCGTTGAAATTTTCCTCCAGCGAAACGAACCATAGCGAGCGCGAGCTACACCAGCTACATCCATTATTGACCATTTTGCTGTGTGTATCTTCATAGCTTGCCTTGCATAAAACTGGGAACCATGATAGAGTGAATTTGATGTGTCATCTCGTACGTTGTCGAACTTGACGTCGATCTGGGCGAACATCTACAAATTGTAAACGGGTACCGCGATTGTGCATCCATCTCTAATATCATTATATACACCTACAAATTGGTGTATTGACAACGACATAGAAACCTTGCGTAATCTGTTTATTTTGTCGAGTAACAGAGTTAAGGAGAGTCAGGCTGACGTTCCATGATGAAGTTGGATATTCACGAAGCAGGTCAGTAAACTGGTGTTTTATTTCATTTTTCTTTTAATTCGATCGCAAACACTTTCAAGAAATAAATCAATATAAGGGCAATATATAATCAATCAATACCCTATTGCATATCCTGTAAAGAAATCATCGTCGGATTACGTAATATATCATTGGAAATCGATAGGTGACACACAGGGTCACCTTTAAATAAACACGTTTATTTAACACATTCAAATTCTATGCGTACGTTTTAAACGAAGCTTGTTCTTGACAACCTGAAAGTTTGCCCGAGGCTTGCCTGACACAGCAACTAATTTATTCAGAATGAATTCCAAGAATGACAGTTCATTCATTAATAACAAGTATAACTCGTCGCATTGCATGGAATAAGAAACAACCATAAACTTGAATATAACATTTAACCGGTCTATTGTCTGCATCAGGTGGATTTTTTTTTTTACAGCTGTTTGTTATCTTGTGTTTCTTTGTTTGTTTGTTTTTTATTAATTTTTGTATGAACATTCGAAATTTCTTTGCAGAACTTTAATACAGTCTGTTATTCTGTTTTATTATGATTTATAATAAAGCTGTAAAAGCTACAATCCCATTCTTACTCGTTTAGTTTTCACAGTGATTTGATAAATACTTACCATTAGAATAACAGAACAGTTACTGTTTTGTTTGTTGTTAAAGCTTTCACTGGTGACACTAGAAACATCAACGCCGCTTTGGATCAGGGCCAGGTATGATTTGAATTGATTTGATTTTGATTTTGATTTGATTTGATTTGATATGATTTGATTTGATTTGATTTGATCTGATCTGTTTTGATTTGTTTAATGTGTTTATTGAATACCCCTATACAGGCACGTAGCCAGAGTTCGATGTTTGGGAGGGCACATACATGTAATCGATCGAGGTCATAAAAGGGGTCTAAAAAAGTTCAACCGATCTTGGAAATTTTAGGGGGCACGTGCCCCCCCCCCCCCCCCCCCCCCCCCCCGTGGCTACGTGCCTGCCCCTATACCTGATTTACCATGTCTAATGTTTGTACCACCAAGTAGACCGACATTATTAATTGGTTTGAGTCACCCGTGTTTCTATATTGGACTATAGCAAATCTGTAAACACGTATCGAAGAAAAAGATGAACAATTCTAAACGTTGAAACTTGACAGATAGTTATACCGACATTCGTTTAGAATTATATAGGAAAATATTTATAACATTTGGAGAAAATTGACAAAAAGGGCAAATTTAAAAAACAATTATGAAAACAAATTGGAGGGAAGAAAGGGAGGAAAATGAAACACAATATAGCAATATACATAGAGATGTCGTGGTCGAGTGCATATGTCACAGGACTGTGGATCACAAGGTCCGCGGTTCGAGTCCCGCCGCGGCACCAATGTCCTTTGGCAAGACATTGAAGATAAACTCCAGTTCTGGTAAAAAAAAAAAAAAAAAGGGGAAATTAATTCTCACAGAATCGAACGAAACTTACACTGAATGTTCAAGATTACAAATAAATGACATGCGCCAAACAATTTTGAAAGAAAATGTATACTGGCTGAGTAATGAGCAAAGAAAGACAAGAAAATCAAGGTAGTACTAGCCACGACACCATGTGTGTTGTCCCATATAAAGCTTTCTGCACTGGCGTACTGGTGGGGGGGGGGGGGGGGCGAAAATGAATTCAGAAAAGATTAAGAGTAATAGTTTAATGAAACGTCAGAGTTTCTGCGCTTCGCGCGAGATGGGCGAAAATGATTTCAGACAAGGATTAAGAGTCGGAACCGGTACAATGAATCTTCTTCTTTCTCTAATAATTTAATGAAGTGTCGAAGCTTTCGCGCTTCGCGTGGGAGGGAAAAACTGAATTTAGACAACACGATACGAATCGTCTTCTTTCTCAAATAATTTAATGAAACGTGAATGCTTCCGCACTTCGCGCGGGATGGGCGAAAATGAATTCATACAAGGATTGAGAATAATTTATTGAAACGTCAAAGCTTCCGCGCTTCGCGCGAAATGGGCGAAAATGAATTCAGACAAGGATGAAGAGTAATAATTTGATAAATCGTGAAAGCTTCCGCGCTTCGCGCGGGATGGGCAAAAATGAATTCAGACAAGGATTAAGAGTAATAATTTATTGAAACGTCAAAACTGCCGCGCTTCGCGCATGAGGGGGGGGGGGAACTGGATCCAAACAAGAATTAAGAGCCGAGAACAGTACAACAGATCGTTTTCTTCGCGCGGGAGGGGGGAGACTGTAAAATAACTTAGTTCCTGGCCCCGGGTTTATAGGGTTAAATTTGTAGACATTTAGACATTGGCATTAATATATTTGTCGGTAATTGGTTGCTCGTTTTGTCGGTAATCGGTGGCCTCTACACCCTCCCCACTCCCCCACTGACACAGATTTAGCGACGCCCCTGATAACGACACAGTTTATACACTCGAGAAAACTTTTGCAAGTACTACTAATGAAGTACCGGACCACCGTCTTTGTGCATTGTGCAGCATCAAAGCATATTACAACGTCTCAAGACGTGACAGATCACTTTTCTCTAACTTCTAACCAATCGGAAGGCCTCGTTTTTTTCCAGGTGTTGCCGGTGGACATTAATGTGCCAAACGTGGTTCTCAAATTGCAAAAGATCCCTACTCTTGGAAGGGGTAGGAGAAAGAAATTTTACGTCATATTACTGCAGGAAGTGCCTGAAAATGCGTCTTATTCGGCTCTAAAATTGCAAATGCTTCTGAGTCTAAGAGGGGGCCAGAACTCCCTCCCAGACCCACCCCCGCTTGGTCGCTTATTTATTATTATCATATTATTTATTATGATTTTGATAACTCCAGAACCTTGCAGTGCACACCAATACTTACATGCTACATGATCAACTGTTTCTGATCCTTTCCACACCTTTTCTTTCACAATGCAATCGCATTACCAGTACTAAAGTTTATCTTTAATCTAGATTTGCTACACTGGACCCAGGTAAGGTAAATGGGTACCTGGTAGGATTATTCCTTGAAAATTATGCACTGTGCGCTGATTACGGGTGCCGGAGCTAAAGCTAGGGTAATAACGTCCAAAGGTCTTTGGAAGCGGATGTTATTTCATAACGTATTTTGCGCTATAAAACCGAATACTATTATTATACATAAGTGGACGTAGATTGGTAGAAAGATGAAAGGATGTGGGGATTATATGAGGAGAGGACGAGGAGTCAGAAGACGAAGACGAATCACTTTTGGGTAGTTCGCGCGATTTTATTTCGTTCGATATGTATGACCATGTTTATACAAACGAGAATGGAATTGGATGTTGCGTAATAGTTTCTCCCTAACGAAGGCAATGACATTTAACTTCCTGGCTAGAATGTGTGATATATACCATAAACTGTGATAAAAACGTGTGAAGTATTGTCTTAATGATTAGGACAACTGATTAATAAATAGTCGTGATCTTATGTCCATAATGGACGGCTACAGGAATTAAAAGGGGAGGCACAAGTCCGCAAAATATAGCAAGAATATTTTTTAAAAAGTCATGAAGTTTTTTAACCCGTTTCTGGTGCTGTTTTACTTTAAAGAAAAAGAAAAACTGAGAGAATTTTAAGAAACTTCAATCATTATTAATCATTAGACACAGAAAAGAAAGAAATCTAGGTGAAAACAGCCAGTGGCAGATCCAGCCGGCGGGAAAAGGGGGGGGGGGGCCAATCCGTGAGAAAATATTAGTTGCGACTCAACCAACGGTGAATAAGCGGGGGGGGGGGGGGGAGGGGGTAGGAGGCACTTTTTTGTCCAATTTTTCAGGAAATATTTTACCCCGACTCAGCCAGCCGGTAAATAAGCGGGGGAGAGGGGGTGGGTAAGACCACTTTTTTGTTTTTTTGGCCTTCTTCGTGAGAATTTAAAAAAAAAAAATGTATACAAAATTTAAAAAAAAAACTCGTCAGCCCCCACCCCGTCGATCCGCGCCTGCAGAGGATCCAGCCGGCGACAAGGGGGGGGGGGGGGGAGCCAAATCTTAATACAAAATTTAGCCTCGACTCAGCCGGCCGGCGAATGAGCCGGGGGGGAGCACCTTTCTTCTTTCCTTTTTTGATAGAGTTTTTGAGGAAAAATCTAGCGCCGACTCAGCCGGTCGGTGAATCAATTATTATTATTATTATTATTATAATTACCTTCTTAGTCTCAATTGTATACTTTTACTGCATTGCATGTACCATATGGTATAATATTATTATATATATATATATATATATATATATATATATATATATATATATATATATATATATATATATATATATATATTTCTCGTTTGTTAAAATTTTAATTGGAATGATTTTGGTAAAACGAAAAGTTTAGTAAATTTTATTTGCTGTTAT
This sequence comes from Strongylocentrotus purpuratus, assembly GCF_000002235.5. Lineage (NCBI taxonomy): Eukaryota > Metazoa > Echinodermata > Echinoidea > Camarodonta > Strongylocentrotidae > Strongylocentrotus > Strongylocentrotus purpuratus. The sequence goes on from NW_022145596.1 coordinate 12,214,236, forward strand.
TGTGGAAATGAAATGAAATGAAAGGAGCTCATTGCCATTCGTCTGAAGAAGGCCGCAGCTCCCGTTTGTAAGCGGATACATCATAAAGGAACTCTCTTGTATTCAAATGAAATTGAAAAGAAATCATAAAACTCTGAGTGAAACCTCTCATGATATATAAAAACGATTCGATGTTAAAAGAAATTCAATGATAAAGAGGGGGAGTATGGAAAGAGATATGAAAAGCCTCCATGGCGATGAATCATGAGGAAAGATGGGACTACTCACTTCCTTTCCTTGATTCCTACTTTCCTTCTTAACTTCCTGGCTTGCTTGCTTCATTACGTACTTACTTTCTTATTCATTCATTTTTTATTTGATTTTGTTCAGGATCCGAAGGAAAAAGATAGGACAGGCACAACTGCGTTGCACAAGGCAGCCGCGAATGGACATGTTGAGATTGTACAGCTTCTTGCCGAGAGAGGGGGTGATATCAATCAACCTGACATCACAGGATCAACATCGCTCCACGCAGCGGCGAGGAATGGGCATATGAGTGAGTTTTGGGGGTCAAAATAATCGACCAATATTTGTAAAAGTACAAAATGAATGCAGGAACTCCATACCCTTAATAGATATGTTTCTTCTGTTTTATTGAGTCCCAATGAACTCTTTGACTACAAAAGACAATTCACACACAAAACTAATTGAAATTCACTAAAACTTCACAAAATTACAGTTTTGTTTAACAAATATTGCGCTTTTTTTCTTCTTCTATCAGGCGTCTTTTTATCCCATAATGTGGCAATTTTTATCAATCCATTAACTTTTTCTGTTTGATTGCAGAAGCAGTAAAATGGCTGGTGAACAACGGTTCTGACATACGGGCCAAGAGCCAGAAGGGAAACACAGCCGAGGATGTCGCAAAGACCCACAGTCAATTTGAAGTCTCTGCTTTCTTACGAGAATGTGGTATGTCTAGCCCTCTTGGACCGTCTTATTTTATTATGCATTTTAATTAATGTATATCTTCCGTCAGACCTCGGCCCAAACATCAAATCAATGCCTCCTGGTCAACGTTTTATATTAGGCCCAAATAATGAAGTTGCTGGGCAATTATATCATTTTGACTTAACTCCACCGACTTTCACTTTAATTTACAGCACGGTCCACTGATCGGGATTCTATGATCATCGCGATGTTTTGACCATAATATAGGCCTATTTTGTATTATTGTTGTTCTTCTTTCTTGATAGACACGGATTTGAATGGTACATCTTGAAGAAAAAAAGAACGACAGGGCACTATATTTTGTTGTTGTTGTAAATAACCATTTCAGGTCTTCTTTATTTTTTCATAATAATATAAATATATTCAAATTTTTAGCATTTGCCTCCATTTCTGGAGGGATATTTTTTTCTATCTGTTAACGATAATTCAATAGATAAATACAAATATAAAGGAGTCTCTCTTTTGTTCTTTTCTTTTTAGATTCTTTTCCAACAAAGCTTTTGTAAATAGTAAAAAGTGCATAATTCAAAATCATATCAACATCTTTTTCCTTCTTTGAATTAAAATCAATATCAAACAATAGGACATTTTATTGATATAATTGGGACATCGTGTATGGTATGATTTGATCTAAAGACAATGAAAATGTGTTGGTCTTGAAAGCATTTATCAGCTTGTGACGAAAAAAATGATGTTAGTGTAGTGTCTAATCTTTGACTTCTTGAAACATGATAATCATAAACTTCGTACAATCATTCTTTTGCAGGGAGAGAAAAGTTTGATTGGGAGATCGACAGCGGGACTTACGGGGGACGGACATGATGAGGTGGCACCCCATACCGGTCGGGCCGGCAGGTCCGTGCCCTACTCTGCTCTTCAATTCCAGCTGTAACCAAATCCTTATCGAATACTTTATACCTCAGTCACACTAACCAGACCGACACCATACCACAAACATACCGACCGACAAATTACATCACACCAATAGCCAAGAATCAGTTGGTTTGGAGTTGGTGTGAAGTTGGTTTACCGGTGTGACTGAGTCACTGAGATATCCTGTTCTGTGACTTCTGAACACGTTTGAAACGTGGAAGCCTGGAAGACTATCACAACTTTAATGTTGTTGATAATTATGTTCTTGTTGTATTATTGTATTTACCGACATTTATTTTGATACGACACTTTAGATGCATGATTCCTATTCCATTCACACATTCGGGGTAATGTTAGGTTTTATTTTTTTAAAACTATTGTTGGTTTATTGTCGGTCTTTTTTCGGCCTCGTTAGTGTGAATTTGGTATCACATATTCTTTACATAATCCAAAAGACAAGGGCATTTTCATTTGTGCATCACCAAAGGGGTCATTGGAGCACTTATTAACGGTTAAAAATATATATAGAAAACTGAAGTAATAGTACTTTCGGCAACTTTAGGATCATCTTAATTCTATTTTTTGACATTCCTTCAGAGAAATTCAATCACGTTTTGTTTTAATAATGCAGAAGACATCTTGGAATCGGCAGTAATTTCGCTCTCATGATTTTCACCTTTCTCGATCAAAATATTGGCTGAATCCCAAATGCTTTGTGCCTTCGCATTCTGTTTAAGTGTGCTAACAATTTCATAATCCATTACGTAACCCATTGATGTAATAATGTATAAAATCATCTTTAAGATACTATTTATAAGATACCATGACACTTATTTGTACATATTTAGAGAATACTTCACTTATATTTCATAACACTTATTTGTACATATTTAGAGAATATTTCAGAGTAAGTCATTCTTGTTATATATTTTTTGTTAGGGTAAATAATAACCTGTTGAAACAATTCTGTCTATTATTAGACTAAAAAGGTGTACCCAACTTTGGTAGCTTCAAATAAAAAAAAGTTATAACCTATGTGACCTTGAATGGTTAAGGGTAACTGATAGGTGCTAATCTAAATGGAAACTGACCAGGGCTCTCATGTCTAAATTCTGAATTCAAATCACGCTAAGCATTTCCGTTCGATCACAAATGAAACATCACAGTGCTAAATTTAGTTGAATGGCCTTTATTAGTTGATTTCCAGCCCTGCACTGACGTACACACTTTGCTTTAGGAATATTTTCATCTTCCCAAATTACAAAAGTTTGAATCAAGCTACAGTATCGAGCCAAAACTTGAAAGTTGAACAATTATAAGTCTCCGCCGGGTCCTATCTCTGTAGAAACTCCATGCTGTCACAAAGTTATTTCGTCCCTTTCTAAACGATAACACAAGACGGCGCTATGGCCCCTTAATTTTCAATAAGACAATTTCATAAGACAAGTCGTTGAAAATTACCTCCAAATTACACTTTAACAACAAACAATATACATGAAAACTTCACCAACTTTCGTAATTCAACAAATGTGCAAAACAAAACTTTCATTATTGCCATATAATACTTTGGAAATTGAAGGTACTTCCCTTGCTAACTCGAGATAAACCTTGTTTTCAGTTTTACTATACTTCTATGTACAATTATATTCTAATCAAGACCAGGTATTTGTTATCTGTTGTCTAAACACCACTGTGTTTTCACATTATCTAGACTCTAATAAGTATTTTTATTTCACGAATGAACATTTGTCCACTTCCACGCTGTTGTCCACTTCATTCCCCCACTGGCCATGCCGCCAACCTCCGCTTCCGCTTGCTGCCCCCAAAAAATGTTGGGTTGGTTATTCTTTGTCGGCCCAGTGATGAGACTTCTCTCCTCCTCTCCCTACAATCTTTGCACAAATTTCTCCTGCTCCGAGAAACACGTTTTCACGCCTCCACTGCCACACAGCATTCTATCACACAATAGAATAAATGCTTTCTTTACTATGAGCCAAATAAAGATAACTTTTATTGAGTGTCTTCATGCTTCACCAATATCTGAATTCCTTCGCCCTTTCTTCTAAAAAGAAGCTTGACTAAAAATAAACATAATTAACCAACACAAAATGCAATATATGCACAACATAGTATGAACACAGCCATCAACATAATTATGTTTCTAAGGGGGGGGGGGGGTGAGCACATTTTTAATTTTTGTTGGTCCTCGAAAATTTGAAAACTTGCACCCACCCCCCTTGAGCGCCAGGGGGGGTCCCAACTCCCCAAAAAGGTAAAATTAACGTGTTTTTACACTTTTTTCTCAGGGGGGCCGCCCCCCGCCCCCTCCCCTGGATCCGCCACTGCCAATACCTGCTTGTTGCAGATTTAACATTTGGTGCAACATTCGCCCTCATCAGTAGTGCATTGCACTCAGGTCTTCATTAATATGATATATACTCCTTTCATTCTCTCCTTTCCTTTGAGATTGAATCTTGCACTGTTCATTTTGTCCCTCTTCCTTCTGGAAATAAATCGTATAACGGTTTGCCTGCTCTTTCCTCCTTCTCTTTTCTTTCCAAGGCGATGGCACGCTGAAATGTCCTCCGAGCAGATTTCTACTCCAGCCTCCTTGGCAACTGCTTTCACATTGTTGATCAGCTGTTCCTCAGTCTCCTCCTCCTGAGATTCCGGCAGACCAGTAAGGCGGAGGTTATCCCTCCTCATCTCTTGCTGCATCTCATCCTGCTTGAATGGAATTCGCAGGAGATGAGGGTTCAGATTCGCTTTTATTGTAGAAAAACTTGCCTCCTTCCAAGCATTGATAATCTGTGGCAATGCAGCTTTATTAGCTGCATCCACGGCCTTGGAAATTATTTGTGAGATTTGATTGTCTCCAGCCATATACTCGCTTAGCTGCTCAGACAGCCCATGATTGAGCTGTGTGTTGATTCTGTGTCCTTCTCAAAATTCTTATTTTTATACACACACACAAGCTTACGTATTCATTACAAACATCAATAACTTTCAGTATTATAATAATGAAATGTATTGTGTTTCTTAGACAGGTTAGTAAGGTTTGGCATAGAACACAATGCCTCTGCTAGGTTCCACCTCGATCTTCTTGATATGTCAATTTTCTTTCAAATCACATGTACATTCACACAATTCACTTTTAACATTAATTATTAAACTTCAAGACGCCAACCAATATTACGTTCTAAATTCAGGAAGCTCAATCATTATTTTTGGCGATTCTTCTGTGTCTTTCTCAAAATTCTTATTGTTATACATGCCATATACAAGCTTACATATTCATTACAAACATCAATAACTTTTGATATTTCAATAATGAAATGCCTTGTGTATCTTATACAGGTTAGTCAGGTTTGGCATGGAACACAATGCTTCTGGTAGGTTCTACTCTTTCTTGGAGTATGACAATGTTCCTGAAAATATGACAGTTTCAGTTTTGTCTTCACTTCAACTCTGCGAACGAAGCCCTCTGCATCTGGTAGATTACGCGTCACTCTCCCCAGCAACCAGTTGTTTCCATCTGGTCCACCAGTAGCAGAAGCCAGCAACTGGAAGGTTGCGTTTTGGCTCCACCCTCTTCTGTCTCTGTTGTATAGCCGTGGCAAATATTCTTTAGTTCCTTCTGCGCCAAAATAATGCCGGACAAATATCGTCTCTGGCGCCATCTTCCGTTCGCATAGACGTCAGTCTCTCTGGTCTCTGCCGTTGGTAGCTGGACACCTTGGTGACAGGCCTCTCTCTCTCTCTCTCTGCCTCATAGAGAAGGGTCTCCCATAGACTCTCAACAAGCCTTTGTCCAGCACTGGATCAAGTCTGTAGACACTATGAACATGATAGACAATGAAAGCGGACAAAATATACAGTTCCTCAGGTATACAAAGGGACATCCCTTCACTGCTATTATGTAAATATGTGTAAAACAGGTGTCACATGCATATTCACCTGTTCTACACATTTTTACATAATAGCAGTGAAGGGATGTTCCTTTGTCTACCTGAGGAACTGTATATTTTGTCCGCTTTCATTGTCTGTCATGTTCATAGTGAGACAGAGCTTGTTAGATCTTTTCACTTCCTTTCCTTGACCTCTTTTATTTGTGTCTGATCCACATTCTCCAGTCTCTTAATCTCATCTGAGAATGATTGCCTTTGGGCCACACCCCCATTTTGTTTTTGTTTTTGTTTTAGCAGCTTCCATTTCTTGTAGAGTGACAAGTCTTCCCTTCAGTGTTTCATCTCATCTCGTGAAACCATGGACCATGGTGAAACTGTCTGTTGCTTGCTCTGACTTCTTAGACACTTCATCTCCTCATCCATCTTACTGCCCTCTTTAGTCCGTTTTTTTTATATTTCTTCAGTATGGCCGTGCATATATAAAAGCAATCACAATTTTACAACGAAACATACATTCTAGATTAACATGGTTTACATACAAAGTTTAATAAAACATACACATACATAAGTATATACATATAGGTTAGAAGGTGAGAAATCCAAACAAGCCCCAATTCAGAAAAAGAAAAGGAACAGAAAAAAAAAGAAAAACAAAATCAGTTGTTTTGTTAACTAAAGTCATACATGATATCACAAATATTATAAACCTTCTTTGGAAGCATATTACGTTAGTTTATATTTAGTTTCTAGCGGCAATGAGACAAGAAATTAGTATAGGGCTGTGCAAAATAATATGGATTGAAACAAGGTTATGTGTAATCCTAGATACATTACGTCATTTTAAACAATGAAGCAATGAAGCACGAGGCAGCATTCAACTTTTAAAGGTATTTAAGACCAAAGAAGCACATTCATATGGCCTGGCCCACATTCGTTCTATAAGCCCATGACTCTTTTCCCGATACTCAGTCCACCGTTACAGAAATATTATGAACTGGGTATCATTGGACACAGAACAAGTTACTCTTCATTGCACAAAAATGGATTTCAAAGTCATATTAATTATGACTTTTTAGTTAGAAGCTACCAAAGTTGGGTACGCTTTTTTTTATACGCACTGTATGAAAAGATGTTATTATTGTTATCTTCATAATATTTTCTTCTTTATATCTTTGATCTATATTTCTTAGAGTATTGTTCAAATCAGGATCTTGAATCTTTTTTCCATGATCCTCGTCAATATTATGTCGCGCTGTCATAGTAGATATACACTGTACTCTAACGGAAAACTTTGTTTAGTAACTTGAACACAATTATCAGGTTAGTATATACTGGCAAGTGGCAACGTGATATTTTAATAGAGAAGGGTGATCTGATGCACTTGATATTCAATTTTGCTTTTCACGCATATTTTAAAGAATATATTTGTTATTATAATTAGACACTGCAAATTTGTAAATTTTTCTCATGAATTGTACAACATTCTATGAACAATAATTATGATGACCAAATATATTACAATAATCGGTATTACTTGCCTTTTCTAGCAGGAGCGTCATTATAGGTGTTTGAGCGGACGTTAAAATATCTGCCCTCAGTACCAGGCGACATGCATTATTTACATCAATGCCCGCCCCCTTCCCCTTCTGAAGAAGGACCGGCGCCCCTTCTTTCCAGTCAATTTTTATATAAAATTTCTTGTTTTTCGTCATGTAAATGTCTGCTGCACGATGTCAATTTCATTAATTTTGCACCGACTATAACCCTTGGGTGTTCATTCCGTACCTAGCCAGTGTATAACACATGGATGTCCCATGATATCAACCATAATTGCCCCCCCCCCCCCCTTTTGTGCCGAAATGAATGCGGTATTTTTTACACACTAATTCATGTATGGGGTGCGTAACAAGAACGTGCCCTGTTAAAAAAAAATAATGTGGTGTAGTCCTACAGAGAAAAATGTTTACAATGAAACATCTCCTTTTTAGCCATTTCATTACAAAGGAATCTCAGAAGTCTAAATAGGCGGGTTTTTGTGTGCTCCTTATTTATAGGGATCTTGTCAAAAAAATAATCCCTATTTCTGGATTATCGCAGTACGCGAACAAAAAAGGTTACCTTTTCTAGGATAGTCGGAGCAATCATGATTGTGTACACTGCAGAATGGTGAATGAATACCTTAGGGTGTTTAATCCCTTAAATATGGCATTTTTCATATTATTCTAATAAATTCATACATCCAATTTACTCATTCAGTCTCTTATTTTTTCAGTTGTTCTGTGGTACGAATATAGATTATGTTTTATTGCGAAACCTGGAAACAAAAGTGAAGTGGAAATAACGATGTCACGAGACTGGAGAGAGAGAGAGAGTGGGAGAGAGTCTGAATGTATATCTCTCTACCCACCTGTATCTAAAATTATCTATCTATCTCTATTTCTTAATAGCTTTCTTTCATTTCCTTACGTCGTTCCCCTTCCTTCTCCCACTTGTCCCTGTAAGAAAATATAATGAAAGTGGTAGACTAACAGGTATGATAGAATCTATTGTTAAACATTTTTATATCCGTGTTTGTATTGGCTTGCATTCTTACTCTAAGCATTATCCTTACTCGAATATCATATATTTTGCATTTTTTTCTTAACTTATTTTTATAAGTTATATTCAAGGGCTGAAGTACATTACGTTTCATGCTCATGCTTTAACCTAATTAGTTCATGATTTTTTTTGTTTAATGTATTGCATTCAGCGTTTTATTTAATTTCGTACAGTTTTCCGTGTTAAATTGAAATGTGTATCAATTCTTTATTCACGTGCTTGACAATGTGTGTGTTACACCTGCGTAGCTTCTTATCGAGAGAGGGGGTGATGTCAATTAGCCCAGTATCACGGAATAAACTCCTAGTCTACTGTGATCCAATCCAATCAAATCCAATCCAATATTTTTTAAATATATAAATATATATATATATAGCGCTCTTCTAGTAGTTACAAAGCGCTGTAGACCTAGCTCCACAAGATTTGGGTCATGATAACTAATCTCTTCAAAAGAAAAAAAAAACCGACAAATTGAGCCAATAAATCCATGTTCTCAAGCAAAATAAATTTGATATTTTGTTAATGTTTTTTAACCTCTCTTTACGCTGTAGCTAAACATCACTCCATCAGTGGATTATCAGCAAGTGTGTTTGAATGGGGAAAGGTATTTGAAGCAATTTTGTCGATAAAAGTTAATATCAGCGTTATCTCGGTTGTTGAAAATGCTAGCTGTTGGGGGTGGCATGTATGAAGACACTTGAGATTTGAAATTCCCGAAGATGTACTCTGCGGAAATTATTACTATTTTTAAAAGAGAAATGAGGGGTTCCCCTTCCAACCCGAGAAAACTTAAAATTTAAATCCTTTAGATGTGCAGATTTATGCACAACGTCTTTTACTGTTTAATTTTGTTTTCGATTGACAGGAATCTGTCTATAAGTACACTCAAGTCGGTTGATTTTGAGATTTGAAATTCGAGATGTTGGTGTTTAATATTCTTGTTTTTAACCTAAAATCGACACATTTCATACACGGAAATGGGTCGGACAGAACAAATTGAGACTTTAAATCCCAAATGGGAGACTCAAGATGTATATTTGCACTTTTTCAGAAGAAAATTGCTCTTAACAAAAACATTGCATAATGCTTCTACTCCGGAGAAATTAGATAAGTGAAATTATAAAAATGGCATATATTAATTGTGATAAGAGGTAAAACTTTGCTGATAACATTTGAGAAAACAAAAATCTCCAGTGACGCACGGGTTAAACAAGATCAAGTGGTGGATGTAAACTACGGGATGGCAAGTGCCCCCCCCCCCTACGATTGGCGAATACGAGGAGAAATGAAAATGAGGAAAAAAATGGGAAAACAACGAGAAATGATATGAAACGTTGTCCATCTTCACCTCCCCCACCAAGATGGCCGCGTTCTCTCGCATTCCATCCTCCTGCTATAAGACCGGTACCCCGTACAACACTTGTGCCGTCCCCCCCCCCCCCCATCCCCACTCCACCCCACTCAATGGCTAGTTACTGAGCCACTATTAATAAACTAATTAAAGGGAAACACAGCCGAGGATGTAATTAAAATTCACAGCCAAATTATTGTAGCCTCCGCATTCTGAAAAAAATGTGGTATGTCTAGCCAGCTCAATGTTACTTATTCTGATGCCCATTATATTATCTTCCCATCAGAACTCTAACCGTAAACGTCGTGTTGTCATTATTTCATATTTTGTGATCGTTGTATTGAGACCCTGAATAAACCCGCGACATGTTATTTTCTTCTTTTTTGTTGCAGATCCCTATATAGGTGACCTCCACCCCCCCCCCCCCCCCCCACCAAAAAAAAAAAAATCCAAAAAAAAAATCCCCCTACTTCATTGGAACAAAAATGTTACATTAAGATTGCATGATACGCTACCGATGTATATCATGATCATGCTCTTTGGCGGATTCGATGAATAACATTCCGTCCCCCCCCCCCCCCAGACAATCCTGGCCCCCTCATTGAGATCGTAAATATTCAAGTTGAGATTGAAATCGACAACGATTAGTTTACAAAAAAAATCCACACTGGACTTTTTGTAATCTGGAAAATGCAGGCATTCCAGATTAAACGTTTGTTGGAGGCATATAATTCTTCCGCGTAGTTGAATACAATTTCCCTTATTACGAAATGAGGGGATCTGTATTTGTCATCCTTCGACTGTTACCTGTGTTAATTAAGCATTTTACACTCTACATTAACACCATCATTGCATTAACCCCCTTCATTACATTAACACCCTTTTTCGATCACACCTGTAAGAGTCATAATCTGGTCCGATCTTTTACCAATTATTTCTCGTCTTATCTTGGACGGATTGACTGAATAATTATTCTTGTTATTAACCTATGAGAACAGCCCGTTTCACTCTGTTAACCTTTATGTCTTTTATAAAATCAAATTAATCGGAATTAGCCGCTCCTCTAAAGAAAGGAAACAAAAAATTAATATCAATTTCTGATAATCAGACACATAGTCCAAGAAGTCTTACGGAACAGGTGTAATATAACATTAGTCGGTACTCGTCATCTGAAGTGTATTTACAGGTAAAAGATGATGAATTAATTTATTTCCTCTTTTCCAGCTTCATTTACTGCTAATAATATCAATTTATATATAGGTTAAAAACTAGAATCTGTCATTGAAAAACTGTTTAAGTGTGTTAAAGGTATACCATGTCCCATTTGCAGGCCAAAACAAAAATGAAAAGGTTAAAATTCCAACGGCATTTGAAAGATAATACTAATTTAGAACTTCCCTAAAAAGGGGGCTTGAAAATGTCTTTAAGTGGGAAAGTAACGACTATTAGTTGTCGAATCAACTTAAGAGCTATAGAGCCAGTAAGTAATAGTCTGATTTTCAGACCATTGTACCGAATGGTCGTACGTTTTATGCTGCGCAAAGATTCAATCAGTTTTATTTTGGCCATTACAAGAAGGGGGTTATTGATGTAGACATAATATGACCATGTATCTTTTACAGCTCATTTTATGTATTTTATTACCAAAGAAGAAAAACAGCCAATCAGTCACTAAATAGTGTTTGACAGTGAAGTCTAGCAAGTAAACGGGTTTCCTTGCATAATTTGAATATTAGGACACTGCTAACATTTAAATTTCACATATAAGACAAACATATTCATAATTCCTGCAAAGTTCTACAGAATTTGATGTTGGTTGCAAAAGGGACATAGTATCTTTAAGTAGTAATAGATTACTGTATTTCAAACCTACTTACTGGAGTCATTTAATATATTACGCTGTAGTCAGACAAATGTCTTAATTAAGGTGAGGTATATGCGAACGACCACGGTCCCATTTTCGAGAAGAACAAAAAAGTACGAAAACAAAAACCATCGATCTCCTTCGACCCCACCCGTTTTTATTGAGAAAGCTTTGTTTCTTCCAGTTATTGAAAGGATTGTGATTTCAATAGGGGCATAGAAAATGTGAGGTGGATGAAACACGAGAGAACAAGCCTGGAAAATGTGGAGGGGTGTGTGGGAGGTGGTATAGTACCTTCATCGACCATCTTCTTTTCATATTGCCTCTTCTCTTTACTTCTCTCTCTCTCTCTCTCTCTCTCTCTCTCTTTCTCTCTCTCTCGATTCCTCTCTCTCTTCCCCCCTCTCTCTATCTCTCTCTCTCAATTTTTTTTCTTCTTTCTTTTCACATATTCACCTTGTTCCCAATCTACGTCTTACATATAATTATGATGCCCTTTTACCCTATCCGAAGACCTCAAGAAACTTAAGAAATTAAGAGGAATTAAAAATGCACTAAATGTACCCCTGACCACAATGAGATCAGCTGATTATATTTATAATTGTCTCTGAAGTTTCTTCCCAAGAGAAATTCAGTCACATTTTCTTAATAATCCACCAGAAGGCTAGCAATCTTAATCAGGTTTTGGACTATAATTATTAGCTTTTAACTCTCTCCGACGATCAAATAACATATTGGCTGAATCCCAAAGAATGGGTCCTCATATTAGCGCTTTAATTATTTTCATAACCGACGTCCTTACAATTTCTTTATACACGTATTTTCTTCACCATGTTTAAAATTAACTTAAAGATACAGCATCTTGTATTTGGACAGAATATTTCAAAATTTAACGTTTGGTACAGGACGTCGAACACATTTCGATTTCCTATGAGAAGAATGGCAAACTGTATAGAATTGACATACGTCTTTTTGTTTGAGGCAGTATTCAAACTTTCCTCGAAATACAACAGTTTTGAGCCAAGATTACAGTAAATATTTCACCTACTCTTTATTGCTAATTTATTTCATTTTTTTTTGGGGGGGGGGGGGGGGGAAGCGTGGCATTTTCACTTTGAAAGCGAATGTAAATTTAAAGACCATAGCAATAAGGTCTTTAAATTTACATTCGCTGTCATAGTGAAAATGCCACGCTTCCTCCAAAAATGAAATAAATTAAAAAGAAAATAGAAATAGAATTATTTACCATATTGCTACGTGATATGCGCGATACAAAACACACATATTAATTTGTAATAGTTTTCTGAACATTTTTTTCTTCAAATCCATATACATATAATTCAAACTCATTTTTTAACTTTCCTACTGCCAAACTTCAAGTGCACTGTTAAATCGGAAACCTTTTAATAATCTATTTTATGAATTTTATGAATCTTCAAAATATTCGTATGGTAGATTCATGAAAATGAACGAAAAATCAATATTAATTTGACCAGAATTTTGACTTAAACATGTCCTAGAGAGGTGAGGTCATATATCTAATGGAGAAGCCCGTAATATGATTTAATTTTAACGAAAATATTGGATAAGGGCAAATATTTTCTTTAAAAAACATTTTTTTTTTCAATGTATAAGTAAACACGGCAGATAATCTGTTAATTTTCACTTGAACTGTCATCTTTCTACATGTTTGCGATGTAGGGAGCAGTAGGCAAGTGCCCCATGAATTTTTGAATTATCTGGAGCATATAATTTCAATTCATGTGTCTACCGCCCTACCCCCCCCCCCCCACCCCATATCGACAACATTCTTTACAATTTGTCCTTAAGTTGTCTTGTTTTTCTAGAATGTTAGTGTCTGCACAGTGTCAAGTCCATTACATTTTGCATGCGACTTTAACGCATATTGATCCCACATTGAAAGACATATTAGTTTCATTCTAATAAATAATTCAATTCAATTTACTCTCTCATCAAGACTCATGTATGTTTTTTTTAAAGCATCATCTGACCGAATTAATGTTACCACTGCAATAATCAAATATGAACATTTCTATGAATTCGATTGATTTCAAATGTAAAATATTTCATATTTTATGGGAGAACATTTTCCGAACAGTCTTTCTCTAACATCAATTTTTCACGGGAATCATGATTTTGAGATTTTTGCTGGCCCTCTCGAGGCTGTATTATAGGAGGGGATAGGTATTCCCCCCCCCCCACCTCTCTCTCTCTCTCTCTCTCTCTTTCTCTCTCTTTCTCACTTCCTCCCGCCCTTTCTGTCTCTCTTTCTCCCGCCCCCTCTCTCTCATGCTTTATAACATATACATATGCACATTGTACATAACATAATATATATATTTGTATATACACAATACATACACATATTTCTGAAGAAATAAAATTGAAACCGGTCATAGTAAAAAGTCTTTTTTTTCTTCCAATTGTTTTGATTACTATATTTAGGCAAGTTTTACTGTCCCTCTTTCAACTTTGCAAAGCACTCTGAATACTACTTAGTAAACAAAATCGTATCTGTTTAATTCATGATTTTCAGCAAATTTCATTAAAAACAAACGTCCATGACCCTTGTTTTAATAGATGAAGAAATTTAATGAACGTGACAATATTCGGGTTCGTCTTCCTCAGTAGTAAAGGGTAGATGACCTTAGCTGAGACAGGAAGTACTTTGGTCTAGACCCCGGAAACAATTTGCGGCTATATGACCGTCTTATTTTTTCCCAAGAATGTTGGCTAATTTTAGCTGACAAAACCGCGCGTTTTTCTCTCAAATCCTTCCTTCCTACACGACTTGTCTGCTTGTAATCCTCAATGTTTTTACACGTCCGGGATTATATATAATTATGTATTTGTTTCAATATTATTAAACTTTGTTGGCAGGCAATTTTTTTTTGTTAGCGGAAAACAATGTCACGTAACTATGAATGGGATGTCTTCGCAAGGTCATAAAGGTGAGATACTCATTTTTAAATTTTTCCCTCTCATTTTCTAATTACTTTATGTGAAAGCTGTTTCGCCGCGTACTATAGATTACTTTTAGGTAATTACTACCATTCGTTGTTTTTTTAAACATACTGCTTGACAGTACGTTAGGCAGGTAAATAAATCAAAGATATATACACTTTTCCCTTTTTTTTTGTCAATGGAAATAAATGACCTGCCTTTCCAAGAAGAAATGAAGGAAAAAAAATTGGTTAACACAAATAGATCAAGCAGAAAACAAGAACAATTTTACAAGCACTTGTAAGTTTGGAATGGGGTAATTTAATTAAATACGCGGATCATATTCGCTGATTAAACGCCTCTCTTAAAATCGAGCGACATTCGCCCCCACTCCCTCTATGTCCTCTATAGTCTAGCCAGTTTCACTCCGAATAAACATTTAAGTTGAATGTTTTTCGAGACAGATTACGTCCTACGCAACCTATTAAGGTGAAAGTAGATAACAATGATAAAATCAATTTCCCCAACTGATTTTGTTTTTCTCATACTTAAATGAGAAGATGGAAACAAATATCCAACGTTTGTTTTGTGATTCATCCTTTTCAGAGCCTCTTTTCTTCGCAAAAACACGTTGCGTGACAGATGACAACATATTTGCTTCTTTCTCATAATAACAATGAAAAAATACATAATTCTGCTATTTTATTCAGAAATTCATTCAGATTTTTAAAATCATGCTGAGTGTTTATGGAAACTAACTGGTTAAAGGGTCATATTTTAATCTAGTTGGTCTACATGTTTAATAAACATAATTCTTCTAATCCTGGCAAAGCAACATGCTGCTAAATTCATTTCACATAATATTTTTTTCTTTCCATAATGATATAGAACACGGAATGTTCATTTACATGATGTTGCTCTTAAGAAGAAGAAGAACAAAAATCGATTTGCTATTCGGGGTGAATGTTTCAGACACTCTCAGAAATATATATATATATATTTATATATATATTAATGACTTCAGTTATTTGGAAACCTATCAGTATCATTCAGAACCATAATATGGTATAGTGGTTCATTGACTTGAAGCTCAATCCAAGGGCTGAGGGTTGGGATTCGAACGCCTTTAATTCCTTTGGGAAGACTTTAAATCATATTTGCCACTCTCCATCCAGGTGAACAGGGTACCTGATAATTGCTGGGGTGATTATAATTGCATGGCTCTCAGGAAGAACACGAATTTTTATATTTCGAAAGTAATGTATGCAAGGCGCTACACTGTGTAAAAGTTGGGCAATATTTTTCCAACACTTTGCCCAACGTTGTGCCAATAGTCAACCCAACCGTCTATTGGGCAATATTTTGCCCAGTGGTATTGGTAAGCGTAAGGACCAACTTCAAACGTGCATATTGTTTCGTATTTTGACCAATAGCTTGGTCAAGAGTTTCCCAACAAGTGGGCTACCGTAGTCGGGCAGTTGAAGGGTCATATCATTGCCCAAATTTTGGTCAGAATACTAAACAAGTATGCATGTGTGAAGTAGGGTACCAATACAACTGGGCAAAATATTGCCCAATAGATGGTTGGGTTAAAGGTAATACAACGTTTTGGTATGGGGTCATGAATTCTGTTCAAAATGAACATATTGGAAACATATGCGATTTTACAATATTCAGCGATCTTTGTCGCGGTTGAAATCGAGTCTATATAAAGTGATGAAATTGTGAATAATAAACTCGTTATGTTGTATTGCGCCCTCTCAGGATTGATATTACTTTAGCTTCGAACAATGTTTCTTGACTACAATCGACCGATTTGCTATTTCCGTTTGGAAATTATATATCAGAACTGCATATTCTGAGATTTTCATGGTCACAGCTACCATGGAATGGCCTTAGGAGATATTTGAAATAATTGAAATTTACCGGGAGCACCGGTAAATTTTTGATTATTCAATTTCTCGAAAGCAGAAGTGTTTTAGGGGCTATTTTTTTTTTAGTGCTTATAATAAACTCAGATGGGAAGGCCTATCCAAATATATCAAAATTTTAAAGAATTACTATCCATCCATTTTCAAAATTTCCCAAAACTTTGCATTACCTTTAACTATTGGCACAACGTTGAGCAGAGTGTTGGAAAATATTGCCCAACCTTTTTCACAGTGTACTATCAAGCTGACGTTCAATTCAATTCAAACAACTTTACAACTATACTTTCGTCATGAATTCCACTGATTCCTCTTTTAGGTGATCAAAAGCTAAAATATTGATAATTATGATTTAAAGAGATACTTTTTTTAACAGAGGGGTGAAACACTTTCATTATAAACAGGTCCTTTCCGGTGCATAACTTGAGGATTAATACCAAATAACAGGTATGAGTCGTCTTAATTTGTGTACATCCGGCGCATTCGGCTAAAAGTTATGAATAATATTTCCAGAAAACATTCTTTGTTTGTTTAGGGAGAGGGGGTTGTGGCGAGGCCAGGAAGGGAGGGAGAGATTGAAAGAGCGAGAAGGGGGTATGAGGAGGAGTAATGGAAAGAGAGGGGGAGGTATAGGAGGGAGAGAGAGAGAGAGATAAAGATTTTTTGTTAAAGTCCTCGATCGATTGGGGCACTTGAAAATTGGAACAATATAGAAGAAAAGAGGAATTCTAGGCGAGTTTCTGCAAGATTTTAAATAGGTTACCGTGGTTTAAATGGGATACATTTATGGGTGTGGTGATAATTATTGTGCTTATTTTCAGGCATTATCTCGCTTGTTGCTATGTGGGGCGAGCTTTTGACAGGCTTGGGATACGAACGCATTATTTAAATAGTTAGCGAAATTATCACCCGTTTGTATTATACTTTAGAGCTTTATGGGATGAAAACAGAGTGTCCCCTTTTGTCGTAGTTTGTTTGAATGAAAGAAAAAAGAAATAACGACACGGGTGATTTAGGAAATTTTTGGTGTTGATTTATTTAAGGTAGGATGATTGTATAAACAAGTCCTCATTGGCTTTTGAGTATGGAAGAATGTTTAATGTGGTAGGTTGTGAAGATTATCAGCGGAAGTCCATTGTTTTGTTTGTGTTATTCTAGGGTATAGCAACCATTTAATTTAGGAACGCACTTATAAAATAACTGACTTTGAGTACCTGGATGGCATTTTTGTAATTTGTTGTTTTATATATCTCGGGTTGTCATTAAGAAACAATTGTGATTGTTTGTGTTTTGGGGGTTTGTTGTTAGTTTAGGATCTGCCTTGCTTGCTTCCTTGTTGCTATGTGGAGCAGGCCTCTGGTTGGCTTTGGGTTACAGTACAGGAAATCTATACATGCGTTTGATTATGCTGGCATGATGGTCTACTGTATAGATGTCTTGTGAACAGGTCTACACACACAAAAAGGTTATAGAGATTATGTGCTTGCTCTATTTTAATTCTGTTAAAGGTACTATGTCCCTTTTGCAGCCAACCTCAAATTCTGTAGAACTTTGCAGGAATTATGAATATGTCATGTATGTCCTATCTGTGAAATTTAAACGTTAGCAGTGTCCTCATATTCAAATTATGCAAGGAAACCCGTTTACTTGCTAGACTTCACTGTCAGACACTATTGAGTGACTGACTGGCTTTTTTTTCTTCTTTGGTAATAACATACATGGTAAGAGTATAGTTAAGGGTACATGAGCATTTGTCTACATCAATAACCCACTTCTTGTGATGGCCAAGATTAAACTGATTGAATCTTTGTGCAGCATAAAACGTATGACCATTCGGTACGATTGTCTGAAAATCAAGACTATTACTTTTGGGCTCTATAGCCCTAAAGTCGATTTGACAACTAATAGTCATTATTTTCCCACTTGAAGACATTTTCAAGCCCCACTTTTTTTAGGGAAGTTCTAAATTAGTATTATCTTTCAAATGCAGTTGGAATTTAACTTTTTCATTTTTAGGCCAGCAAATGGGACATAGTACCTTTAATGTTTTTTGGGTTGTTTTTGTGTGTTGTGTTCACTTTTGCGTAAGGGAAAGAAAAGGTTTATCCCTATTGACAAAGTGGTTGGTGCTATGCATGATGTATTGACACGGTCATGTAGATTTAGGCCATTTTCGTAATGTAACCAAATTTAATGCATAAGCCTTTGTGGAGTGCCTCGAATACAAATTATTTCATTCACCTGATAAGAATGATAGAATTTCGATAGTCAGAATGCAAACTGTTGCTAACTAGTACAACTAGCGCAATATTCTATTGTCTTTCGAGACAAACAGATGCCGAAGGTACGAAGGTAGGTCAAGCCATAATGTCTGTCCTACCTGGCAACAACTAGTGTATGCAGTTCGGATTCTGTCTATTGAAATACTATTATTTTTATCAGGTTAAATGAAATAATTTGTATTGAGGCACTTCACCAAGAAATGCACTAAATTTAGTTACATTTAGAATTGGGAAGGGGTGAAAAGTTCACGTAAATATACGAAACTGGTATAATAAAGAATGGTCACATCATTAGGATGACCAGTGTAATTATTCATGTATTTATCAAGCTACTGTAACATTCTAGGGGAAGAAAAACAACATTCCTGTTCAAATCGTTTCATGTTGAATGGACGAGATTGGTGTAGTATTCTGAAAATATTTGTTATTGATATATTTTAAATGAGGAAATTACTTCAGTCAAAGTATGCGCGTCCTCGATAGATTGGGGCACTTGAAAATTGTAACAATAGAAGAAAGGAGGAATTCTAGGCGAGTCTCTGCAAGATTTTAATAATTTACCGTGGTTTGAATGGGATACATTTATGGGTGTGGTGAATAAGATACAAGTGTGCTTATTTTCAGGATTTGTCTCGCTTGTTGCTATGTGGGGTGCGCTTCTGACGGGCCTTGGATACGAACGCATCATTTAAATAGTTAGCGAAATTATCACCCGTTTGTATTATACTTTAGAGCTGTATGGGATGAAAAACTCTCCCTTTGTGTCGTAGTTCGTTTGAATGAAAAAAAGAAAAGGGGAAAGGGAAAACGACAGTTTAGGAAATTGTTGGTGTCGACTTATTTAAGGGTAGGATGCTTGTATAACAACGAGAAATTCAATTCAGATTATTGCATGGAGCCACAGGCCTAGCCCTTTATACTAATGAGCATTTTCATAGATTTGGTTTTGTTGGCGATAATTTATGTTCGTTTTGTAAACAGGGAACAGAAACGTATAAACATTTATTTTTTATCCTGCGGGAGCGTTCAAAGGACATGGCAGGCTTTAGTACAATTTTTTGAGTTAAATGAAATTAAAGATTTAGAATGGCGAGATATATTTGTTGGGTAGGCAGGCAGTTGATATAGAATACAAATCTGTAATACTATAATTTTCATGGTTAAGTATGTTATATTTATAAATGTCAAGATCGGGGGGGGGGTGGGGCAAGTACCAACTTTAGAAAAAATGAAGAAAAGCATTTTTAATTATAGGGATGAGGAAAAGAAAATAGCCATTAGTAAGGGAAAGCTGGATTTACATTTTGGAGTGAAATTTTAATTACAAAGTGGGAGCAGCTTAGGATTAATTAAGATTTGTTTTTCCTCTCCAACGTGAGTTTGTTAAAGTGTAACTCTTTTTTGCGGCCTTGTTAACTTAATTATTTAGTATATTTTTCTTCTGTTAACAATGTTAGCAGACATTAGACAGTAGTGTATGTGTGTTTGTGGGAGGGAGGGGGCAGGGTGAGGCAGGCATTGCACCAGTGAAAAAACCTCCAGATTTGTTTAGGTTTTTTTTTTTTTAAATGAGTGAATAACGTGCAATTGACTTGTAAATTATGTTAACGTACTTTAAGTTTACTTTGTTGCCAAGTTATATACTGCAAATGAGTTTTTGTTTAATTATGTTTATGTATAAGCAATCCATATCAATATGGAAAACGTTTATTTATTATATTCGATTGTATGTTTTTGCTTGTATTACATATTTGGAGAAATAAAACAAATTGAAAGAACAAAAAGTGTGCGTGAGAGAGAGAGAGAGAGGGGGGGGGGGATATAAAGTTAGAAAGGGACAGATAAAGAGTCTAAATTGATATTGATACAAAGAATTTTGCAAAAGTGCCTTACTCTCTCCCCTCTAGAAGGCCCCCCCCTCTCTCTCTCTCTCTCTCTCTCTCTCCCCCCCCTCCCCTTTTCCCCACTTTTCCCATTCCATATCCATTCTTTCTTTCTTCGTCTTCCTTATCCTCCATTTTCCAATTTGAATGTTCCTTCGCGCTTGAAAAGTTTAAAGCGTATCGGAAATAGACATGAATGATGAACTAATGTCTGACCAAACCACAAACTTACCAAAATAAAAAGGGTTTGTCATATTATGATATACAAAAACAGGACACGAGGAAAACAATGTTTACCGATGTTGAAGGATATATTTTACCACCGAAATCACCAAGTCGCGTGCCAAAATGGAATAGTTGAGTCAGTTTTGTTATAGGGGTTATGTTTAAAGGGCTAATGGATTTTCCAATTCATATTCACGTGCATGATAGGTTATGAAAATAAAAATATTTTTCAGGATTCAACAAAACAGAACCCCCTACAAATTTAATGATATAAAATCCAGTCAAATCAATTAGGTCTTTTGGGCAAATGTTTATTTTGTTATAATGCAGATGATAACATGATAACGAGGTTGTGTACTGTATGAACCAGGTTTGGTTCATGTGGTGCACAACTTTTTTGAATGACCTTACACAGCTTTACACAACCAATTTACAGTGTATGCACTTGGAAAGCAAAATAATTATCCTGTTTTACCATAATGTGAAGCGTTTTGAGACTGTTTATGTAAAGGCGCTATATAAATATCAATATGCACGAATATGTATGCATGTATAAATATGTTCATCCCCCCCCCCCAGGGAATTGTTTTCGAGTCTCCAACATGAACATGAATTGTAAAGGAGGGGGTAGAGGTACTGTGTGTGACAGGGTACACGCCCATATTATGTTTTATAATGACTTCTTTCATGGTTTGATTTAAAGGAGGGGAATGCTAAGGATCAAAGCCTGGATATTTTACGTGCCCCAGAAATGTAATTAGTCTCCTGATTAACCCGTTCGGAACGACGCTATAGTTCTACTTAGAACTATAAGCTCAAGAAAGATTACCAAACTACAGTCCTTTTCAGGACTACGCACACACTCAAGAAAGAAAGATTACCGGCAGTCCTTTTCAGGACGCCCTAATCCCCCACCCCCTCCCCTCTCACACTGTGCAACCGTAAGCCTATATTGTATCATGTAATTACAGTAGGCGACTTTGGTTGGACATAAATGATCATTCATTCGTTGGGAATCAACCTGGCGTTTAACTCGTTAATTATGTTTAACACAGAGGCAATGCCCTTATGGCACTCAGCATAGCCCAGGTGCTGTATGTTGTCAAAATGTTGATTTCGTAATCAAAATAACATATAGCGTCAATCAGAAGAATATCAACTGACGCAAATGTTCACCGGTAACATAACATTTGGGGAGGGAGGCGAGACCGAAGGAAAAACATGATGTATAAGTTATTTTGTTTTGGATGGATTTTAAGCTATTTTATAAAAAATACTCAACCCACACAAAAAAAAAAACACATTCCCCAGACCAAATACATACAAACAAGGTCACCTTTGTATTCAAATTATCCAGGTACCCACTACTTTTGAATTATAATTTGTCAAAGCTTTGATATTCAATCTTAATTAGGAGGACCACCCCGACCCCCTCCCCAGCAAGTGAAAACTGGCGGGACTTTTGAAACAGATAATTCCGCGAACATTCAAAAATATAATTCCTGCTCAAAATCTAAAAAGAAATATCCCCGACGGGCCGACCCCCTCCTTTCTGACAATACTGCATCCCCCTCAATATACAGTGCATTGCTAGGTAGACCTGAAACAAGTTAAACGCATAGCCGCAATAGGCTTGTCTAGGTCATTTACATTTCCTCGATTAAGTCGTGATATAAAGTTTTATAGGAAGACCTTTTTTTTCTTTCTCCTACGCAGGAAATGTCTTGCAATCATTTCCCTTTGCTCCCTGACTAATGTTACCACATGTTGTTGCATAAACAAGTAAAAACTTAAATTTTTTAAAAAGACATGTCAGGAAAAACAATAACAAATCCTTGCGAATGAAACGCTGTGGTAAAACGTTATCTATATGGTAACCACTGACATGGTTGTGATTGATTGAACTGTTTTTGTATAGAACAAGCTCAGGTTTTTTTTTTAGTTTAGTTGAGAGTTGGTCATAAAAATGAGCCACAAACCTTTCTAAAAATAAAAAAAAAGAACCAAAAAACAACGACAACAACAACAACACACAAGCAAAAAAACGATAACAATATTATTATGTTCATTAATTTGTTGAGGTATGGATAGATTCATTTGTGTGGAGAAATGATTCTATCTTATCTATTCGGTATGTGTAAGATCATAGGCCATATTAGAGAAGAAGAATTTATATTTTAAAAAAGGTAACTTTACAGCATAGATTGATACAACTAAGGAGATTCGAGGCTATAGATACAACTGAAGACTTTATTTGTCCACACTTATTGGTTATACTTTTGTTATATTTCAATTTTGTAAGTGCTATGCAACAGCTTATATTGTTGCAGGTATCTGATAGAGAATTTAGATTGATAATAATGTATTCTCTTCTTATTTCCTTTTTTCTGCTTCTTCTTGTTTCCTCCTCTCATTCACCCTCTCTCTCTCTCTCTCTCTTTCTCATTCTCTCTCTCTCTCTCTATCTGTCTCTCTATCTGTCTCTCTGTCTGTCTCCCTCTCTCTACCCTCTCTCTATCTCTATTTATTTTTTGGTAAAAAAGTTTTCCTCTCCCCTCCCCCACTCTCTCTCTCTCTCTCTTACATTAAAGTACATTAAAGTGCATTTACAAAATGTACATTTTCCTTAGATGCATTGCTGCACTCAAACCATACCTTTGAGCAGGGCTTTAAGTAAAAAAATAAAGGTCCTGTTTGTCCTCTCTGAAGGAAATTATCATTGACGGTGATTCGGCAAAGTCTGCCAGTACGTGGGTAATTTAGATTATGAATATTGTCAGTCCTGAAGGAAATAGTCTGGACTGAGTAAGGGGGCAGAGAGATAAGACACTGCGTAGTATACAATGTGCACTTTGCCTTAAAGCCTCTAATACTTTATTTAATTTTTGCATCTCTTGTTTATTACATTCTTTGAATTGTGATTCCAAAATTAATGTTTAAATACGTATCACAATTATGTCTCATTTCATTATATTCTCTCTCTCTCTCTCTCTCTTTCTCTCTCTCTCTCTCTCTCTATTCATTTACTTTTCTAGTTAACAATTTAATTATGAATTTGTCACCCAATCTATATCTATGTACAGACATAATGTCTTTCTATCTATTCGAAAACTATTTTCCCATGTATTTACTACTTTTGTCTTAAGAAATATCGCGCTTTTAAAGGATTTGCACATCCATAATCATATGAACATAAAATAATTAAATGTCGTTTTAGATTTTGAAAGCGATATTAGCTTCACTGTTTCGAATGAAAAATTAATGATCTAGTAAAGTAGTATACCAATCACAAACAAAAAAGAATCAAAGCATAGATTCCACGCATAACTGTGGTTTATAATTATGTCTGGCGATAGGATTTCCTTTGAAAACAACAAAAATAAACGAGTAGAAGAATACTAATTACTATTTATGTCTGTTTTCAAACCATACACTGGTGTGAGTTCTTTCTTTGAAACAAGAGTGAATGACTTCTGTAGAGATAATGGTTTGTTTGTTGTTTCTGCTGTTGATAAACAACACTAGATTTCCTTTTATTCCAAAACCGTTGCATAAAACTTCTGTTGCAGTACTACATGTTCAAAAATATGATTTTGCAATTAGATAAGCCTTTATCGTAAAAAAAAAGAATGCTTTTAAGATATTTTATTGCAATATCTACAACACAATTAACGTCATTATGATTATTTTTTCATTTTCATAACCATTCTTATCATCACCACCATCACGGTCCACCATCATCGTCATCCTTATCATCAGCATCATCATCTTCATGACTGTAATAATCATATTGTCATCATCTTCATCATCATAGCAATCAACATCACCGTCGTCGTCGTCATATATAATTAAACCTTTTATACAATTTCTTAATTATTTTGATCACAGTCTAAATACTCGATCCATTTTGTATAACATATCACTTAAAACAAAACTAGACTTAAAATCGTTTTGTTAAGATGAATTTAGTTTTGTGTTTGTTTTGTTTTTGTTTCTTTTTTTCTTTTTCTTTTTTTATTTTTGTTGTTCTTTTTGTTTGTGTTTTTTCTCAAAATAAATCGACTTCGCTACATAAGTTTGAAAACACAATGATCCATGACTGGATGATCGAATCGCTTTGACTGATGGAATTACGCCCCCTGTTGACGCTTTAGCGAGAGTGGTAACGCCTTCAAAAAGAAAAGTAGCAGCGACAATTACAGCAGAAGAAGAAAAGGAAATAAAAATGAGGAGGAGCCTAGGGCTAGAAGGAGGAGAAGAAAAAGAAAAAGAAGAAGAAGAAGGAGAAGAAGGAGTAGTAGAAGAACAAAAAGAAGGAGAAGAAGAAGTAGAAGAAGAAGTAGAAGAAGAAGAAGAATAAGGAGAAGAAAAATTGCACTAGAATATTGATTTACACCGCTATCCTCTATACTAGACTATATCAAACTTATGTTAATTAATAAAAGGAAGAAAAAACAAAAAACAAGGCAATGAAAAGTACAAACAAAAAAAATTCAAGTGAAAGAAAAGAGGAAACAGAAAACAAGAATGATACAAAATTGCTTTTTAATATCCGACAGGAATATGAATATTTTACTTTAGTACACGCATGCCTCTTCTGAAAACATTAGTCGCTATTAATGTTGTAAATCTCTAACCGCAGTAATAATAATGGGAATAATATAAACCTTCATGTCTACAAAATTCGTGACCGCGTCTGGTTTGAGCATTTTAGTTCCTCCCTTTTCACCTTATACGGATTTCATGACAGAAAATTCAACCTACACTTGTCTGATCAAGTCAATAAAATGTGCCCCTACTCATGTATTTCTTCATTATCATGATCAATTTAGATCAGTTAACTTCGATGTGTTGCAGGTCCTTCAAATCACTTTTTTTTCTTCATTCATCGTTTACTTGATAACTGGTTGTACTCAGTGCGTGCACGAATAAAGTGCTACATAACTAGACTGTGTACGTAGTAGACCCACAAAGAAACTTTATGCCTCGAGGACCAATCACCTTTTAGCGGAGTTTATTAGCCACGCCTACGGGCTATGCACGCATGCTCACAGTGCAGCGCTAACCCAGTTAGAGTACAATAGTGTTACCCACAAACTTTCATGCATGCATCTTGGTACTTTTTCGCCTGGTCTACGTTCCCCTCGCTCTTTCGCATCACTCTTGTTCAGGCTATCTCTCAGCTAGGACGTGTGACTGAATGCGGCGTCTGCTTGCTAAACTTTTGTGACTGGAGTTGGCTCGCAGGTGTGAGTTTTTTTTCTATCGTTAAAGCGTTTCATCGAGAGCTGTAAAGCGATTGAACTGTTCTGAAGTTCAGCGGCAGTTTTCTTCACCATGGCTTCGGCTTTCTTGTGTTTTCTTGCCGCTATCTTGCCCGGCTTGATAGCAGCACAAGGTACGTGGATTCTCGGTACCAGCGATGTAAGAACTGTTGAACCAGTCAACCCCGTCAACGGCGGAGCTAATCTTGGTGGAATTGACATCGATTCGTCGAGGGAAAGCAGAATAATTGTGCGAAATACTGGAATTTCTGTGCCGTTTGGACGAGAGAAAGCTATTGATCCCAACACGGAACTGGTTATAAATGTTGAGGAAGGTGATTTGTGTACCATCAAGGTGCTACCCAAGCAGAGTGAACCTCTCTCTCAGATTCCAGGCCGACTTGTACCATCAAATTTCCCCTGTGACTTCGGACCTGGTGAAGTTAAGTATGTGCACTTTGGTTCTCGTAAGCCCCAGACCGATAAGGTTACATTGCAGCTGAGATATGACACAAATACAGACACTTTCATCATCCCCTTCACAATAGATGTCCGTGTTGAATCCAAGCAGCTCGAGATTGTTACACGTAACGTGCCGCTTGAGGTTCAGGACCTCATGGGATTGAGTGATGCTCTTGATGCAGATAAATTGCAGTTTGATTACGACAGTGCTACCCAAGCCTGCAAGGTGACAGTGCTGAGCTCAAGCTCAGGACTTCCTCGCTATGGGATGGTCATGAACCACGACGAGCAAGGCCAAATGATCGATTGTGATGATTTCTTGGCACTTGGAATCCAGTACCGTCATACAGCAGCAACAGCATCACCCCGTGAAGATTACATTCCTCTCGTCGTAGAGCTCCAGAACCTGGATGATGGACAAGTGGTGAAGCAGGAATACTTCCAGAGCATGGTTAGGATCCAGAATGGAGAGGAAAACACCCCGCCCAGTTTGGTTCTCACAAGTGACATGATGATGGAAGTTGATCAGTTTGTGATGACTGCCATTACCCCTTCCATTTTGGCTGCTGAGGATGTCGAAACACCTGCTGATATGCTCATCTTCAACATCACCTCTCAAACCCTTGGACCAGATGATGGCATGATTGTGAGCACGGATGACCGTAACCAACCTATCACTTCTTTCACCCAGAAGGACTTGAAAGATCTGAAGATTGCCTACAAGCCCCCTCCCAGGGACACAGATGTCCAGAACTTCTACCAGATTGAGTTCGAGATCGTGGATTCTGAGCTGGCTACCTCTGAGCCTCACTCTCTCACGATTGTCGTCAAGCCAAAGAATACCCTTGCTCCGGTTGTAACAACCAACACAGGATTGGTGCTATTTGAGGGTCAGTCACGTCCTCTTTTGGGTGGCCAAAATCTTGGAATTTCTGATGAAGATAATCTTCAAGATGTGATCATTGCTCCTATCAATGGGTCAAGGTATGGTGAACTTCGCATTGGAAGCCAGCGCATCAAGCAGTTTACTATCGGGGACCTTATCGAAGGTGCTGTGACCTACCACCACTATGGAACCGACACATACAGTGACAACATCATTTTCCGCATGACTGATGGCCAGCATGAAGTTGAATTCCTCTTTCCAATCATCATTGCCCCTATTGATGATGAGTCACCAATCGTTGATGTCAACACCGGAGTGGTAGTGAATGAGGGTGGCGAGGTTCCTATCACAGGATTTGTCTTGAGTGCAACAGACATCGATTCTGATGATACTGAAATCCGCTTTGTTCTTGAGCTGCCACTATCTGATATGGGTAGCTTGTTTCTCCGTCAAGTTCAGATTCCAGTTGACCCCCAGAATTGGATTTCTCAGGACAATTTTTATGAGCGTGAAGTCACAGAATTTACACTTGAGGATATCCTGAATGGGCATCTCTTTTACCGACATGGTGGCAGTCACAACCAAAACCCAGTCTTCGACAGGATCCTTTTCAGAGTAGTTGATAGTTCAGATCCACAGCCAAATGAATCGCCTGTACAGGAATTCCTGGTAAAAGTAATGCCACAAGATTTGCAGCCTCCTGAATTGTTTGAAGGTACTTCTCTACAGCTCTCAGTTGATGAATTTCAACTTACTCCAATCTTGAAGAAGAATCTGAGGTTCACTGATATGGATAGCAATGATAGGGACTTGAAATACACCATTGTCTCTCCTCTGGCTGACTCTGATGTAAATAATCTTCTTCCAGTCGGTGATATTGTTCTTACTGATGAACCAGATGTCCCAATCAACATGTTCACTCAAGCTCAAATCAACCACATGAAAGTATCATACAGGCCACCAAGCACAGAACTAGGAATTGCTCCACGTGCCATTTCCTTCTCATTTGTTGTCCAGGATACTCAAGGAAACATGGGTACTCCTCACAGTTTTGTAATTCTGCTCCGTCCAGTCGATAACCAACCTCCAACAATCACCAATACTGGTGTTAAGGTGTTCGAGCGAGGAACCACCGTCATTGACAATACCATGCTTGATGCTATTGATCCAGACACAGATAGGAACTCTATTCGAGTTATAGTTGTACAACCCCCTCAATTTGGAGTTGTCAGTTTAGATGGTATTCCTCTTCAGAAAGGTGATGAGTTCACTCTGTTGGACATTGAGCAAGGAGTAGTGACATATGTTAGCGGTAATGAGGAAGAATTGTATGATGCTGTACATCTGGAGATCACAGATGGTGTCCATGTTGTGCCCATTGTAATCCATGTCAGCATATCTCCAATTGATGATGAAGCACCAACACTAGATCTCCCACCAGGCACAATTGGTTCTTTTCTGGAAGTTCAGGAGAATTCCTTCAGCCTCATTACATCTAACATTTTAAGTGCTTCTGATCCTGATACTGAAGATCTCCTCCTCAGCTTCATAGTAGACAGACAACCAAGAGAGGGAAGGATTGAGAGCAATGGTGCTTTAACCGATGTTTTCACCCAACAGGACATTGTCAATGGACTTGTTCGATACGTGCACACTGGAGGTGAAATTGGTCCTATCAAGCGTGAAGACTCCTTCAACCTGACCCTGTCTGACATGTCTCCTGACTGGATTCTAGGGGGAAACCAGATCACCCAAGTAGAAGTCTATGTTACCATCCTCCCAGTTGATAACCTTGCTCCCAATGTTACTATGGGCATCCAGTTCTACGTTGACGAATCAGGCAAAGGAAATATCAACATGACTCATCTCCAAGCTCCAGATATTGATACCGAAGACGATGACATCTTGTGCACCATAGTTGTTGCCCCAAGTACTGGATACCTCGAGAACATCGCTCCTGCACCGGGCTCTGAGAAATCTCGTGGTGGTATGCCAATCAGTGCCTTCAGCATCAAGGATCTGCGTTTGAATCACATCAACTATGTCCAGAGCATTCATCGGGGCGTTGAGCCTGAGGAGGACCAGTTTACATTCCGTTGCACAGATGGAGTGAACGAATCACCCAACTTCTTGTTCCCTATCAATATCATCCCTGTCAATGATGAGGAACCCCAGGTCTATGCTCGCTTGATAACAGTGGATGAGGGAGGGCAGCGAATCATTGATCAACCTCTCCTCCGAGCTGAAGATGGTGACGTCCCTGCTGACGAGCTTCACTTTTTCATTGTGACCCCACCTCAGCATGGTACCATCACATATACCAGACTTGAAGGCGACATTCCAATCCTGAACTTCACCATGGATCAAATTGCAAATGGCAATGATATCAAGTACATTCATGATGACTCTGAAACAACAGAAGATTCCTTCACCCTCTTGCTTACTGATGGAAAGTATGAAGTCACTAAGGAAGTCTTTGTCTCAATTTTGGACATAGATGATGAGACTCCTCGTCTTACTATCAACGATGGAATTGACATTGAAATCGGAGAGACCAGAATAATCAATAATCGAATCCTGAAGGCTACAGATCTTGACTCCCCTGATTCCAACCTCACCTACACTGTTCGCTATGGACCTGAGCATGGTTTGTTGCAGAGACTGAGCAAGTTTGATGGCTCTGTAGTCGAGAACATTACCCTTGGCATGAACTTCACCCAGTGGGAAGTTGACAACCAGCGCATCCGATATGTACACACTAGTGATGTTGGTGGTCGGGACCTCATCAAGTTTGACATTACTGATGGAACCAACCCACTCATTGACCGATACTTCTATGTGACCGTTGACCATATCGACAATGTCCATCCATCCATCATCAACGCTGGTGTAACTATGCAGGAAGGAAGCAGGGTTACCTTGACAACGAGCATCATCAGCACAAGTGATCTGAACAGTCCTGATGAGGATCTCCTCTTCACCATTACCAGAGCTCCAACCAAAGGTCATCTGGAAAGCACCGACAATCCAGGCATGCCCATCAACTCTTTCACTCAGCTTGATCTTGCAGGCAGCAAGATCTACTATGTGCACACTGCAGAGGATGAAATTAGAATGGACAGCTTCCAGTTTGAGGTTACTGATGGTTTCAACACTGTCGTCCGTACTTTCCGCATCTCTTTCACCGATATCGACAACAAGGAACCTGTGGTCCGCTACGATACTGTCCGTCTGCAGGAAGGCGACAACAAGCTCATCACCCCCTTCGAGCTTGCCATAGATGACAGAGACACTCCTGATACTTCCCTCCGCTTCACCATCACTCAGCTCCCGATCCATGGCAACATCTTGAGAAACAACACTGAACTTGTCACTGAGTTTACCATGCACGACATCAATGAGAACCTGATCAGCTACCAACATGATGGCTCTGAGCAGACCTCTGACTCCTTCTCTTTCATCGTGACTGATGGCACCCACAACGAGTTCTATGTCCTTCCAGACATCACCACTCTAACCCGCCAGCCGCAGCAGGTCCCCATCGAGATCGTTCCTGTGGACAACGGCGCACCCCAGATCGTGGTCAACCGTGGAGCCCCAACTCTTGACCTGCTTGGCACCGGAGAGCTTGGCTTCATGATCACCAACAAGTACCTGATGTCGGAGGACCGGGACAGTGTGGACAGCAGCCTGCTCTACGTGATCACCACTCAACCCCAGTATGGCTACATCATGAACATCGCTCTTGGAAACATCTCCATCACCAACTTCACTCAAAGTAAGTTCCATGTGGATGACTCTGTGAATGATGTTAGTTGCAAAAAATTGTCAGCTTATTACACACCCAGGGCAGCGTTCCATGAAACTGTCATAAGTACAAGTTCACTGACATACCATTGAAAGGTGTGTTAAACTTAGAACACACTTTTCAATGGGATGTCAGTGAACTTGTACTTACGACGGTTTCGTGAGAAGCTACCATGGAGTTCTCCAAATCGTATTTGTGCGATGTCCCTATTTGATAATAAGAGTCATAGAATATATAGACTTGGGTACTTGTTTGATAGCTTCCAAAAGAATCACTTAGCAAAGAATAATACAAATTTGACTTTTAATTTATAAGATTCTCAGATGTCAATAAAAGAGCATTTTGTGGGATTTCTTTCTCTCAAAGAACTACACAACATGTAATTATGTTGGATTTTAAATGGTAAAATGAAATAGAAATACTAAAAAGCTTGGAGATGAACCCAAAGTCTTTTTTTTTAATAAGAAGAAAAGAGAAGAGGATTAGTTGACAACTTTTTGTATCTGTAGATCATTTTTTTATGCATGTTGCTGTTTGGGTGTTATAGTGTTGAATTGGTATGAATTGGAACATGTACTTCTCAAATGTTTTGTTATACATGGATGTGACCTTTTGAGTACTTGTATGTTTTGTGATATCGAGCACATCATATCAGCTATCATTGAGAATAGTATATTAGTTCAACCTTGCTCTAAGTATCTTCTCAAGTTTTTGGCAAATAGATCTTCGGACATCTAGGTGTGAGCAAATAGTCCTTAAACCGTTTATACAACTCATTCAAGTAACATTTATAGACCAAGGTTATAGACCATGGGTACTTTGCAGATAAAGTAGACTTCTGGGGACTGTTTCACAAAGACCAAGTTTCCCTACAAGAACAAGATCCTTCCATAGAAATAACTTTAGCTGGTCTTTACTATGGATAGGCCAAATGGATTCTTCAAATTCTAATTAAAAAGCTAAGGAGCCAAACTGCCTTTTCTTTTCATTGCATAAATAATTTATTTAAAAAGCTAAGGACCCAAACTGCCTTTTCTTTTCATTGCGTGATTAGTCTATGATGAGCAGCTTAAGAAGTCTAGGGTGGAGTCTTTGCTCTTGAAATTGAGGTTGAGATAAGATTGTTCCAAAAGATTGGGATTATGATCATTGCACCAGTAACTTTCCATTGTGGTGTCCCTTTATTTAAGGGGGTGTGGCGTTTTGGGGGAAATATTAGTGGTTTCATCAAGGAACAGTCAAGATGGTATTTAGAAGGGGTTTTCATTTAATTGGGTTTGTAAAATCTTTAGTGAAAGTACAATTTAAGGGAGATGAGCATTTTCAATTGATTAATTAACAGGGTTGGGTCTTAAGTGCTTGTGTAATCAGGCAATACTTGAGAAAATTGTTTGGCGACTCTGTTAATCATGTAGGAGCCATGATGTGAATGCAGCTCTTTATGTTGCTTAACTAGGATTAAAGCTCTTACATTCTTTTGGGGAGGAATACATGATAGCAATGGGTACATGTAAATGTTATTGAATAAGGTAGTTATATCACCATAATTCTTCTTTAAACAGTATGGTATCCATGATTAGGCAAAATTTAGACGAAAACTAGAGCAACCTGAAACTTCTCATGAAGTCAACCTTTATCAGACTTTCAACTAATTTGATATTGACTCTCCATTTTCCCATGCATAGAAAGCTAGTTTTTACAGTGTTTGGCTAAATGCCTGACCTGTTTCAGAAGTACCTGAAATTGTCACAATTCAACAAAAAAAGGTGTGGACATTTCAACATTTCTCAACAGCGCTATCGAGTTGTAGTGTGCACTCTTCCAATTGTACCTGTGTTTGAATTTGGCACTTGGAAGCCTCATACCATCAATATTTCTAATAATTCCTCAAGTTTTCCCAGAGTGAAATTCAACATCCAGCCTATATCGGCATAGAGTCATTGGGTGTTGGTATGGGCTTTCTTTCATTTGAAGGTGTTACGGTATTGTACCTTCTTTTTTTGATGCTCCGATAACAAAGAGACAGTGGGGCGCCTGAATGACAAGCCTGATTCGTTTTGTGATTCCAAGTCCAAGTAGCAAAGATTTTCCAACGTACTAGCACTGCTGTCGATTTGCTTTCGGCTTGTTTGGTTAATTCTGGAGGTGGTATGGGGTGGGCAGGGTCAAGAGTTCAAGTTTTGATTTGATATTTCATGCTGATTACGGTGACATAGATCAGAGTTCTGATTGTTTACATATCAGTTTGGTACCCTTGGTATAACTGATCATACAGACATTATTTTTTGTTCAGAGGGATCTTAGAATTCTTTTGTGTACATTATGTAGGCCTACATGTATACTCTCCCAATACTTGTCTCCAGTTTTATGGAATGAAATTATTGGTTTCCCTTGAAAAGAATACCCCCAAAACAGATCAGTACTTCAGCTTTCTTATAAGAATATGAGGGATGAAATATATTCCTCCATCAATAAAAATTAGAATACTCTTGCAACAAGTCTTTAAAAACCAGATCTTTAGAATTCTAACCTCAATTTATTTACCATAAGAAAAAATTGTGAGAAGCAATCACATTTTCATATATTTAAACATAGTCTGGATGTTTATGAAAATATGTCTTTTATAACTAAGTTGCTTTGTATTTTTTCTTTTGGATGCACATCTTTAAGGTTTATTAAATGTGGGTGGATTGATTGGATTCTAAATTTACATGTGCACTTGTTCTCCAAGAAGAGGAAAGAAACGAGGCCAAAAATGGTATTGATCCTTCTTCCTCAATCAGTCAGGCATATAACAAGATTATGTGACAAAATATCACAGACAGCATTCCCAATTCCCATAATCCAAATTAGATGTAAGGAAAAGCACAGATTCAATTGAATTATTGTTAGGATCGCATAATCCTTTCTGAATAGACTGCACGTCTATGTCTAGGATATATTAGAAAAGAGATCTGTATTAATGGATTTATTTCAAATAATGTCCATGGTTATGAAGGGTATTTCAGCCCTTATTCTTCTGCAGATCATACCTTTAAAAATGTGTAGTTTAATAATCGTATTTGTTTATTCTGTTGCCTATTCATAAATCATGGCACTTTCTCCAATATGTAGGAAAGTAAAGTTGTGAAAACATAAAAACATTTATTTAGAATCTCAAATAGAATAACTATATTGCACAGTAAAGAAAATCAAGTTGTTCGATCTGAACCAACACGGGCAACCTTTGATCAATTCAGGATATCAAAATAACAAATCCTCTTGTCAAAATATTTCTCTTGTACCTGTTATCCCTGTCACTTCATTTCATTTTTATCCCTTCATTGACAGAATTTACAGAAACACCAACTAAAATTATAACAATAGTCCCCTTTCCATCCTAAAATCGAAGAAAAAAAGGGTGGGAAAAGAGAAGAAAGGGTCATCAAAAGATCAAATCCATGCAGCTCTGTTTTATTTTCCTTTAATTTTTGCCTGGTTTTGAATTTTTTGTGAGTCGTAGTGCATGCATGATAGGTCAGAATACAAAGACAGGGATTTCAAGTTCATCGGTGTGCACAGGATCGTAACTTCTTTTGTGATCGAAGAGATAATGGGCCTCCCTTTCCTTTGCTCCTTCATGTTTTTGCGCTGATGATATTGTGATGGTAAATTGGTAGTAACAATCTTTTAGGTCTTACAGTAAGGATTAGGGTAGGAATCCTCAAAAGCTTTGATATTTCCCTCGTTGGAGCGGGAACTTTTTCAAGCTTTACTGATCACTTCAAAATGACAGGTACAGGACCCCCATTCAACAATAATTCTCAAATCTGAAGTGCACATAAAATCAAAGAGATATGAAAAGTCAATATTGATTCCAAATAGATCCATGTGTACTATTGCACCATGAAAGTAAATCCTTCCGGGACACCCAATTATGTAGGGATTAAGATAGGAAAAATAAATAGCTGGCATTTAGCAGGGGAGATGGAGAATAGTTTGTTAAGTTAAGCCCCTATTGAACTATTATCCTGTGCTAAGAACAGAGCTAGGTTTTCTTTCAATGTCTGTTTAGAGCCAAATAAGAGGAGAAAAACAGGAATGCCCATTAAATTTTCTAAGCTTCAAAACATCTTTCTGCTCTCATGACCATGCCATCTTGTCGCATCAGCAGCAGCCTAAATCAAGATATGGCTGAATCTTCAAACAGAACTGCCTAGACATATTTGCTGTCAGATTTAGAGCTTATCTTCAACAAAAAAAGAATAGCTGATTAAGAATTTGTATTTGTAAAAGCATTTTGAGGTGATAGCTCCAAAGATTTCGGATTATTTATCAGTGTGCCTCGAGTTTGTGGGAGTATGAAATCTCGAGAGGTAACAAAGGGATACAAAAGGATGGGTTGAAAAAGGCGGTTTATCAATTGTCTGGCTAGGCTGCAAGCCGACAAGGTACATAAAGTTCCGTTCGGTGTTGTTTGAATGTCTGATGCTGCTCTCTCAATCCCCGAATCATGTCTCGGTTTAAAGATCCAAAAACCCTTTATTTGTTCAAGGGTTTCAAAAGCTTTATCCATCCAAGGCCAACACTGTATATCTTTTCCATCTTCTTTGTGAAGTAACAATCAAATTTCCATTTAATTGTAATTTGCCTAATTTCATCCATGTCAGAGTAGTAATGTAACTTCCTTTGCAAAGTTTAAAAAAAGGTCGCAAGTGTTTCCATATCTGTAGTCACCTTGAGGACTTTCTTCAACAAATTATTATACAATAAGTTTGATGTAATTTCGATTTAAAAGGCCGGTTATGATCACTTGCCTTATTTGCTTTAGGCATCAAAAGAAAGCTTATTTTAAGCTGCATTGTTAAAGCAAAGTAGGAATGAGGGTGGTCTATCTCGTGGAGAGTCCAGCACTTACTCCCCCCCCCTAATTTGCCCAGTTTCCCTCTTATATAAGCAATTCTTTTGTTAGGACATCCATTTCCCCTTTTTAGCCAACAGACAAGAGCTAATAAAGCAATGTGTAGTCATTTGCCTTGAAGAGAAAAGTTCCTTTAATCAATATATGGTCATTCTGCTTTATTGCAAGAATATCAAAAGTCTATGTCAACGGAAATGATCTACCCTTCACTGATAAATGAAAAATGACCAGTTACTGCTTAGGTTTCTCCTTGAAAGAAAAGAAGAGAGAGATAGAGAAAGTCCAAAATTTACGAATATTTTTTATCATCATTTTTAGAACCAAAGTGCTGAATTGGTCTCCCACCTAGACTAATTTTAAGATGAATCAGTACAATAATCCTTGAAAAGATATATTTAAACAAAAAAGAAAAAGTGTTTGATGGATGGGAAGAAGGAGAGGCAACGGCTCTTTTTACTGCCCTTTTTATCAAAATTCTGTGCTGGAGAGAACAAGAGGGGTTCCATTCAAAAGTACTCTCTGGCTGCGGTGTGTTTTTGTTCGGTTCCCAAAAGCGAGAAGTAGAAGAGAATTGAGCACTGCTTTTCCAGTCTGGTGATTTTCATTGCTTTGCCCACAAAGTTTTTTTTCTTCAAAGTATAGAGTGAAATTCTCCCTTTCTTCCCTCTTCTTTTCTTATTTGTCAATTCTGAGCTTGATTAGAGTGGGCATTTATGGTTTGGAGACGGCAGACATCTACCCTGTATGTACATCCACCCTCATAAACAATACAATACACACCTTAGAAATGATTGATAAGGCTGAAAATCAGGAATTCAACAATCTGACTTGCTCAGAGTTGAATTAGAATTCTGCATTTTGCGACAATCAGCTCACCTTGCATTGGTTTTTAAGTAAACAAAACAAGCCTTCTCTTCTTTTCAAATGATATTTTCTAAAAAATGGTTCATCTTATGTTTGGTTCAAGTTATCTCACCCTTCATTTTGGCTACCAGAATTAATCGTATTGCTGTACAGAACAAGAATTGTATGTACGATAAGCAAGTACCTTTCTTCTTATCTGAAAGTTATACAAAGAAACATAATATATTGGGGGAGGGATACAGTCCAAAACTTCTCAAATATCCCCATGTTCTTTATTTTCTCCTTATTATATTAGAGTGATCTGTGTCAATTTTCCCCTTGGGATTTGTACTTTTAAGATCTCTCCCCTCCCACATGCTTTGAAGAATAATCAGATTCTTCATGGATGAGAAGAAGAAATCTATACCATATTGATTGAATTGTGCAATAGTCAGGGCTTAATTGATCCCGTGTTTAATTCCTGATGGGGCTATAATGATAGCACAAGAGAGTGCTAGTGGATTTTAATTTCTCCTGAGAATCGAGACACCCCTCCTTAGCCCTTCGCATATCCCTTCGCTTATCCCTTTGTGCAGGTATAATTTCATTTGGGTCCACCTAGACCATTGATTAGATAATTGCGCTCATCAAGGGATTGGGAGTTGCTCTTTTGAACTCGAAGCCCCCACCTCTGGATGCTTGTTTCCAACAAAATGTCTCTAATTTCCGCCCTGCAAGTCAACCTTGCTGCTTTCTACCATCATTAACTTTCGATTATAAGAGTGAATTGGGCTTATTGATCTCCCAAACGATAGATTAACCTGTTTTCATGGATTACTGGATAATCCAAAGTAGCATTTAAGAGTCCAAGAAAAGCTTGTGGAAAATTATAAGGGTGTTCTGAATGACACTGTTAAGGTATGAAAGGCTAATTAGGGTTGGAGTCGCCGGTGTCTAGACCAACATGATGCATATTTTATGAATCTTTGAAGTAATTGATTACTTTAGACCTGTTTTGACATCTGATTGTACGGAAATTGGCAATTAAGGCTCAGACTGTTTGCTGCGGGTGTTTTTAGATCTTCCCAAACATGCCTGCTTCTGAAAAACATACTCCAGCAGAGTTAATACAAAACAACCTATTAGTACTCTATTACTTTTATCACTTTCCCAATCCCTGTAAAGTACTATCGTATGCCAGGTAATGCTGTTTCCAAAAATGCTAGAAATGCTGAACTTACGTTAGAAGTAGTATAGAAGGTGGAGGAGAAGGGGAGTGTAGATTTTAAGGGAACCAAGAATTGATTTGTTGGTCATGAATAGGTGAATAATCTCTGATGTAATAAAAAGGTTTGACGGCTTTATTTACACGGTATTGTTGGGCGGACAGCAATAAGAATTGATTTATTGGTGATGGATAGTTAGTGCCTTTGTTACGGAACTGTCTTCGATGTTTCGTGAATGTTTTTGTCATTCCCTCTGCCTGTTCACTTCATCATGTGCTTTTTAACACACATTGTGGCTACATGTTTCCCTTCAGTTGCCATTAATGGTAATTAAAAGCTTAGTACAATAGAATCTAATGAATGTTTTTTTCAGAACCTGTGTTCAGGTTACTGAAATTATAAAGAAGTACAGAATAGCTTGTAAGAACAGTACATGAAGATGTCAGGTATAGATAACTATCTGATGCAACGTAATCCATGAGGCATGTATAATGTTTGCATTGATCTACATACATAAACCGAAGAGAACAAGCAAACCAAATTAAAGGTACTCTTAATGCCACTGAGCTGCATAATAGATGTTTGCTAACTTTTGGGAGTGGGAAAAGAGAGAGAAAAGGGGAAATAAAATTCCCAGACCTAGTGAAAATAAATGAACGTGTGACTCATAATGGTTTTGCATGAATTAGATTTGCATTAGAAATACACAAAGAGAGGCATGCTGTGGTAGAAAACAAGTACATGGAGTGTTGGGTTCTTTCACATGCCTCTATTGGTCTAGGCAACTTGACTTTGGATAGACAATACAGTCACCTTATCAGTTGCCACTTTTCGTATCCCTGGGCGATTAGGTGTCTTCCTAAAGGCCGGATATTTGACTTTATCCCCTTCCAATTTTTCTATTCTGTTACCAAGATGACTTGCTCCTTTTTGGGAAGTGTTTGTCTGCAAATATGTTGGTTCAGAAGCGGTCAAGTGTCCAGTTGAGGTTGCCATGGTTTGGACAGGTCTCTTTGGTCAGTCACAGCAAGGGGAGAGGGAGGAAGTACTGAAAAGGGGGGATCGATCAAGACCAAATTATTCTGGTGTTAGGGCCACTGAATGTGTCTCCTTATATTCTTGAAAGCTGTGAACATTATTCTTTTGGTATAGACAACCACATTCTTCACCAAGAATTCAATTAACATACTTTCAGAGTGGACATTGATAGGAACTCTTTCAGTTCTCCCCAATCCCATTGACATCCACCTTTTTTTTTGGTATACCAACAGAGGAGAATTGAAGTGTCAAGTGTTTGTTGTGGGACTTAAAACAGGGGTGCAAAAGCTGAAACACAATTACCACAAGTAAATCCTTCCTCAAACCTATGTCAGTTCTGTTCTTTCCCTGCTTTTCCATTACTTCACATGGATATGTAGAGGCTTTATTTCTATTCATTAGTTCTAAAACACACAGCCCTTCTTTATGGACTGCCAATTTAAGGATTGTTAAAGGGTAGGGATTAAGAGTGTATAATAAATTGTAGGAGTGGGCTTTTTAATTTTTTGTTATACTTTACTCGTTTAGAATGAAAAAGAAATTTTCAAGACCAATTTTGAAGGATAGTACATTTATTCCCACATTCCAGTTGCAACACTCATAAGGACATTAAACCTTGGAAATATGGAGTGAAATTGACAGCCAAGTGATATTGTTTGCAAAAGAGTACAATATAAATCTTTTTTGTTTAGGGATAAAGCATTCAACAAAAGGAAATGTAAGAATAAAGTACCATCTGATCAAGAGAGAGCTTTGGTCTCCTCTCTATGAAGAGTAAACAAGATGGAGGAAGTTCTGTAAATGGTAGTTCCAAGATAATGCAGTGGGCTTTTGTCTGGCACTATGTGACATTCAGCAACTCCATCCATACCTGTCAAACATTCTCTTTTCTCTGTTAACCCCTCCTTTACCACAACTGGTTGAATTATGACTCACTCAACCCTAGATCTGTTAAACTTCTTTGCACATGTCTTTGTATTAAAATGAAGGGAACTATAAGTATCTGAAGTGGGGGAATTAGGAGGACTCTAGGAGTGACAGACATTTCGAAAGAATGGCAGAGATTGTGGTCAAGAATTGACGTCATTCGGATCAGAGAAAGAAAAAAATGCAGGAATCAGAAATAAATGTTCTATAATATATTCAGCACAAGGTGCAGATTACGACTTCATGTTTAGAGTAGCTAAATTACAAATCCACATTTAATGTCCTCATTCAGGCTGTAATGCCACGTCCCCATCCCCCCCCCCCCCCAAAAAAAAAAAATTATCACCAGTTTGTATAGTTTGCATGGAGGGCTGATTTTCAGTTAATTAACTTCTCCCAAGAGATTAGGATTAAGATCTGCCTTTTTGCAGTCAAGTACAATTTAAATTTGTTGAGGTGTTAAATCAATACCTGAAGAGCCAACCTCATTTTAGGAGATGACTTTGGCATTAGCCCTTTATACTTCTGTAATCCCCACTTTTCTAAAGAAATCCTTGAAAGTAAGACCCATTCCATTAGTTTTCTTGTTACATTCTGTTTACATGCTGGTCCTAGGCCTATTGTTTGGACCAAAAGAGGATCCATGCTGGGCCTAAGAATAGGCCCAGACTGAGGAGGATTTAAAGAGGGAGGGGTCAATAGGTAGGACTATGGAAAGGGAGGCTTGGTCCCAATACTCTTGGAGCCTTTTAGATTATCCCATAACTAGATAAGAATTGTTTGTAAATGATCCTAATAACATAATATCTTTGTTTAATCAATGGTTCAGCGTCAGATGCAGTTGCATTCAGTAGACCTAAATGTATGCAAGGTTGCTCCGTCATAATTAGGGGTGTAAATTTGGCCCCACGCACCTAATGCAAGGGGTGCTCTGTCATCATTAAGGGGTGTAAAATTGGCCACACGCACCTTATTTTGGGATCAGGGCGATATATCCGATCAATAACCTCTTGTTTGGCCAAGCAGCATAATGTGCGCATAATTTGAGATTATGCCTGCAAGATATATCCACAGCATTGGGTCACCTCACCTGGCTGTTACTTGAAAGAAATAATGAAACACAATGATGATTTTCAGTCTGGTCAAGGTCATGCAACCAATGGGCTCAATGATTTAGTTTCAGAGGATTAAGCTCCATTACATTCATACCCCTGAAAGCCCGCAAAGAATTGAAGTAGCCTAATGTGGCATTATGAAATATGATTGGAGCGGTAGGGGATATGGTGCTATACAGTGGAATGAAAGGATTTTAGTGATTGTGCTGGCCCTTTTGGTAGGTAACATGCAGCCTAGAAATATATTCATTCCTAGAGCTTCTTAAAATAGTCCATTTGATAGAGCCACAATGAACTTGTGAAGTCTTTAAATGAACAAAGGCTCCGGAGCAAGTTGCATGGCTCCACAGGGTTTCTTAAAAAGTGCATGTAATTGGTGGATGAAGAAGGGCATTTGTGATCATGCTCTGGAAATGAAGTTTGAAAATCAGCAATGTTTGCATACAAGAAACAAACACTGTGAGTGGCCCATATTTACAAAATGTATGTGCCAAATGTTCTGGTTTAACTCAATAAGAGCATGTTACATAGGCCTTCATGTCTGCTTTCTTCGCTTAACCAGAAACCTAAGTATGTTCATTCATAGTAGTTTCTTGGTATATAATCTCAAGTTAGCTAATGGCTATGAATACAGAAGTATAATAGATGAAAGCGGGTTAGAATTACATCTATTCGTAACTGGCCTGTCCAAATTCTAAAGACTGCCCTATACTAAGTAAACTTTGACATTTGATAATGAATAAGTCTTCAAACTACGTGAAACGGATAAGTATTAGGAAGGATTGGAGTAAAGCAAAGTTGAAAAGTTCACAAAATTTTGATCAATGTCCTTAGACCTATATATACATGTATATATCGCATGAGGGGTTGGAAATTCTCTGTTTGGGTGATAGAGCATCATGCTGTCATGAAAATGCTAGAGAAAAGGGCGTAAGGTTTGGGCCAAATTGTGAGACTTCTCAGAAGAGGAGGGGGTGAAGTCAACTTGACTTGAGCAGCGGACATGTCAGTTAAGCTAGCTGCATCCTGCCCCGGTTTTCATCTCTCCCTCTCTTTCACCTCCATTGCCATTTTAGCGAGCCACCGAGAGTTCATGGCCAGTTTCCCCAACTGGTGCATGAAGTGGCAAACAGGTGGAACATCAAAATCATTTGCCCTGTCAACGTATCAAAAAGAAAGATAAGAGAGAAAATATGCTAGAGTCACCCAAGAAGAGAATATCTATACGCCACTTTTGAAAAACTGTGAGAATTTTTAGGAATTAAAAAGTTGGGAATCCTTGTCCTTTTTCACTCTGATCTTTTGTCTTGCTGATCAAGCTTTTGTTGCATGGGATATGTCAATCAGTTATGGTTGGTGCCCAGTTTGGCGTGAAGTTATTGTCACGTTTTAAAGCTCTCATAGTTCATGTGAGCATCTCGTACAGATCGATGTCGTCTGCTTAGAGGTAGAAGGGTGCTAAGCGTATGTTATATCATTTGATAATGCCTTTCTCTGGCTCTCAGCTCATGATAGGCAGTTCCAGTAAGCCAGAACCACATTGTGTTATGGTTATATCATATGTAGAGAATCAGAAGGGTGTTAACTCTATGTAATGTCATAGGATTTAATGCCCTTCTGGCCCTCAGCAGGTGACACATACTTTACAGCAAGGTATACACTGCTCTGTTCATATGATGTAACTTCACACCGTGACTGTACATTGTTTAGGCCGACTAACTCTAGTATGTGTCACCAGAACCCTGAACCGTTAAATAATTAATTATATAGAGCATTGCAAGGAGAAATGGGTGAATGTACTATATGAATAATTAGCCTTTCTTATTAGGAACAGTAACAGATCTCTTTCTTTAATCAAAGAAGTTAATAGAGAAAACAATGGCTCCTGATACACCTGTTTCTGTGATGGCTACCTTTGAAATGATGTAAGATTGCAAGAGTGTGATTTAATATTGATATGAACTCTATGAAAGCAGTATCCAACAACATATGGGATAATTTGTATGACAAGCCTTGTGTAGATTTGCTGGGAGAGAGAGAGAGATACAGATACAGAAATGCCGACAGAGAGTGATATAAATAGAGAGAGAGAAAGGGGGAAAGAGAGAGAGGAAGTACGGTTGATGCTCCACAATGCTTGCATTCACAAAAATCAATGGTGAAGTGACAATAGGTGATAGTTGTGCATCATTAGATGGGTCAGTTTCTATTGCGTCTGAATCCCGCTGTAATCTATTCTATCAGCCCACCCGTTCTCTTTATTTACCCCTCTCTCTGTACCCCCCCCCCCCCTCTTTGATATATGTTCATAGACATAGTGCGATTCACACTGTAGAGTAAACATAGGCATGGTTGAATATGAAGCAAAGATTGTTTTGGCATTAATTTGTGACAGTGCCTTGCAAAAAATAGGCTAATTTGTTGTTTGCTGCATTGTAACTAGGCCCTTTAGATATTAGTTAGTTGCTACTCTTTTTTATTTTCTTCTTGTGTCTAGTATTTTATTTTCTTATTTTTAGGGGGGGGGGGGGTCATTTAAAAGTTCACTGGGTTATGTTGGTATAAATGACAAGGAGACCATGAAGTCTTTAAGTTTGTGAATCTGTCTAAGATACCACAGAGACAAACAAAATGGCCAACACACCAAGAAAAATCCCTGTTTCACATATTTACCATAAGTCTCAAGGAAACCACATAAAGGAAAACCCAAACCATAGCTGTGTTCTCTGCTCAAACAATGCTCAGATATTTAGAGGTGGAGAAAATGAACAAAGATGACACGCAGGACAGAGAAAAGGCCACAAATTGTTTGGAATAAAGAAAATAAATGCCTGCCAAAATAATTCTCAGACATTGAAGGTGAAGAAGGGGATAAAAGATGATTAGAGCAGGGCTAGAAAATAAACACTAATTGTATGCTATTGTTAAAACCTGCATGAATTGGAATTGTATTTA
Organism: Strongylocentrotus purpuratus; assembly: GCF_000002235.5. NCBI lineage: Eukaryota > Metazoa > Echinodermata > Echinoidea > Camarodonta > Strongylocentrotidae > Strongylocentrotus > Strongylocentrotus purpuratus. Next base: position 12,258,526 of record NW_022145596.1, read on the forward strand.
ATTTGGTCATACAAGGTATGTAACCCTAATTTCACAATAAAAAGATTTAAAAGATGAGAAAACATCTCAGCATAGGTATAGTCTCCTGTGTAGTTTCCTTTTTTCAAATTTGCTTAAGATCTGTATACACTTGTGTCCCTTTAATTGAGATATACTTCTTTTTACTGTGTCATGCCTCAGGAAGCTCTCAGGCAATACCTGTCCATACCAATTATGTGAAACCTGTCTACAACAGGTAAACAAGAAAGAAAGAAAAGTGCTAAAATCCTGTTGTGAAAACACAGGTGCATTGCTTTCCAACCTTCCTCTTGTTATATCTCAGGGATTAACAAACTCCCAAGACAAATTTAAAAGTCTTGTGTCTTTTATCATAAGTAAGGGGAAAGTCTGAAGCGTGATTGTGAGAGAAACTTTTAGGCCTCTATATTCAATGCTGTTGTTTGACAGAGGGGGGAGGGGCAAATATGGCTCATAGTTTGTGTAAAGTTAACTATGGGGAAAGAGATAAAAAATGTTTGTCCATGCAAAGGAACCATGAATCATTGATGATTCTTGGCCGAAAATGTGCCTGCTTATCTCGGCAGCAGGTGTTGAAAACTGTCACAGGTCACAGAGGGCAAGATTAGAGCATCTTTTGAAGGGAAACATCAGAGTTTCATTGGGAGATCAGATTAAGTATGTAGGCCAAAGGAAATGAGAGTCCACACTTCAAATTATGATCATGGAGTTTGGAAGGTAGCATACACATGGACAAAGATTGTAATTGCAATTCATACTGTTATTGAAGTATGTTAACAATCTAAATGAGGCTAATATGTATATATTTTGTCCTGCCTGAAACAAGATAACTTACCATAATGTCAAAATCCAATATTCCTGATGAGAGAATCATGATGGCATTTAAAGTTAAGTAATAGGCCTATAGTTCACCAATTTCAAAAGGGATCACACCTAGGTTAGTTTGCAATTAAAAAAACCCTCATTATCTACATTGGGCTACTTCTGACATTAGTCAAGCCTATGTGAAAAATGAGCCCTTTTTGTCAATGTCATTACTGTTTGCTCCTCAATCAGACTATCAATGAATATACCCTGCTAATCTGTATCCTTGGTCAGTTACAGATTAACCATCTACAGTTTGACATTCATGACTTTAGTTGTCAGGTACATGTCACCCCTCCTATCCCCTTACCCCAATCATCCCCTCCCCCACATTTGCCAATGTCCCCTTTGATTCTCCTGACACCATTCATGGCCCTTCTTTTGGCACCCCTCCATTGTGCTCACAGATCCTTTTCTTCTCCTGAACTGGTATGAATACTTCCTGATTCCTTTTAGACATTGTATAAATCAGAATTCTAAACACTCCTCCCACCCCCAGTGAATGGACACCAGTGATCAATTCTTTCCTAACAATCAACACATTTGTAGATTATAGACAATGGCCCTGCAAACATTGGCTTTCTTTGGTCTGAAAGGTTTGGCAGTATCTCCCCATCCCCATGTGTGCACTTCGCACCATTCCTGGGTCCATTGTGTGTCCCCTTGTTCCAACCCCCTTGCCAAAAGGTACAACACTTTAGGCAAACAGCCCTAGTGAGGTGATAGGCCTGTAATTGAAAAAGATGGATGTAAAGTGACAAATTGATTAGAATCAAGTTTTTTGGAGGACTGTGTAAGACATAGCAACCAAGGAATAAACAAACAGCTTACCCTGAGAGTCTCAGAAATTTGACAAGACTGTCTCACCCATACTTTGGCCAATTCATTATCTGATGAATTTTATATTTAGTGCTCCCAACTTCAGAAAGGAAACGTATAAATTCACCATTATGGTTGAAATCATAGTAATAGTTCTTTGGCACATCCAAGATGTATCCATCTGTGACAGTTTTGATACCTATGATTCAGACACCTTCCTCAGACATCCCGTTTTGTTTTGTTTCCAATGGTAAACTTCTCAACTTTGATCAGTCTGTCTGCAAGAAGGCTGTTACTACCACCAACAATACAGAGTTATTAGGTCCTTCTTGCAAGCAGCTGAAGTATTACCTCATCTCAATTTGTCCAGCCCCATCAAGTGTCCTCCACCTTGGGTCAATATTGACCTACATGTATCTGCAGCCCCCCTTCCCACTGTAGAGCAGGCAAGAGGAAGACTGCAATCTGTTACATGAATTATTTGAAATGAAATATTGCCTGGTGAATGGGATATGATCTAGAGATATGATATGATGGGGTCAGCTATCAATGATATGTATTTTTAAGAGCCTATCAATTTATCCTATCTATTTCAACCATGTCCTAACCCTTCCTTTCATCAGTAGCCTCTCGTTTCATGATGTTATTTTGAAATGTAGAAGTGAGCTTTTCTATGATCAAGGTAGACTTATCCATTTTCCATGGGGTAGGGTAGGGGAAATACAGGAATGAATGGTTATTATTTTTAGGGACTATCTTCAGATGCATGTGACCAACTTTCCTTTCCACTTGGAAAGAGAGTTTTGGGAAACTCTCTTCTTTTCAGGCAATCTTTATGGGGGGGGGGGGGGGGTGGTCAACAAGCTTTGCTCCTGAAGGGAAATGTTGAACATAATATTATTTATTTTATGAGAATTATTTACAGGTGCTGAGGGGCTAGAACAAGTTGCCATCCCACTGTTTTTGAGGTTTAGGAAACTCTGTTTTCTTCTCCAGGCAAGCTAAATGCGAGTGTATGGTCAATACCCTGGGGGTATGAACAGTGTAAATGAGGATTCGTTAAGATCACGACCTCCCGTTTTAATGAGAAAATTATGTGACCCAGTTTGATTGCCAGACAAGGGAAGAACTGTTTAATGCAGCAGGGACAGGACTAGCAAAGATCACAGGGATCGACGAAAGAGGGGAGGAGGGGGACAGAAATCTAGCTATATGCAGCAATAATTGGGTCTTTAATACGTACTTTAACACTTCTAGAGATAAAGGTAATCTTTCCTACACTTGACCAAAAAAAAAAACTCTTTGGATGTTAGTTAATCCATAGTTAATCAAACTTGTATCAACAACTTTTTGCATTAACTGTCTTCATGGACATGTTAATTGGCATCATTTCTTTGCAACAATCAAGAAACTGCCAGCAACTTTGCAATTACATTCTCAGCAATCCTATATAACATAATAAGGGGCATAAAAACCCACTCCCTCTCTTGCTTACCCACATTGAAGATCATCTCTTTGTCACTTCTTCACTTTAAATCTTATTTAATCTTATTTAATCACTCTGATAGTAAGCTTGAACAGTTTTATGTGTATATTTTGCACTTCAGATAGGGCTGTTACCTTCTTAATTGCTTCGTTGATGACAGTCGTTGAAATGAACTACCGGTAGGCACTTTTGAAGTTTCTATTATTTAGACCCAATACCAAATACCTTCTTATCTTGCTTGTTAAGGGTTGTCTAGAACAATTATCTTTACAGGTGCTGGGAAATTGATGTCTTTCAGGGCTGGTTTTATTTAAGGAGATAGAAAGAGGTGTTGCGTTTGCCCAGGTATCATAAACGCAACTGAAGTTAGGGTTTATATCAATATGAGAATGTGTGATTTGGGTACACACAGCAACAATGGTCACAAACATCGCAACAATAAAGATATATATGTATGCTCCAAATATGCGCTATCCTGTCTGCACAACTGTCTCAATAATGTTCTATTTCTACTTACATGACTTGGGCATCAAGATTATATGGACCTAGATTACATTTTCCCAGCATTACCGAAGCAAATCATGATAAAACTAAGGCAGAGTTGAATAGGACAAGGTTTGATTCTAAAAAGATAGACCTTAGCATGGTGGCTTAAAATTAGCACAACCCTGAAAAATTCATAGAATCATCAAGGTGATGAGATCCTGCAATAGAATTGGTCTGAAAAGAAATCCAGATTTAATTGTAGCAAGGAGAAGTAATCTTTAAGCATTTGTAAGCAGTTTATAGTATTACCTCATACCATCAGAAAGAAAAGTTTAGCACATTATGGCTTCTCAGAGACTTATTCATTAGATTTCAGGGTTGAGACCACATTGCTGTGCATCTGTTTGGCCGAAATCTATCTTCGGCCTGAACATTGTATTCAATGTCTTCCTCATTTACAAATTTTCCCAACTTGTAGAAGTAGACCAACACATTCTTTTCCAATAATGCTTCAACCTGTGCTGCAACCTGTTTTCCCATTTTAGCTGCTACCTGCCTCTCCAATCCCCAGCAAACGAGCCTAATTGGCTGGTTTAGACCTCCTCCCATCTTTCAATTACTCTGGTGAGAACTGCATCAGGAGTCTTACCTAGCGCTTTGCCGGGGACCAGTCTGCTCTCCAAGACCTTAAAATAATAATACCTAAGCTCTGTATGTGACTACGTAGGTGTAGGTTGGATATGAATTCATGTTATCCTGTAAATTTGCTTCAATAACCTAAACATGGTGTGCTTAGTTTATTGTCATTTTCCTAGTACATTCTGGTCTTATAGTCACCACTGGAATGCTAGCACCTTGTACGAGAAGTTGTTTTATCTGATCAGACTTTCTGTACAAGTAAAAAAAATTCAGAAGATGGTGATGATAATGATATTGCATGACAGAAGCCTTTGTGCATTTACATGCACAAAATACATGAAAATATGCAGAAAATTTTGTATGACTGGATTTGCTTCATATCTGTGTTGATTGATTACTGTCTCTGGCATATGAATTAACCATTGCCATAGTATTTTGAGCTCCAACACATTCACAGGTCTCGATGAAATGCAGCCATAGAAAAACAGTGCAGATGTAGTGTGATAAGAACTTTACAGGGACACTACCCAGTGCATACTAGATATATTTAGGTTAATCTTACTGTGCTTTGAAATATGACTGACTTTGTTTTTTCTTTACGGGTAAAAGTGGATTTCTGCTTAACAGTATAAAGGATGAAAGGGGGAGGGGCTAGGGTGGGTGGAGAAAAACAAAATTAGAGCTCTTATAGAAATTCAAATACTGCAAATGCTTTACTACTGAGAAATCCACTCAAAGGCGATTTTAACTACCAGTACTTATTTTGTTGCTTTCGTATGACATAAGAGGTAGTTATAAGATTCACACATTCCAGCAGGTGATGAGCTGGAACATTTAAATAGCCCTGGAGTAAATCTCTTAAAAAATCTGTGCAATCTATGCTGGAATCTCTCCTTCTCCTTTTCCTTCTCCCCCTTCTCCTCTTGTAGCAAGATTAAGTTCATTGCCATTAAAAGTGGAAACCTTCAAATCAAAAGTAAATATTTCAACTCGATACCTGCTAGACCAATCACCACCTGCCCCAGTGTAGACAATACTAATGAGGGTAAGGTAATGTCCTAATTGGTCCAAATGGGGTTAAATAGGTTACCTTTCCAAATTCAACTCCCCTTTGGCATTGGTTCCTCTAAAGGGGGGTAAATTGGTTTTTATTTAGACCCCTTCTGGTCCCTTCCTAACAAATTACCCTCTTCCATGATCACTAGGGGTGTGTTCATACAGATAAGATGATGAGCATCATTAGACCGTTTTGAATGATTTACTGCAGTCAAACATACAGGAGAACAGTATACATTGAATTAAGTTGTATGCTAAAAGGAACAGTGCAATCAAACAGAAGTAGGCCCGTATGGACTGTTAGAGCCAGAATGGTGTTAACTCTGTGTTAAAAGTGAGTTATTACCCTTCTACCCTAAACAAAATGTTATACTTAAACGTTCAATACGTATGAACTCGCTCTGCCTCATCATGGATATAACTGTGTGCCTGTTTGCCTTATCCTGGGTTGGAGGGGAGGGCTTTAAATGCACATCATGTCTAGCCAGGAAGTCATTCTTTCTTCATCATTCTTCACTCCATGTCTCTGAAGTATAGACCATAGTATCTGCAGTCTCAAGGCTCGGAACTCGTGTATCTCTAGAAGTATTTTATGACTATGATACAGCAGGGAAAGCATAGAAATGTATAATACTGCATAGGCAAAAAGAATTTTGATTTATCCTTTCCTTGACACATAAATCAATTCAGTGAAAATGTAAAGAAAAACTTGAATGATAATCTAGTCTTATATTTGAGTTGTACTTGTAGGCCTATTTGTTTCATTTTTATGACTGCAAGATACATTGCGTGTTAAAGTTCATATGAACCCTAAATTGGATATTATGATTGCATCCCTGTTGTGACCAAGGATGAAATTCAGCCAATATGGAAACTCTTAGCCTTCACAAAACTACAGCTGGACCTCTCAAACAGTCCAGCTAGACATGGTCCCATGTATACTAAATGGCATCCTGCCATCAGAGAGCGCAAAAGTCATACCCCTTTGGTCAGCATTATTTCTTTCTTTTTCATGGTACAATGTATCTTTTGTGCTGTAGAATTTGTGCTGCTATGTGACACGCTTGTTTGTGTCTTGAGTTCGCTTGCATTAAATAATCCACTCTTATTACGAGGAATAGCAAGGAGTGGCCGGCCGTTCAAGGAGGGGCTAGACTGCAAAGAAATACTTGTCACCAAATTTGACATAAGTATTTGCCCTCCTACCTCAAGATGTACACTATCCTGGAGCTTGACCACTCGGCTTCAGAGTACTTCACAATTCAAACCAAAAGGAGTGCATGCTCTGGTCAAGTATTGTTCAAAAATCATTACTTCTCTGCCTTTTATCTGCTATATCTGTCAACTATTTGAAATAAATTAAATGAGACCTCAATAGTTTTTGATAATACAGGTTTTCGATAACAGTTTTCAATAATAAAGGGATATAAAAAGAGAAAAAGAATACCCACAAGATTTCCATGGATGATAATTGTGAGCTACCTTATTCCCCTGAGCCTCCCTCTCATTCCTTTTTTCAAGTTGTATAAAGAGGAAAGAATCTTAAGACCCCGCGAGTATCCACTCAGACACCTCAAAGTGTGCTGTTTTCCCGCTCTCTGCTAATCCAAGCGAAGCGGACATTATTATGCTGTCGAAAATAGAAAGGGATGAGAATGAGTGAGAGGGGCCCCACTGTCTGTTACAAAATGCAACCACAAACAAAATTATCCAACTGCTGAAAGATGTCATATTACCGTTACAGTCTGTCCATTGCATGTTGTCTCCTGAATGATAATAGACCGTGCATCCTAAAAGGAGATGATTCATGTTGTGGTGATGCATTGTCTCGACATTAAACAATTTTTTGGCTCTGAAATGGGATTCACTAATAAGTTCATCAATGTATTTTTTAAATATAGAAAAGATTCTTGAAATAAAGAATGTGAAGTCAAGACTATTCTGAAGACACAGGAGGGGGATTATTAAACCTAAAATGTTATCATTATTAAAACATGCTATTTTTGCCAGGACGTGATTTTAATGACTCATGTGATTGTCTGGTTTTGAAGTAAAATAAGCGGTATTTCTAGGGACTAAATAACGAAGTGATTAGTCATCTAACAAGATAATGGTCTTTCCTTGATACAGACTCCTATCAAATGCTCTATGTAGTCGCAGACAAGCCTTTCCAAATCATCTCTTTTGGTGGTCTAATACCGGTATATTTAACATCAGTAGAGGGAAATGGTTGCGGCGCTGAGAGAAAAGGATGAATTAGGTCATGTACGTGACCCACAACATCCCATTCAGTTATCTTGCATCCATTTGTTTCATTGACAGGACCAGTACTTGCAGATGTAAGTCATACTGGCACATCACAAACTGGGTCAAAAATTCAAGCAGAGTTGAGAAAGGGGTCTGGTCTGCCTTGCCTAATAACAAACAGGCAGTCCAGAGGAAAAGTACATGAGCAAAGGGGAAAGCTCGTACACATCTCATTCAAGAACCAAAAGATTTTAATCTTTTGAATAAGCTTCTTAAAAATCAGTCGGCTATCCCATGCTGTGCTTGGTGCCTCCCACACAAATTTGCAAGTGTGGACAAAATTTCCCCTCCTGGTAGCAAATAAAAAAAAAAACGGTTTCATCCCCCAAATCAAATTGTAAAATCCACCTAAACATTCCTTCCCATCTTGCGAACCTGTCTTATTATCAACAGCGGACCTTCTTTTCCTTATTTTGATAAATTTGCAAAGAGTCGCTAGCATCTCCATGGGTTACAAGGGGGTGAGAGGGTTGGACAGAGTTTGTCCCAAGATGTTCCCGTGGAGTTGGGACAAGAGTTTAGAAAGCGCACCTTGTCACTGGGGTTCAACACTAGGGTCAACACCAAATGCATGAATCCCTATTTGTGACTTGACACCGCCATGTAGGGTACGCTGTAACCAGGGGAGGTATCCATCCAGTCGATTTTTTTTTTTGCAGCATGTGCAAATATTTGTCAATGAGCTGTAAATGATATTCGATGTTAACGCTTGATGTTACGCTTATGTGTGTAAGATATGCCCTCTGGGGAATCATTCAGCTACAAGCAATGAATATGAGAAAGATGAGCTAAAAGACTTGAATCAGAGGTCTTTTAAGATTTGAACTTCAATCAGACCCTGCATCTGATGGACAGGTTCTTGATCACCCTTTCATATTTTGATTACCTTTGCACACTGTTTGTCCAAGGCAAGGTCGAGTTTGAATCCATTCTGGTATTATGAATGGGCTTTGCAGCAAATTATTTCGGATCATAAGGCCATCACAACTTTGGTCAAGCCATTGAAACAACTTTTGACTGCATCCAGATTGTCCACATTATCAACACAATGGAAAACACACACCTTACAGCTTTCTCCTATTCCTAAGAATACACTCACACCTGGGACCTATAATTCTTGGACCAGTCCATCTCTGGACAAGGTTCCAATTGCACAATTTCAGCCCTCTGGTCAAGTGGGAATAATTTGGGGGTGTATTTCACTCATTTTGCTGGCTTGGAAGGACATTACATTGGCTTCAGGTCAATGTCATTGCTATAGGTTTCCTGAAAGAAAGAGTGTGCGTGATTTATACCAGGTACTTGTGAGGGACTTTGGTTGTGTTTTCAGCCAAGTACCCTCTAAATCACCAGGTAGAGTTTAAATCAAGGACATAGGAGATTGACCTGATGATCAAATGTGTTGCATCAAGATTTAAAACTAAACCAGATTGTTAAGAAAGGATTATCATATCTCTTATCTAATATCTTTGTCTGAGAGCTTAAAGGAGTTATGTCTAATTCGCTGAGAGGTAGAAGGGCATCAACTTGTATCTATAATTTAAGATTGAGTCGATAGTAGTAATGGTACCCTTCTGACTTTCTGCAGATATTGTCTGTTTGGATCGAGCCACAAAGGGTGTTGTTAACTCTTGCACTTTAACACAGTCTGAGAATGCCATTATGGCTCCAAAATGATAATAAAATAATCCTAATGGCTGTAATCCTACAGGTATGAGAAAAAGCCAGGAATTTAAATTACGCCCCTTTCATGCTTTGAAGACTCCGGATACAGAAATGGCTGGATCTGGTGTTATTTTAGATAAACATAACATTCTTTAGATTGTCATAAAATTCTTAAGATTGTCATAAAGTTCTTGAAATTCCTTGAATATCATCGTCATCTCACTCACCCAATCATGACATAAGTTTAATCCAGTGACATAATGATTCTACATAATGAGGGTCATCTAGGTCTCAAATTATTCAGAATTTGTCAAATTCCATGACAGGGCAGAAGTGGTTTGCATAGATATGCTAGGAAAGTAGCTCTGCAATGAATAAATCTTTTGTACCTTGTGTATATTAGAGAAAGATAAAGAAGAAATTCTTTTAAGAAGTGACTGGTTTTATTACGACAGACAGACTGACAGAAAAACAAATTTTACTCCTGTTATGTCGTCTACATGCTTTGAATGCTTGTAGGGCCTATCTATATACATAAGAAAGGCTTGTCCTGAATTTTAGAAGTTGGGTTTTCTGTGTGATCGACTTGAAATGGTTACTCTATGTATACAAATATGAAATTCAATAGTATAGGCATACATTCTTTATTATTGACATAAAGAAAATAAACATATACTTTGATCTTTCATATTTTCAAGACGGCTATTTTGTTTGAATCTTCAATTATGACAAACATTAGGAAAACTTATGTAGCCAAATTGCAAGTTTCAGTCTTATTTGGTAGAATGATTCAACCATTTAATGAGTTTACGTGGAAGAAATGGTAAGGGTGGGCTTAGGAAAAGGGCTTCATGGATTTATATATATTTTGTTGGTCGGAAGAAACCTGTATAGAACCTGTTCCCTCGGAATGCCCGCCTCCTGCTGGGGATTTTAGGGGTGACTGGGTACACTATTCAGTGGGTTCTTTGGGGTGAGGATTTGCACTGGATAGAAAGAAAAAAAATGGAGAAAGCGGCAAATCAGTGGAGAAACCAACAAAACACTCACAGGAGAGTGCAATCTGGCAGGTGATTGTGTGGGTTGTAATGTAGGAGTATGCAGTAAAGAAATATTTAATACCTTGGTGTCCACAGCTATCTTTGTGTGTTCAAAATGGCATGATCACTGTTGTGTGCAACCCTCCTTCAATAGTTGTTATCGAAAGAGTCTGAAAAGGATGGGCATCTTGCGTAACGAGTCATGGCAGGGGAACATTTAATTCAAAGCTATTTGGTCTGGGTAGAAGCATTATGTCATATATGTTTTTGAGGTGAAATTATGCATGGCAATAAAATAAGTGAAAGACTTGGCAGCTTTTTGTTCCATTTCTTGGACAGAATGCTATTATTTTGACTCCCCGAATTGGATAGTCTAGATTTTTCAATGCTGATCCCCAGAAAGAGAAAGGACATGCAGCCAGGCAGGTCTAATTACCATCCACTAATCCCTGTGACTGGTGATTAGAGGGGAGTGGTCCAAATTAATGGAATCTAATCCAGAATATTCTTTGGTCCAGGTCCCGCTTGATGGGACCAGCCATAGACCCTGGCCAGTCTGGCAAAGAGCCGTGGAGTCCTTTTGATGTCTAGTTCATCTCCTTTAATAGGTCCAGCTCTTTGTAAACTTAAGAGCAATCAGTGTGATAACTTCAAAGTGTAATCAACCAAAATAGACTTAATTATTTTTTTGGTGATACAAGTTGGTCAAAGTAGCACTCAGCCCATGAAAAAATAAGTAGTTGTCTTTAAGAATGATGAGATGATTAAACAAATTTTAGGAGCTAGGAATACTGAGGAATCATTGTTTAAAGGAAGAGAAAGGGTTTTACAATTTATTCAATGGGAGCTTCATGGTTCTCTAATCTTTATTTATTTTGATGACTGCGTACATTCAGACTAATTGTGTATATTTCGTGGAAGAACCAAGAACTAGACACATTATGCATTGATGGGTTTGAGCAGTAACAAGAGAGAGAGAGGAAGGAGAAAGAAAAGAAAAAGAACCTGGCGACACAGATTAAAGGATTTAGCAAGTGCAGTAACGAGGGAAAAGGATGGTTGAATAGCGCAGCTTTCTTAAAGCTTGAAAGGAAGTGTACTCTTATCGGCAGATTATTACTCACCATCGAAAGATCTTCCTCGAGTCTTCGTGGAAAGTTGTTATTTGTGTATGTTTAATGTGCTGTGTGGTGTAAGTGGATGGGATGGGCTATAGCCCAGGAGGGTAAGTGGGCAAACTTGAGAGAAGGGGGGAGAGAGAGGGGGAGGGGGGGGGGGGAAGAGAAAGGAAAAGAAAAGAGGGGGAGAAAGAAGAGAGGGAGAGGAGGATGGGGAGAAAGAGGGAGGGAAATGAAGATGGGAGAGGAAGAACGGGGGAGGGAGGGGGAGGGAGGGGGAGGAGAGACTAGGGAGATAGTGGAGATATAACGTGGAGACATTTATTTATATAACATTAAAACAAACCTGATTGAGGGATACAAATGTGAAAGCTATCGTAAATGGCTCCAGACGAATTGAAAATCTGGAGGGAAGGTTAACATGTATAAAGAGGAAATGAGAGTTGTACGTCTGTCTCTTCGGCACCAAAATGATGATTTATAGCGCACAAAAAGTAGATGGTTTGACCTTTTTTCAATATATTGTTTTCTTTGAAAAGAAACTGAAGGCCCTTTTAACTCTTGAATACTAAGCTTAAGATAACTCAGGAAGATGTAATGTAATGATTTTAAGACTTTCACATATTTCCATTAGCATTCGAGGGCACATTTCATGGTTCAGATCCAAAATGGCGGCAGCTGTAATGGAGGAGCAAGAAAAATTAGCCAAAAAATGGCTGCTTCCTTCGAGGATGTGCACTCATTTAGCCTGACCATGCACAGGACAGAAATAGAATCAAACTAGCAAGTTTTTTTTACGAAAAGCTTTGCACAATGGTCGACATGCAGAAGTCACGCTAGGCAGTGCTTCTATTTTTCGCTAATTTTGGCAAGGCTTCAACGAAGCTCAACTCCGTTGATGGACAGGTCTATTGTTGCCACATGGACACATATACATACATTGGCTTGATTTCCGGTTGTTACTGTAATTTTTGGCAATAATAAGGGTTTCTAAAACGTTGCAATGCATATTCAACCAATGCACTTATCTGCACTTGATTTTGTCTAGTTTGGTTGTCCCGGTAACCAAATAAAATAGTGATTTCTAATGTTCTCGTGAGTGAATGCATGTTTTTAGCTTTTAACGGCCATTGAAGAAATTCTATTTTCCAAACTGAATGTTACTTGAGATATTGACTCCTCGTCACTCGTCACTGTGAAATTGAACTTCCTAAGTGAGCAACTTTTCCCGCTCTTTCGTCTCCGAACTTTGTGACGGCTCTTGGTAATGAGCCCTAGGCCCCTACCTAGATCAGAATGTTCGCCAAAGTCTGATCGTAGAATGTTAAAGAGCTGCTCAATATTTCCTAGTATGAAATGATCCTAAATTTGCGTTGTTATTCATCTGTAGATGATAAGACCTCGCATTTTAAAGAGTAAGAATTTCTGGATGCAACAAAGTAGTCACCAACTCCAAATCAATTTATTATACATCATCATGCCTTTATTACATCTTGTAAATGATATACAGATTGGAACGATGATCTCAGTCGCTATTTTGACATCCCCAGCCAGGAATTTTCAATAACTTCTCTTATCGTTTAAATAATCTTTTGCCTCAGAAACGGAAGGGCAAATCATGTCACGAACTTGGACCCCATCCCCCCCCCCCCCCCAACGACTGGGACAGAAAAGCACTAGTGGTTTTGACTATTACTTTCTTGTTTTATTGCACCCTTCAATCATGCTATAACTAATACAACTCTATAATGTTACTTACTGTCAGGGAAGGGGGTTTGGGATGGAAAAGCAAGACAAATTATCACGTCAGAAATCTTGATGTATGTGGGTACAGCGCCCAGGAATATCGTCAACAAACATATCTCCCAAAGGCAACCTTAGCTGGTGTGGTACAACCCCAGGGTTTTCATTAACCCCCTCCTTACCATCCTCTAACACTACCTATGGAGTGATGCGGTTCCGAGAGGGCGAGGGGATACCGGTGTAGGTCTTGAGGTGGGGGTGATGGCAAGTCACCCACTAAGCTCTCTGTGACTAGAAGAAATCCTCCGAGCTGTCAGATACTAAGCCTTTCACCTGTCTAGAAGAGAAGTTGGTATCAGTACACCTCTACTCTAGTAGAAAAGACTTCTAGTACGAAGGCCCCGACTCCATCTTCAATTGAAAGAAATTCCTAGATCAAATATGACTGAACTATATTTACCCTTTTATCTCTCACTATTCTCGCAGTCGTTCGTCTTTCTTCTCTGTCTAGCTGTCACTGATAACATGCCTAGACTTTCTTATTATTACTGGCAATGCAACATAAAGACCCCATTCTCCTTCCCGCTCCAAAAATGCAAGAATGTAACTCAAGACGATGAATCCGGCCCAAAGTCAAGAATTTCATGTTTTCCCTCAAAATATGAAGCTCTTCCAACCCCGTTTACATAAGCAACATCATTTCACGCTCTGTCTTCTTTCAAAGAAGCATTTAAATGAAGTAACCACAATTTTTTTTTCTTCAAATCTCTCTTGGGGACAAAATAACAACATTCAGAAGATAGAAAATGGGTTCATAACTATGTGAGTATATATGCAGAGAGTGATATGTCAATATGTACACATTCTTTTGATAAGTGGGTGATAAAAGTACTATTTCGAGTGGGTGTTATGGGGGGGGGGGGGGATGTCTCCTGTGCAATTGTTCATTGATAGGACCTTGGCCATGCATGATAGCCCAAACAATCTATTTTCAATTTGTGAGTAGGGATTGTACATATGATGAATGGTTAGGAATTGATTGATTATCAAAACATGGGTAAAACAAGCCACCAAGATACCACTACACCTGAAAAATGTTCACAATTGTTTTCAACTGGCAGTCAAAGTGTCCTCAAAAGTTACAGACAGTTTTAAGAAGGTTAAATCGGGTCATGTTCATGAAATTTCAAGATTTGTGGTTATGTACCCAATAACCCAACTTTCTTCTGTTTGAACTTTGAAGGGGCTTTTTATTAATGTCCAAAGGGAATTTTCTTATTTGTCTGCACTTGAAATGAAGAAGATTGACATGTTTTCATCTGTGATGTTTTAGCCATTTCCACATGATGCCTAACGCTCAAACCTTTTTTTGTTGTTTTCAATGAATTCTTGTCTTTGTCCTAATAAAAATGCTCACAAAAGAGTAAGAGTTAGAAAAAAAAGTACAGGCTAAGTTAATTTTTCCCGTCTGCTATAATTGACGTAACTATCACACCCAAAAGTTTAGCTGTGCAACGTCATTGCCAATAAAGAGGAAATATATCTTCAATTTATCAAAAACATCTGCGTGTGCATTAGTTACATCTCATTAATCATACAATCAGGGGTTCAAATCGGGTTCACGTTCGCTACCTCCTACCTCTATAGTCCACCCGAAAATTGAAACAATTTGCGGTGGATTCATCAAAAGAAGGAATTTTTGTGGCTCTATAAATATCCTTAAAATTGGTTGTCATGGCTTCATAGTGGAATTCTCAAGTAATTGAATGTGAAATTAATTACAGTATTCACTCAGAATAATAGGACTAAATTTTCCACCCCTGCGGTTCTAAAAGGGGGTGTTGTTGTCAATTTGTTTTTAAATCAGTTTTAAAGAATGAGTTTGATTCAGGTTGATATTCCCAATGTGGTAATTTAAGAAAAACAAATCTCTCGCCCTCACACTTTTGACTGCTGCTCGAAAGTAGCCATCGATTCCAACTCAAGAGGGGGAGGTTTGACCTCATTATTTTCTTTGGATGAAAAATCTCAAGTTAGAAGTGGGATAACAAATCGTTGCAAAAGTGGGTTGCATAAATCTAGCCGGAGTGTTTGAAGAGCTCAGTGCTAAATGAGCGTGAAATCATCATTAGATCCAGAAGAAATATGAGAAACTTTTGAGCCTTTTCATTCAATACAGTTTTTAAGATATATCTGGTTTTTGACTTATGTTTTTCTTGTGACCTATTTTCACATTTGAAATAAAAACATGTGTAGAGGCATCCCCATAGCTTGATCATAGGTGTCAAAAGATGTGTTCCCTTATATGCTTGAGGCATTTTAATAGATCTTTTGGTGTTGCCCTTTGATATTGGATGGGTATATCATCTGCTTTGAGCCAAAAATATTTTTTGCACATAATTAACAGCCTTCTGATTCTAAACAGATGATATATCTAATGTTTTCAAGTAGGTGAGAAAACTAATCTCGAAGTATGTACCTGTTCTCTGTTAAAACAAGTATTGCAAAATAAGCGATGCTGAAAGACCCCCAATCGACTCTCACATCACTAACCCATCACTAACCCATTACTTATTAGGGCGCAGTCATCAAACGTAGATGAGCACAAAAACATGCAGGGAGAAAAACAGATCACATATACTGCCCCCATCTGCCAATCATATTTCAGTCCAAATCACCCTTGTCTGAAGCAAAAAAAAAAAAAAATGGTTTCCATGGCAAAGAATGGAGATTCCTGGCACAATTTTTTCCAATCACTGGTAGATGTCATCTCAGATCACAGGTCAGAGGTCACTTAGTAAGGTGGCCGTCCAGTGTTATGACAAGAAGTTCACTCACCTTGTTCCTTGTTGAAAATTTGGCTCTCCTTCGCCAAACTAAACAAAATATACTATGACGTCCCCATTGGTGGTTTATCTAAGGGGGAGGTGGATTATTTAACTTCTTCCAGAATGAGTATGACCTTTCTTGCTCTCTTGGAATATTCCCCATGTATATTTATATTAACAGCAATATTGGGGTCCATCCTGTCAGAAATGTTGATGAAATTATCATAAATTGACAAACAATCGAGCCCGAGAGAGAAGCTAGTTTACATAAACACTGGAAGGGGATAATTATTATGAGAGGTGAGGTGGACAAAAGCGCCAAAGTAAGATAAACTTTCATCTGAAGAGGTCATTCAAGGGATGCAAAGTAGTGCCTTGAAAGTCATACCTCCGATTCGCTCGAGGGGTATATCCAAATTTGTAAGCGAGGTTAATCGCTGTGACTGCTAAACAATGCTGTTGGTTTTGATAGTAGGAATTCTTTACATGTATATACAGTTTGTCTATTTGTGTTTAGTGAACAATGACTGACTCTTGTTAATTAGAAATAGATTTAAAGATTACTATCTCCAGTTTCTTGAAAATTATGGGAAATTTAATCTGCATGTATATTAATATTGATAATGGGGTTACCTTGACAAGTATTGAGAGAAATGGCGGCAAATTATTATCGATCCCAGCTGTGTATACATTTATAAAGGAAAATTTTAGTTAGTTGCATTGTAGTTTGTAGATAAAACAGGCAGGATTTCTTGTCCTTTGTGTCCAGATGAATGGCTGAAATATAGCTGATTTATGATGTTACTCATTGGTATAAAAGCAACTATACTTCACTCTAGCATCCTTTAATACACAAGGGAGCAGCAGAAAACAAAATCGCACTGTGAATGGGCCTCTGTGGTTTTCATCCCCATAAAAAAAAGCCATTTCATAAGCTGGCTCCCTAGTTCAATTTCACAATGCAAGCTCATAAAACTTCAGGTGAGATACATACAGCGATCTCAATGGATGGGACTAAGGACCTGAATCTGTATATACTTACTGCTCACACCCTAAGGGGGTTTGGAGAAAAAGACACAAGAACGTCTTGTTCGCAGCTCTATGTGCGAGCTGAAAAGGTCACAAAGTCCCTGTGATTATACCCATAGAGGAAGAAAAGACCCCAAAGCCCCCACTCTTTTTTGTGAGTTTGTATATATGTCTATAAGCGAAACTACTGCTCAGAAACAGAACTCTTGCTCCTTGTTTTTAGAGGCCTTACATTGAGTCTAGACCATTTCCAGTTGGTGATTTACCCTTCGAGTCTAATATTCACAAAGAACAGGGGCATAATGGCCTATGTATATATATATATATATATATATATCGCCTCAAAACATATGACATCACATTCAAAGAATTTCCAGCGTTGGTGGGTTCGGGTCTAGGAAACCTGTTTCTCTATTTTTATCTCCTTTGGAAGCACTTTAGAAATCCAGTCAAAAGACTCCTCTTATGAATTTGTGGATTGTTTGAAATGAATACAGATTGAAGAGAATCGTTGTTGTGAATATTTTTTTGCGGTTTTCACTATACTTTGTTATGAACTTTTGCCTGAGTGGGCTCAGAGACAGACAACCTTGTAATGTGAAAATTCATGAGAGCCGGAGCACATTTCATGATAGTGTTTTTTCAGCGGTTAGTCCCGTACATGTACTTTGCATGTGGCACATTGCATTATTGAAATGAGAACTACATCTATGTAGATTACACAGTAGACCTGTTTTCTATAACGGATGATTTGTGATTTTATCATTTTCCAGTCTTCTGTTGTCTGTCAAGTGCACTATTTTACGATCTTTCTGTTATTTTTTCAGGCAATTTCGGAATATATCCAACTTTATATTACATTTTATTGACCATATTATGAGGGGGCCAAGGATATGTTTCAAGTCAAGGTACTCTAGTCTAAAACCCTGGATTTATTGCAAATACACTCAAGAGCAGAAAGTAACTTTAATATTCTCCCTACATGTTCAGTTGAAGTTAAATAAGTGGAATGACTGAGTGGGAGGAAAGCAAACAGCCCACCTCTTTTTAACCAATTTGTATGAACATTGTGGTTAAGAATACAAATTTGTAAAATATCATGTAAATGTGGGCACCTTCAGAAAATTTTCTATGGAGGTAATCAGAGCATGTATTAAACCCCTGCTGGTATGAGAAGAATAAGGGGATTAGGAATTGTTTCTTTTATACGATTAAATCCACCCTCCAAAATGTATGAATTCATACATGTGATTGCCTGAAATAACCAGGAAATATTGCTTCTGCAGTTATTTAAGAAACATGGGTGATGGGTGATGGTAAAAATCAATACAGGATGCAATATCACATCACGTCACATACCAGTCTTCTACATGTACATGTATCATTTTAAACATTTCGAGAGGGAGACTGAGAGCTAGAGGCGAGGATTAAAAAAGCATTTCAAATTGCGATCATTCCTCCTCAATTTGTTTAAGAGGGATATGAAGAAGGGCAACATTGACTCGGATCATTGGAACAGCCCTTCTTTCTTGTCTGGCAGGGGTTTCTCGGGGTTTTATCGAGCTCAGACTGGGAGGGGGTTCCCAAATACTTACAGGAGAGGATCGTCCCTGCCTGGTAAGCTCATCCTCTCGAACCCTCTTGAGGCCTGTTATTGAACTTGGTTAGGGTGTGGCAGGAACATTAGGGTTTTATGAGCCGCAGGCTTGTGTTAAAGGGGTCGTCCACATTCTGTATGAGCTCATATTTATGGGTCATTATTAAGGGTCATCGTTATTCTGATGGAGGGGTAGTAGCAGTATGATCTTTGAGCACTGAAACCTAGTTGAGAAGGTTGTCATGGAGATGCCATCTTTAATTTCCACTTTTTGAGAGAATGTAGATCCATCTTGCCCTGGTTTAAGTGTTATATCATGTACATGATGGACTCCTTATTGGTTGGATTCATCCTGTGTTTGACTAGGGAAAGTTGTGATTTTCACATTTTCATTCTATTATATCAGTTGTGTAACTGAGTCATTGTAGTTCCTCTGCACTTCTGTATCAACACTAAACCTACAAAAGATAAATGCTTACAAGGAAAAAAAAAGAGCTTAATATTACTGTGGCATAATAAAACGATTCTCTATACAACCTTGATACTAACATCCGATTAGGAATTAAAAACATGGCATTAAATCAACAAACATGAGAACTAGCAGTACATGTTACAGACCACCCAGCCTGATTCATGTCATGTTATCGTTTACAAATGACAACACATTCACATAAAATGTTACAATAAAAAAGAAAAACATGAGAACAATAAGCATTTGTTTAAAAAACCAGGCCTACATGAATCCCGTGAAGTTCGAGAATGTGATAGGCTCTGTGATAAAAAGCGATTAAAGAAATGATGAAAGGCTCCATTTCAGCAGTAATAATGCTTATCCTATGTGAACTTGGAATCACCTTGTTTGATAATAAAATCTGGCATTTTAATGGGATACTTTCTTCAGCCTGATTACACATGATCAGTGCTTAGCTCATAGACCACACCAGGCACTCATTGAGTGCACTTGAGCAGTGATGATTTCATTATGGAGTATAGCGGAGACACGATCTTCAGACAAAGTTTGCAAAAACAAGCCAGTTCTAAACATTTTCAAGTATTGAATATTATTCTTCTATTCAATGTCTTGAAATCTGCCAAAATATTTTGGTCTCGATAAAGGGGATCATGGGTGGGTAAGTTTTGGGGATTGTTGATGAAAACTTTGAGCTGGGTTCTCGAGCATGCTTTCTCAGCTGTATTGTGGCAATGATGGTAGCTAGTCTTCAATTCCAGGCTTTTAATACTCCCCATGTTTTTTGTTTTCAATACATACAATACCTACAATACATCCTGCAGTGGTTGAAAAGTAACATTATATTTAGAGCCTGGGAGAGGAGACTATGACATTAGATTGAGACTGTTTATGAAGTCTACAACTAGAACAGCCCACTATATTGAAATTCATTGGCTAGAATAACATGATTTTTGAAAGGAACAGCCAAAGCATACAGAATTGGATTGGTTGAAGTGTACCAGGCAGGCAGTTACCCGCCCCACCACATTGATACATCCCTTGAAAGATTTTGAACAAAGCCAAAGGGTATATGGTTCTGTACAGGGGTGTGAACTTTTTCTTAAAACTTGATCAGACGGTATTGAAATTCTCAACCCGATGTTGAAATTCACCCCTCACTGTACTTGTTCCGTGTATGATCATGTTTTCATATTTTGCATTTCAAGGACGCCTTAACATTTTTTTTATCGCTTGCCTTTTCCCATTGGGTCAGTACAGGAATGCTTGTTTTCTTTTCAAATTATAACCTTTCTTATGAATTACAAGGCTGCTAAGTTTCGTCTCACTGGGATTTAGCTCATATTAGAATCATTCATACTCATGAAAATCGCAAATCATGTCAGCCACAAATGTTGACCTGCAATGTCTTCTGTTTCTTATACCCAATGTACTTGGCAGTCTTACGAAAGATTTGTAACATATAAGGCATATAGAGCAATGCATACACACTCGCCTCTGTGTTCCATTGTCTGGGATAGGGTATGAAAAGCCTGTCTTGTTTGAGGTGGTAGGTTTTTTTCGCCACACTATGGACAATATTCATATATTTACTCTGTAAACAGTATTTTCTACACTTTTCGTGGTTCACTAGTAACCTGTGCAGTCTTAAATATAGTCCTGTTGCACACAAATTGGGACCAAAATGCTTAATTCTTTGGTGAATAATATTTGTTTTATACCAAAAGAACCAGAATTTGAAAAAAAAGAATGTTACTTTTTCTTGGTCTATCTTTTCAAAACAATATTATGTACCGAGAGCATTATTGCAAAACTATAATACAGAGTCAAGGCTTTAGATTTAGACTGCCATGAAGAGTGCCCCAGCCTTGATCAATATTTGTGAGGTGGGTTGAGGAGTATGATTTGGACAAATATTGGCCTTTGTAACCAGAGTACATAAATGCAGCACATTATTCCAAAATATGAAGATTTGGCAGGATTCAGTCTAGAGAGGGCACAAAGAGATTATGTATTTAAGTGAAACATTACCCCAAAGTCCCTCACAGCTTATGTTTAAGGAACAGAGGCCCAATGTTTTCCAGAAAGCTGTCCAAGGTGTTCGTTTGTCCTTTTACGAGTGACTGGTTTCCCCTCAATATTCTACAATAGTTTTCTCCAATTCCTTTTCTCTGCTTTTGAAGAGTTGTTAATTTGTCAGGGGGTCGAGGAAAGCTCTCAAGTGCATATTTTTCTGATTACGTGATCACTTACCCTTGACCTAATGTGGGGAGAACTCGTGCGTCAAATAGTTTGATTAAACTCGCCCCCCATTCCGCAAGAGAAAAACAACGGTCTACCGCCATTGCCATCAATAACTTTTCTTTAAACACAACGTGTAACCTCATTAGGGGTTATCCAAGCCTCAAATGTCTTCGGAAATTGAGGTTGATTTTAGGGAGGGGAACTGAATTATTTGGCTTGCAATTGATATTGAGAGGTTGACCCGCCCCTTTTGGACACCGTAACGATGGGGATTATGGAATGATGGAGGGTGAACGAGAAGCAGAGGGACAGAATCAAAGGGATAGATGAATAGAGAAATTAATAGAGAGCGGGAGAGAGAGCGAAAGAAAGAAATGGCAAGTTCCTGGAAGTGATTCACCCTGCACTTGAGACACCGGTACCCTTCCTCGTACCCTGGTGAGCCAAGCCGAGATGCAAACTCTACAGGTCTCCATTGCTAAGAAGGGGTATTAACTCAGTCTGACTCTGTCTTTATAGCCCTCTGTTAGTAAACATATGGTGTGACTTAAAATTTTGGGTTGGCAATGGCGCAGATGAGAGAAAGAATTTCTTAGATTAATGTTTTCCACATGCCCCCTGGCTACACCCATGTATCATATTTTGCAGAAAGATTGAATGGGGACCAGGGATTTAGTCTCAAAAACTAGATTTCCATTGAGGTTAATACTTCATCCTCCTGTTTCATGTTAATAGTGAACTATACATGAATTGGATATTTCATATTTAGTAATTCTGTTTGTGATAAGTTGGGATTTGACTCAAATCATAAAATTTTAAATATTGGTCTTGACCTGCTTCGTAGCAGATGATTCTTCCATCTTATTCTTGCATTCTTTAGAATGATCTTTTTCTAATCTAAGCAATCTTGCCTTTGGTGCTTGCCACTGTGCATGGCATACTGAGGGGTAATTATAATATTGGATTTCACCCCATATCAGCATCTGTAATCAGGGCAATTACAGATTACACTAGTCAAGTCTAACTCTGACCATATGCTCTCAGCTTCCCCTCTCGGACTCCTTCTCCTTGGAGCCACAGGACGGTTGAGACCTGGTCAAGTTTTGTGCGTGACTATCTTGAGGACACTCCTCAGTCAGCTCTGGATAGTGTCGGCTCCTATGGCTCCAACCTAGAGGGACACTGCTAAGTATCCGTCCTCCCCCTCTCACCCATGGGCGAAAGTGGCGGTCAGGGTCAAACACCACCTTTGAAGTGACCAAGCCTTTTCCTCTTTCCGTGTCCAAGAGAGTAGAGAGAGGGATGGAGGGAGAGAGAGAGAGAGAGAGTTGAAAGATCCCCTTGTGATGAAATTATGTCCAGATGATATTTCCCCTTATTACCATTTTGTAAATTTCTTTCATCTTATTGTTTTATACTAATTGATACCTCCATGCCTTTGTGGTCAAGTCTGGTAATTGTTTATGTATGGTATAATTGCTGACTTATTCCTGTGATTGAGCTATCAGTTACTGATGTATATAAACCCCTCTTGTACAGACAAAAACTACACTACAATAGGGGTTAATGTTAAATGGGCAGATGCTACAAGTACACATGAACATGTAACACTATACAATGGTCGTCCTTGCATAGCCATAGGAAGTATGCACAAAGGTAGCGGCATCTGAGCTTTGTAAGAACCATCGACCCTAGCTTCCCTTTTCTTCCTTACTTCCTCACGTTTCATTCTTTCCCCCCTCTGACAATGAAAACCACCATCCTTTTATCAATCTACCTGGGAGCCAACATTTGTATTCAACAAAAATGAACTCTACGCTGAAAAAAAGAGCGAGAATAAAAGGCGGACAGAAAAAATGTTGGTCCATGGATGTTCATCTTTCAACGTTGAATCCCCCTTGGCTATGTGTATAAGCAATGAATGCTTAGCGGGATAAAGGAACGTTCTACTTGGGCCTTGTTGAACCCAATTTGCCCTCCTTTTCATTTTGTCGAATAGCTGGTGATGAAGTCTAAAGTCAAAATCCTGATGGGTTTTGCTTTTCTCTCTTTTTCAAACACTCGGTGTGCTGACACATGTGTATATGTGTGCAAATATGACATTCTTTCACACATGTTAACAAATTTGTGTGCGTGCTAAGGTTTTTGATGATCAAATTCAGAAAACGATGGGGTAAAAGTTTGGGAGCATTGGAATGTACAAAAAGAGCAAATATTAATTATATCAAATTCACACTCTACATGACTGTTTGGTGAAACATTCACTGGATTTTAATTAAATGTGACATGATCGAGAGAAAAAAAACCTAAATCTCTGTGAATCTTCAGTGGAATGTTCTGATGATCACTTGATGTCAAACTATGACCAAGACGTTAGGCCGCTATATTTAATACAGGTGTATAACACTGAACATTGGCCTACGTAGGTAGGTAGGATGACTGCGCATGTTTAGGTGTTGAGCCGATTCTGCGAGTATTTGAAACCAAATCCGGGCCCAAATCCACCCCAAATGCGGCAGACGGCTATCCCCTTACGATTGACGTGAGTCGGGATCCGTTTCCTCCCTTCTCTCAGCCAAAACACCAAGCACTGATATTTTCACACCAAATCCTTTGTGTGACAATAACTCTTTGTAGTCTTTTGGTGTATTTAGTGGACTTTTGGAATGGAACACCATCCCGGTAATGAAATATGTGGGCCTGCAATTGTTGAAATGTAATTGTGTGGGTAAAGTGAATATAGTGCACAGTTAGATGTATACAGTGGCTAATACCCATATTCTATTGGCAGGAAATGAATCTATCATCTGCATAACTGGATAATTGAAAGAAAAATTAATGATATTTATGTCCATGCAAGTGGTAACTTTACTTTTGGCAATTTAAGGAGATAGTTGTTCACGAGGCCATCCCAATATGTCTCCATTTAATCATGTGAATTATGGACAACATTCGTACCAGTGCTGACATGTGTAGAGACATACTCCTGCCTTCGCTGTACAGTAAAAATAGCAGTGGGAATTATCTTTCTGTCAGCACCAGATTAAGAAAGCAAATGTTCAAATTCAATGATTTGTAAGAAAAAAACCTGGGCAATCGTCATAATGCTATTCATCTGTCTTCGCTCGCTCCCTGCCACACCATGCAACACATGATGACAATTCCTCTCAGGCAAGGAGCGTGGATATACATAAAGAAATGGACAGAAATTGTCAAAGTTTGCTCTGTGAAAACAAATACAGTCGTAAAGCGAGGGTATTCTGTTAAACAAGGCTGCCTCGATCCCCCCAGCTGGGAAGATAACATAATGTTGACATGTGACATAGTTTATTGGATCAACCTAGGATCATGATATCATTGCCGACCCCTCTGACCCTAAATTCGGATCGGAATAGTAGAACAAGAAAAAGAATATTTTGAAGAAAAAGTCCATGGTTTTATCATGATTGTAGTTCCTTTATTTAGAGAGGGACAAGTTGGTCACATTCTCCATTGAATGAAATAAGAAAGATTGTTTTACACATTACCAAGTGATTGTATTTGATTTTGTGATTCAGGTAATAGCTAATCAACTAAATCCTTGTTTATCATTTGGTTTCTAGACACACTGTAAACAAGGGGTTTAATTACATTTACATTACCTGGATTGTGTAGAGAAAGAATTCTGTTGACCTAATGACCATTCCTGCCAAATGTTATCAAAGCTATGTAAAGCAAAGTGAAGCTTTAGATCATTCATTGTTTCGCATATCATTGGTGTTTGGTAAAAAGCTGTATATATATATTTTTGACCGATTTCATTCAAACTGTCATCAGCCTACTTCTCTGACTCTTCTGCTTTCTGCTAGTTTGCTATCAAGGTTGGAATTTTCTTTAATGCCCAAGGTTCTGGCTTGAAGCTAGCATGTAGGCAGTAAAGATAGCTTGTGGATCTAGATTACAAGCATATGATTGAAGATGGAAATAGAAGAAGATAGGGCCAAGATTCGTGCTCTGATAGATCGTTGTTGCCACAACAGAAAACACTCAGTCCCACATACTTTCAATCTGCGTTAGTAATTCTGTGTCTTTCATTCGTAACCCATGATGACTGGGACATCTGTTGCAAATGTCACGTCAGACACACTTCCAGATATGTGGGTAGAGTATGCTGACCATGACTGCTGGTTACGAGAGTGGACATGACACGATGTGGTCATCATGCACTTGCATCAATCAAATCTGTATTTTTTGTGAAGTCTGTGTTTTCATCTGAAATCTGATATGATTTCCTATGATTTTGTTACACTATGGAAGATCCTCCAAAGTGTTCAGAAACATGTTAGGAAGAGTTTTGCATTTATCTAGTGACTTAATATGACCAGTAAGTAAGTGTGGTAGCCTTATGCTCATTGGAATCTAATATTAGGTTCTTCTGGTTGTGTACATTGGATACTCTTGGCCTCTCTTGTCAAACAAGGTGTGTTTTGTTGTCAAGAATTTGATTCTTTTGCTCAGAGTAACACCTTAGTGCTATACTATTTTATCGGCAAGAAAGTCAGGTTATCCTGTCCAAAGTCTTCTTTGCTTTGTGACCTTTTTTATTTTAATGACAACTTCCATTGGTGTGTTTTGTCCTTCCCCAAGTGTATCTCTTGATTTTTGCTAAAGCTAAGCTTTCGTCTGTTGGAAAATATTCTTACACTTGATCTGTCATGATGATGAGGCAGTCAAAACAATAGTATGATGGAAATGTTCTTATGAACCAGAATGATTGAAAATGAAATGCTTGTGCAAGAACGGTTATTCACAGACACCAGAATATAATTTAAATGGTGAGGACAAATATTGATAAGGAAATGTGAGATTTCTCATTTGCCAGCTTGGCCTTCGTGCCAATTAGATACTATTAGCTTCTGTTTGTCAACGGGTGCATTTGGTCAATTCCTGAATCGTCATGATAGCCTCAAGTAATCACGTTTGTAATGTGACAAAGATCAGATCGTTAGATAAGGTTTTTGCGCCCACTGAAATAAAAAGAGAATCCGCTTGTTTTTGAGCAAACACAGCAGACCTCTCATCAGCGGTTTCCGCGATCACTCACCCCGTGCTAATGCCTCCGACTTGTTTCTTTGCATCGAGCCAATAATTAATACTTCCATGTTTGAATGTTGTCATGTCGGGATGGCTAAAAACAAACCTATCATCCCTGAGCCCCGCCGGGATACAGTTATATTTTCCATCTTCCCCTCTCTATCTCTCGTGTACCTCTTGACCATGGTGCACGTCTGCAGTGCAGACACGGAGTGGGATAATTTGATCAAGACTTCCCGCCTACCTCGAAGCCAAACGAGAATCAAGAAGAAAAAAAAGCTGACAGTTTCTTGAGATGCTTTGGATATGGTCAAGGAAATAAAACCTGACATTGCAAAGTCATTTTTGTTTTCTACCTCGTAATGTACTTTGATTTGAATTGGTTGGACTGAATAATAACTAGTCTGCAGGGTCAAAGAACTTTTCATTTCCTTCTAAAATTTATTTGGAAATATATTTTGACAATAAAAGATCACAGCAAAAGCATTGGAAATGCAGAGGGAATGGTGCTTGTCTTTAAATTTTCAACCATTCTCCCCACTCCTCATCCATTTAAAAGTGTTTATGAAGGCCTTCGTGCAAATGCATAGTCCCAACATATACAATTAAATGTTTTTTGAATATTTGATCTTCAAAGTCTAGTGGTTCTAGGGCTAAACCGGATATATAAACCTCTTAAAATGTGTCCTGCAGAATCCATTACAGGAAATATTTAGTGACTTTTTGATGTAGATTATATGGATGATGAATGGTCCCTTGTGCCTTCATATCAGCTCTGTGTCACAAGTTATATCGGTAGCGCCTGGTGATATGGAAGTGTGTCTGTTCTGATCTCTCAAAGATGACATATCTGATGAAGAAATGGAATTGTAGAAATGTTCATGTTCATGTACTTTGGGGAATGAAAATGCTCCTGCACCTGTGACATCCAAAAGAATAGCTAGGAAGATTAATTGCACATGTGTTGGAAATGTGTATATCCATGGGATTGGAAGGGATTAGATACCAATTGTGCATAATTTGTCAGAAATTTGGATTTTTAGAATTCTAGCGAAAATGCAAGAGTTGACAAACTTGAGAAGGGCCTTTAATTCACTTTGAAGTAATGCTCTATTAATACACATGTGCAAAATCCATACTACTTGAGGCAATGCTTGTTTTTTCATTAATAAAAAAAAAACACTTACATATGAAGAATCTTGAAGTATGAATATGAGCTTTAACTAGAAAATAGACAGAGCAGAAGAAGAAAAATATCATGAGATTGCGTGCAGACTATTTTGAGTAGGCAGGAAATACCAGTTGTTTTTGATTACACAAATGCTGCACATCGTTTAGAATACATGGGACTTATACATATTATGAGACTAAAATCCCCTCATTGTTGTTTAAACCACTCGCGTGTCAGTCAGAGTCAGCATTGAAAGTATTTAATTTCCATGGCTCATTTATGGAAAGAAGGAAGAAGGCATAATTAAAAGAATATGTTATCTGTTGAGAACTAGCAGAAGATGGTTTCCATATGACGAGTTAGGAATGGGAGAGTTCTTGTGCTGCTTTCGTATTTGGCTGGCCCTATGGTTTGATTATTTCAAGGGGTGCATGTATTTAAAGATACTGCAATAATCAACTGCAAGAAATTATTTCTTATCCCTCTGTAGTCAAAACAAACATTTAAAAATTCATGGAGTAATTTGTAAGAGTTTACTGCATCATGAGATAAATTACAGTGGAATTATATGAAGGAAGGCATTTAAATTGGAATGAAATTAAATGGAAGGGCGGGTTAAGCAAGATAAAGAATCCAAGAGGGAAAAATATGGATGCAAGTTTCATTGAACTTGCATTTTTAGTGAAGTTTTAAACTTAGGTATTTTTGGCTCAGTCATTGACTGGTTAATGCACTTTTATATGAACCAAGAAGATACACACTGCTTTTCTTTGATCATTCCATATTACAGTTCAGATTCGGCCTCTACATGGCACCCTTGAATAAAATGAGAAGAAAGTGCATTATCGCACGAGCGAATTCATCATGCCACGGTGCGAATCATGATAAAATGTTCCTTAATTATCTAATCATCTCAAAATCGACACCATCAAGTTCGGCTGTGAAAGGTTTTAAGAACAGAAATCATAATAGTTATTCCCCGGGTGAGATTCGAGCCAGATTTTGAGGCCGCTGAAATTGGAGCGTAAATTTTTCATATCCAAGGTTCTAAATTGGCGTAATGCATGGTGTGATTAGGAGTTCAAGTTGCGCAGGTGAGATAGAGAGCGGTGTTATTTATATCTCTGGAAATAGTAAGATTTTACGATCAGTTTGGGGAATTCATGCTTTTGAGTGGAATGTTCTTGGGAGTGACAAGCGCTCCTTTGAACAAGTCTTCTGTTGATATCCTCTTCATGATAACTTAATAAGAGTAAGAAATCAATCGAATGTTTTGCTCTTCCTTTTCTTACTTCTATGGCGCCCTCAATGTTAACGTCTTGTGTGAAATCGGATGAAGAACTTAAGCAACCATAATAACTTGGATTTCAAGCTACACATCCATCTAAATTCGATTAGATCTAGATTTTCGTAATAAGATACGCGAAGGCAACTAGGGACCATGCATCATTCTGCAAAAGACCATCCTCTTTCTGTCTGAATATCTCACAGGTACCTGTAGGGTGGTCAAAAGTCGCGGTCATGTACTCCGATGCACTTTGCATGACTCTATTACACAACTTTCACCTTGTCTGGCTTGTTAACAAAAGCCTAATAGGGGGTAAGATGGGGGGGGGGGGTAAGTAAGAGTGGGTTACAGGTGTGTGACGGTCACAAGAGGGTCGAGAGCTCCTAATTTGATAACTACTTAGCGAAAGAAGGTCATCACTGACAGGAAGATGACATTATCTCCATTCACGTTCTCCCCAAAATTCTTTTTAGTCCCTGTCTCTGAGCTCGCTCTTTAGCCATCAATCCCGTAATGACTAAATTGTGATGATGAATCAGTTACTGGAAAGGACTTTTTGATGAATTTGTCTGTCTGATTCAAAGTTATGACTTTGTGATGCTTCCTGTATAGTTGGGTGGTGGTGGTAGTGGGGGGGGGGGGGGGAGACTTCAAGTTGAAAATCATTTTAAGGAACATTAACATTTCAATTTGTTTTGACTTTCTATCCATCTTGCTTATGTGACTATAAGTCATAAATCATTATTGATATCCCTTTGATCATTACAATGTGCATCGCTGCATATGTCCCAAAATAGTTTTAGAAAATAAAGTTTTCTTGCCATTCCAGATTTCCTTGAATGCCTTCGACCTCCCCTCGTTACTCACATATTACTCCAATATCCTCCCTTGGGCCTATGTTTGCTTTGTGATTCATGAAAATCAGAACGGAAATTATGATTTGGACCAAACTGACATCCCGCCGGTCCATGAGTGACATCCATTATCTGGGTAGCCTAAAATATGACTGCAGAGAAGGTTTCCTGTGCTCGTGGGTTGTGTGAGCCTTGCTAAGTCTGATGTGACTACAACCACATGAATTATTGAACTATAATCACATGAATGTTGGTTTAAGTAGTCATGTGAATGCTGTCTGTTGTGAATGAAGTTGATGAGATGACAATGGTCCCATTCTGTTTTTGGAAATTTTCTCAATTTCCTAAATTAACCATAATTTTTTATCTAATCAACTTAAAATCATATTTTGTTCTATCAAATGTAATGGAAGTTTTTCATGACGGCTTAGCTAATCACTTATTTTACTTTGTTCTTTCAGGTGATGTCAACAACATGTACATCCAGTATGTTATCTACCCTAATGTCGATGCTACAAGTGATACATTCTTTGTGTCAGTCAGAGATGCAGGTAAGACAATGAGACAGAGAAAGAGAGAGAGAGAGAGATAGAGAGAGAGAGAGAAGAATAGGAGACAAGAATAGGAGAAATGGCTTGAAAGAAAGAGAAAAAAACAAAACAGGAGATAGCGAGAAAGGAGGTGCTTTAGAGATACATGTGTGCTTAGGTTGAAGGGTTTATGGAATTTCTTAGAGACATCCTAAGTGAGATTTATACTAATAATAATTATATCAATTCATAATACAAGCTGATCTGATCATAAGACAAAATTTGTCAAGAGAAATATCAAATTACTGAAGGTGGGCTGTTTGTGAATGACCTTTACTGCTAGTTGTTTCTCCTCCCATGCTCATTAGCTCCCAATTAATGTTATCCGTTTTCCCGTTAAAAACTTGATCTTGATCAAGGGAGCGTTGACTCACTTTCACTGGCAGACATTTTGGCACAGACGTTTGCAAATTTGTAAAAATATCAAAATCAAATTCACTCTTCTGTGAAAGCTCTGTGGGTGAAGCTGTAGATTGACTGCTTAAGAAGAAATGTCTTTTTGGCTAGAGGCAAAGCGGTGTTAATTAAAGGGCACTCCAATCTTTGTAATAAGTTCATTTGAATCGAAGCTGAAAAAATAAGATGGCAAATGTTTGAAATAAATTGGAACCAATGATGAGAAAGTTATGAATATTTTAAATATGAGATCACTACAGCTTTGCAAATCTCAAATTGGCAATTTAGTCAATGAATGTTATGCTTTTCAGATTTTTCTGCTCTCTTCTAGAGTAATTTGCCAATAAGGTAGGATTTCCCTTTAAGTCGCATATACTTTTATGGAGAGTCATCTGAGTCAACAACCTTTCTGGTTTTCATCAGCCAAAATGTGTCTTTTTTTCTTAAATGGCTCGAAGCGAACATGAACAACATACTACACCTGGGTATAATGAAGAAGGGGGATCAAATCATGACATCCTGTTTTGCGGCATTTAGGATGAAAATGTTTGTCATCGCCCAGGAGTCGGCAATGTTTTTTAATTCCAAAACGAAAGGTCACGAATTCATTAAGCGAGCAAGAAAAGAGGAAGTCCATATCATTTGATTCTAATTATTCATATTTGTTCCAAACTGGAATTGCTGAGATGTGGGTTTCCTCCCACACTGAGTGATTGCAGACTTATAAGGAAGCCGCCAACTAAATGAAATTAATTTTCTTTAATCTGTTTGAGACTAATTCAGATATCTCTTGATCTCTGCTTAATCTCATTCTACTTGAGCCAAACAGTGAGGGAATGCTACTTCAAGCCAAGATTGATGGCATTCTTTGTTATAATTGTACAAGTTAATTAAATGACAACAGATGATAAGTAGTAAGTAGTCTACTGGATTTTTCAACTTTAAATAAAGAAATTATAGAACAAAAACAATAGCATGGATAACAAAATGGGAGTAGAGTTATCTGCTCAAACTCTATCCCTGTGTTAATGTAGAGAAGCGTAATAAAGACATTGGTCAGCAAAATGTCCAAATCAATGAAGAAGAGAAAGAACATAATGAAATTGATAGCTTATGGTGTATTTTTAGAGCAGTTACTTCATTTGTTGAGCAAACAGATCAGTTGATGTCTTCTAGAAATACAATGAAGTCCCTTGTGAAACAAAGGATGGACAACTGGGAGTACTGCTCAATGTTTATTCTATCTGTCTGAAAAACATCTTGCATAACTGATTCTGACAGCCAATGACCAAAAGGGTTTGTTCCCATGAACACCAAAATGGAAGCTTGTCTTTCCCAATATCAGACTCGCATATATGAAGGTTTGCGTTTCCTTGAAAACCTAATTGCAAATTTAAGAGGCAGTGTGGATGTTCCTTTTCAACATGACCAGTATAGTTCTGAAGAGTGAAGGTGGTTTACTTTTATTGAAACCTCTTCTCTTTTTCCCCAACTGTTAAACAGTACAAAACTGAGATCTAATCTTATGATGGAAGGTGGAAATAACCCACAGGGGAAGAAGTTGCAAGTGATGAGCACACTTGAGAAAGATTTGAGCAATATGGGAGGCCAAAAGAGGGGGAAAGGAAATATTAGGGTAAATGATGATAAGCAAGGGTGTGTCCTTTCCTTCTGTGGCATATCAACTAACTGTGCACATGTCAGGGTTATCTTTAAATAGATTTCCCGAATTATGAGGTAGTAGTAGGGGAGGAGAAGAAAAGAGCTCCATTAATTTTTTGTGGCAAGCAAACGCATGTTTCAAGGCACTAATGATTTGGCTGAAATGATCACAATTAAGCAAATGACACTAACTAGCCTTGCTACTGTACCTGAAATTGCCCTTAATTGGTATGCCTAAATTATGCTCCAACAACACTTTGAAACTAGATAATAAATGATGGGACTCCACTTGTCATGAAAAAATGATTGAATCATACCTAATATTCAATCATTGATTCCAATCATTTATGATCTATAGAAATCAGCATTCCTTTGTCCAATTTTCACTGGGCAATGGCTACTGGTATTTAAACATTATTGAAGCATGCCAAACACTGCCTAAAGGGGTGCATTATTGCTCCCCTAGGGGGTTCAAATAAATTCCCTGGGGTGTCCATTTGAGGAACCCTATGCCCACCTGCCTCTAACACTTCCGCTTCTCTTCCCCCATATTTGATTTTTCATTAACAACGTCTGGCCACTAATTAGATATATCGCAAAGAAAATTTTCAGAAATTAGATTAGTCAGGTCCGTGCCGAGCCAAAAATGACACAGTGTAGCCATGATAATGACATTGTAATAAGTAACGTTTTCCTGGATTTGACCCAAACCTCAATAGAAAGTTTATTGTGGCATGTTCATCACTTAGGGAGGCTAATTTGATTTTTCCTCATTTTTCAAAAGAGGGCACTGTTCTGCAATTTGGTTTAGGTGAAATCTGATATCAATTGTAATAGATTCTCACAACTGTGCAACAAGTATACGATGCCCATTATTACGTGGATTACCAAGTATGCACAGGGGGAAAGATGTGTTTTCCAGTTTAACTGATGTGATGGAGTCTGACTTAAAACGTGTTGTTAACTTGACCCCAAGAAATGACTAGGGGCGATTTGGAAGATCGGAACAAACTGATGGACAAGTTGGCGCTCTGATCAGTCTTGTAAATCTTGGGCCAGCTGACATTGCATGTCCGAAACTCGACTCAATTGCAATTTCTATCCAATTTTTTTTGGCAGAAGCTATGACTTATATCCAGCTGGGAATCTTGATCTCTTTGATTTATGATTCCTACTTGGAGGGTAATGTGCTTTTTGTCAAGGTGTAGGTGTTCTGTGAGGTTCTTGAATGATGATTATGAAAATTCTTTTTCAGGAAATAAGAAGTAAATGAAAGAATCATAGTTCATACATGGTATATGAACAACACTTTGTGTGACCAGTTAGTACAAGTTGACTAGTTGACAAGTTGAAAGGAATTACATGGCCTGGCAATGTTAGTTTTTGACACGTTACAATCCAATTAGGTCCTAAAAATCAATCATTGGAAGCCAAATGGGTGATAATCTGGTGCTAATTCTAATATACACCCTTCTGGCTCTCAGCTGACAGAAGTATAGTACACTGACACCTCAACTGTCCAAAGGTGGTCCTAGGGCCAGGAGGTATTGACTGCTGTTATTTCACAAGCTGTTAGATAATAGAAGGTCAATTACCCCTTCCTCTAGGCATTACATCACTTGGTATCTCCCTGTAGCACATGCCCAGCTGATACTCATTAATCTGACTATTGTCACAGTTACATGACATAGTATGTATGTACAGCTCCCCCTAATTAACGCCTAATAATGAATGCTAAATGACAGAGATTCCTGATGACAGCCTTGTTAATCTCTTAGACAAAGTATTTCATTGAAGAAATTAAGATGGAGGTTGTTGATCTTTATAATAATAATAATAATAATACATAAGATTTATAAGGCGCCAAATCTACTTGACAATCAAGAAATACAAATAGACGAAGTTACATTAGTGTTGCACCTGCTCATCGCTAGGTTATAAAAATCAACATTTAAACAAATGTAGTGCACATTTACCATTGAACTATTTAGGATATTCACCTTTTCTAGGCTAATGGGTAATCATTGGGTTTGAATGTGGGCTAATGTTTGATTGGGTTTAAAAATAAACCCATCCTCACCATTTTATTTAACATGGCTCTTGACAGTTCTACCTATCATGAAATAGGCAGGTGCTTCCTTTGAAAGGAAGTAATTAAAAGCAATCGAGATAACGGGCTTGTGCCCTCGGTGAAACCAAAGGAGGCTGTAAGAGTTTCTGCTGTAGTAAAATTACAGACTACAACATTCTAATAATGTTTAAATTGGAAAGATGAACTCATACGCCTATTATGATTCCTTTCAACAATTTGCAAATTGATGTAATGAAAAGGCATATAAATAGATAAGATACAATGCAGATAAGACTTGAGTTTGTAGGAAGCCTAATAATCTAAGTAATAATTCAAGATAAGTTTATTGATAGGGACAAGTAAAATGTGTTCCCCAAAATGTTATGGTGATAATATCAATATTGATAGTTACCTAATTTGATACTTTAGAGAGATAAATGATAAAAATTTAAATTAGAAATTAAATTTAACCAAGTGAATGCTTGCATTGGAAGAAGGCATAAATACCCTGTATTGAGATATATCAAGAATTAAATTCCTTGGCACCTGGTTTGTATATTGGATGTACGTGAAGGCAGCGTGAAAATGTTGTGGTTATGGGTTTACTAGGGAGCTTGGGTGATGATGCACCTGGGTTATGTGGGCATGTCATTATTTCTTGCCATTTTATTCCATCTTCATGTTATGATGGATTTGTCTGAAGCTGCTCCATAGATCAAGCTTGGTTTATATGAAGCAGAGCCAGAAATTCCAAATGGCCAATTTGCAGACGGGTGAAGTTTTTGGCTGTCTTTCCCTCTCTACCTCTCTCTCTCTCTCCCTCCAGACCTCTCTCTCTCTTTTTCACAGAGTGCTAGATAACTGTACTTTGTGAAGGGTTTTCTACCATAAAGAAGATATTGAAAATATAGGTTGAAGAAGAAATTGAGATGCAAAGAGAGAGGAATTAAGGTGGGGAAAGGAGAGTACAAAAGTCATTCACAAGGAAAGTGAATAATTTCTAAAGATACAAAGAAGGTCTCCTTTTGCCATTTCAGCATTGTATAATTTGATGCTGAGACCAGAGAGAGAGAGAGAGAGAGAGAGAGAGAGAGAGAGAGAGAGAGAGAGAGAGAGAGAGAGAGAGAGAGAAAGAATCAGTATGGACTAATGTCTCTTTCACACCAACTGCGCATCCCTTATTAGAAAGTAATTATGTGATGACCTATTGGTGAATGGGTCATTCGGACCAGCACACTGTGCCATCATTGTTGTGTTCATACCACTCCCCTCTCGGGATCTAATTGGTTTTGATTAATCGTTTGGCTCATTATCGTCCAAAGAAATTGAAAGAAATCAAACTGAAAAGAAAAGCCTGGTGAATAATTGCAACCAGTGAGCAATGCTACCCAAGAATGCTACTTTTATCGGTGCTGTACAAAGCCGTTCTTGTTTCTGGAAAGGTTTATCAGTGCCAGTGTTGTAATAAAAGTCAGTGCACTGTATATAATTGTAATTCATGTAAGAAATGGACCTGCCACGGTATAGGTCCAGTATTTTCCAATCGAGATATTAAAAAAACTGTTACAATTGCAGGTTATACAAATCTACAATGAGGGAGTGCCTAGCATTACATCAGTTGGCAAAAGTGGCAATCATTATTTTAGGCACCCCTGGAAGCTCACCAAAAGAACTCTCAAAACAGACAGTAGGGTTTCTAATGATTAAACCTAATCCTTTTGAAGAATACAAGAAAAGTAGGGCTCATACAGCAGATAATGGCCGAAGCAGCACTGGATACTACTGTACCTTAGAGACTTAGTATCTAAAGGCACCATCTTTTCTTTCATGTCCTGTCGCATAGCGCCAAAGTATTTAGCCCCAACTGAGAAAAATTAACGAGCATGTAATTATTTCACACAACAAGACGACTTGTAAGAGTTGCATGGATCAGTGAGACAGATGAGACAGATATTAAAAGGAGACACCCCTGTAGGGTAAATCTATAGTATTTTGGCAGACCAAAAACTGTCGGCTCATTAAGGAATTTCTATTGATAGTGCACCCTGCTGACTTGTGGATACTGACACACAATTGCAGCGTTGATCCTTCTCGAGTTGATATTGATCACATATATCATCATCTAAGGCTTCATCTGTAATTAATATAATAGGGGGGTTCATGTAGTCTACTGGGTAATGCAGATAGTTCCCATCCATAAAAATGATCATTTCACATCCTGATGAAATATTAATTGAAATATTTAATTGCTCATATTTTAATATAATAAATAATGATTTGAGACTTGGAGAAAGACAATCCATATCCATCTTAAAATGAAAAAAACTTTTCAAAATGTAGGAGAGTTTAATGTTCCTGTCTTTAACAAAGAACCATACATCTTATAACATTCCTATATCACTTCCTTTTGGTAGAACTTCACAATTTTTAGCGTATCACTATACTTTGACAGAATAATACATTCCCCAATCTGTTTAGCTGAGCCATTCTCCACCTGCTTTGATTGCTTCTAAACAGCACAACATTATTTCTTAGAGAACGTCTCCTCTTCCATTCTCCAGTGTCCTTGCTTTCACTCTTTCCAATCATACCCTTTTTTAAGGTGGATATATTCTTCATCCTGACTCAACTTAAAAGATGAACATTCTTTTGAGATTCATGAGCAAATCCCAGAACATTGCACAGAAAGAAATATCCTAGACTCCTCAACTCAGACTCAAGGAGAAAATGATTTTGAGCTTATGACGAATACTTATGTTGAGTACTTATCAACTGGTACAAAAGTCTCTTTTCCTTTCAAAGAGAGTGATCTCTGAAATGATCTATGAAGTGTTCGTTAGGCAGAGAATAGGAATGGAAAAAACATCTGCTTTTCTATGTATTCTCAGCTATTTATATCTTTTAATCCCAGAAAAGTTAGGTCTTGAATGGAAGTGTGATGGAATTGATGGGCTGGAGAAAATGTGAATAATTGCATGCTGATGTAATGACCTCCTAGCACTTAAAGCTGTGCTTACTGCATAACTGAGAGCGAACCTTACAGACTGGAACGCCTCTCTTTTTGATACCTTGTAATCATTTTCATGTTGGCGGCTCATGCTTACATATTGGTGACATAATAATGCCAATTTCTAATCCGCTTAGCAGCCAGAGACTATGTTATCCACTTATCCTACTGTTACTCAAGGTTTCGCTCGTTAAATTGGCAGCAGATGAGGAAGAAGGGGGTATATTTATAACCAGTGATGAATTAGGATGTCAGGATTTATGTTACAGGAAATATTTTTTCAAAGAAATGTTCCTCCCCCCTACATTTTAGTCTGAAATATTTCAGAACATTCATCATTTGGGTTTGTTGTTTACCTACTCTTCAAGTTTGTGTCAAAGAATCTATCATGAGAAGCTGAATGATAAAGTTGTTATTTGTTAAATGAAGAAAATATCAAGAAAAAATATTGTTTGGGTAGAAAATAAGAATTTGATAGGGCTGCAAGAAATATAAAGTAAAAAAATAAAGATGGTTATATGAGTGCCACACAAACTTCAAGTATCCATCAAGCAGAGTCTGTTGTCCATTTTCGCAAAGTTAGCTCCACAGATTTTCAATATTGATTCCAATAACTTTTTGGGCATAGAACTTTGTGACGTCCAGTGCCGTAAATAGCCCAGAGCTTTTCAGCTGCTTGTAGGACACAAAGTATATAGAAGAACAAATTGAGTTACTACATCCAAAGGCACTTTTTCAGACCCCCTTTCGAGTTAAGTGTACAATTAAATAAGCTGCCCCCTTTCCGGTAATTTACACACACAAGAAATTACCCCCAAAAGGAAGATTTTGACCACCATGGATTACACCTGTGAAAAGGCATCTAAAGAAATTTAAGATGACCAACATAAATGGGAAGTTATTTTCTGGTATCTCAAACTGTAGACATTTTATGAGTGCACACACAAGATGTAATTTCTGTGCTCAGTATTATTTTCTGCTCTGAATACCATTTTTGTGGTGCTCAATAGTATTTGTTGGGCATTGGAATGCTGACCAAACAGTAGTATTAAGGACAGAGAACAAATACAATTCACCAAAATGGCTCATTTATCATGGGATCTCTTTGTTGATTTGGGGTTATAAATGTCTGCTGGGTTAAATCCTCTCATTCAGAAGTCAATCCGTTTCAATATTTTCTTTGGGCTTGCAGCCATAGAATAATATCTACTTTTTATTGGGGTATAATATACATACCCCAGGGGGATGGTATAGACTGCATAGTTGAACTGTTCTCTTTTCCTTGATTTCAGCATTCTTCTGTGCACAGTTCTTGGACACAAGAAAAACACAAAGATAAAAATATGAATACACAGTGCTAGCTAGGGTTGCCCAGTTATGATAGATTTGATAGATCTCTAGTCCTAGTAGGTAGCTTTAATTTGTTGTAAAATGAGTTGCCTATGCAACTGAATGAGCTTGGGGAGGGGGAGAGGGCAATGAATGGGTACCGGTACCCATAGCGCAAAGTGAAACCAGGGCTTGTTTTACACCCCTTCCTTGACCTCAATCAAAAGGTTACTTCCTAATGCACACTTAAAATACCTACTAATAGATAGCCTCCATACCAAAATATCTCACTCCCCCCCCCCCCCTTCCCTCTCATCCCTCTCTTCCTATCCTCTTTCACTTTTGATCTGTTATCATCCTCCCATCTCCCTCTTTAGTCACCTCACACCCCTAATTCTGACCACATGTCCAGTCCCCTTTACCCCTGGGGTCAAGCGGTGTCCTCATAAGGTCACCACCAGTATTTGACTAGGTGATCACTTAAGGTCAAGCTGGGCTGGGGGCAGACAGGGCAAGAAGGGTACATGTTACAGGTCACTTGCTTCTCATAACATGTTTAGATTACAATGAAGATTTAGTTGTAGTAGTAGTAGTAGTAGTAGTAGTAGGATGAGAGGGTGGGGGAGGGGGTGGAAGAGAGTTTGACCCAATGAGGTCATAGCCTAAAGACAGATGTGTCAAACTTGTACCTTTTTTTGGGGGGGGGGGGGGTGGATGCAGTTCT
Source organism: Strongylocentrotus purpuratus (assembly GCF_000002235.5). Taxonomy (NCBI): domain Eukaryota; kingdom Metazoa; phylum Echinodermata; class Echinoidea; order Camarodonta; family Strongylocentrotidae; genus Strongylocentrotus; species Strongylocentrotus purpuratus. Next base: position 12,298,099 of record NW_022145596.1, read on the forward strand.
GTCACTTTCAATGACTGGAAACGCAACGTTTCTTTAAATCAGATTCTCTTTGCTACTAAAAGAGGATTGGGCAGAGCCATCTGTAGAATTGTGCATCAATTAGGGAAAACAACCGTGAGATTAATAGAAAATATGTCGAACTACTATTGTTTTCCATGATATGATTGCAAAAAGCTCAAAATGTAGAATACAAGATGTAATACAAGCATATTTGCAATAGGTACGACCATACTAGTAGAAGCTATGGCATGCAGTATAGGCTGCGTTCATGCTTAAATTTTGAAGGCAGAATGAGCGATCTGAAACGCTCATCGTAAACGCTCATCGTGATCGCAGTTCCACGATGTAGTGTTCATGCTTACTTCTCTGGCTCCCCCAGGCAATTCTCAGTGTGTGGCCTTAATTGGTCTTCCAGCTGGATTCGCAAACCTTCACTGTGCATGCTACGTAGACCCACTAGAGGTCAGTGCGTTGACCCCATTTAAACGCGTTTACAAATTGTAAACGCATCTTTTTGTGAGTTTACGATCGGCGATCGTGATCACCGTTTTTCGGTGATTCTACAAAAGTGAGCTAAGACGCAACCGTGTTTTAAACTAAACGCGTAACAGATGCCTGATTCTGGCCGTCAAAATCAAGCATGAACGCGCCCATAGATGCACATTTCTTGCAACAGGCAAGCAGTGTTGAGCATGTAATCTGAAGCCTCTTTCATGTCATTTCCGTGCACCTTCAGGAGAGGAAGGTACTGATAAATATCGGACTTCCCCAACCCTAAGCCACGAAAGTATTTAAAGCCTTCCTTGGAAACTTTACCCCTCTCTGCATCTCTGTATGTGCACCCATCTGTACATGCCTAGTCTTTGATATTGTTTACATTTTGAGTCAATTATATATCATGTTGTATCCATCTTTCAGTTTACTTCCCCCCCCCCCCTCTCTCTGCCTCTGTCTCTTTTTCTATATGTCTGTCTGTTTCTCTCTGTCTCTCTGTCTCTCTGTCTCTCCCTCTGTCTCTCCCTCTCTATCTCCCTCTCTCCCTCTCTATCTCCCTCTCTCTCCTCACCCCATGTCTTTAATCATCTGCTCAGACTTGCTGCGTCACTTTCCATCTCTGTCCCCATCTCTGTCCTTTCCTCTCTACTTCCTCTCTCTCTCCCCTTCCTCTCTCTCCTTCCTCTCTCTCCATCTCTTTTCCTCTATGACCCTCTAGAGGTAAACAAGGAGAGGGAGGTTAGAGCGAGGTCGCAAGATTTATTTTGTAGGGATTGAGTAATGTCTGGGGTCCCAGAAAAGACACAGGCAGCCACCACCAACTCTTGTCTAAATACAAATTCATCATTCTATTCCCTCTGTGATCTTCAACTCCGCGAGCTGAAGTTGAAGCCATGTTTGCACCAAATAGCAATATGGAACCGAGATTGGGTTAAGGATTTTTAAATGTTATTGTAATATTCACAGATATATTTTATTGTGGATGCACTGGAAATATAATTGCTGTCACCATGGCATACTACACTTCCATACACTTCCATACACAAATGAACCTCAAATATGTAATGAAGAGAGCCGGAGATGAATGCTGAATACTGATTTAGAAAGCCCTTGTATGAACTCGTCATTATGTCTTCCTCTCGGGGTCATCATTGGTATGCACATTATCTCTCCACGGATGAGTTCAGCTCAAGTACAAGGATTGAGTCCAAAGCCAGGGATAACTTCTATGTGCCACCCCCATCTTCACCCCCACCCCTACTCCGCCCCTCACCCCACCCCTCACCCCTCCCGTCACTCCGCCCATCACCCCCACCTCGCATCCCTTTGTTATTACTCCCACAACATACTTTTATTTCCTTTCCTGACTTTCTTTTTACCCCTGCAAAGATTCGGCAACCATTACTCAACTTCCTAATCAAACAAATCTTAACGACAGGGTTTGGTCTTACGGAACTCCCATTTCCAATGGCCCAGATAACCCCAAAATGGACTTCCTCCCAATAACTTTGAAACAAACATCACGTAACCTTTACTGCCTCACAAAAGTGAATGCCAGTGTCTTCAATTTAAAACTGAAGAAGGAGCAACAATGTTATTATAAACTGTCAAGTAATCACATCTAATCAATCTCACTGTTCTTATTCTTTGTTGAATGACTCCAGACTTTTAAAAAGTCCTCCTCCCTTCCTCCATAATAACCATCCACAGAATGTAAAAGGTCAATTTTGATGGATGGGGGATATCTACCCCTACCATTGTTGGCAGGCAGTGGAAGACAACAAATTGTGCTTACACACACTCACCAGGCCTCTTTCCAAATCAAAGAAGGCGTAGAATTTGATTTTTATGTCTCCATTTGTTATTTTCATATGTGTTACTTAACTACTAGTATTATTATTCAAAAGCAGTAACCTAAAAATAAAAAAATCAATTAATGAAAATTGAAAAATAATATGTTGTCCTTTTTGTATTGTAAATAATGGATTGCACGTAGATAAACCAGGTTTTACCGCCTGACAAAGCTCTGGCAATAGCTACAAATTTTCGCTAGCCCTTTTTTGATGGATGTTGAAGACTTTTTAAGCAACCCTGTGGGAGTAAGTCGTATTTTCTTGCAGCCAAATTTGTCCTGTTTTCTGACATGACTGATTTGGTCTTACTTCCCTTGAAGTTGAATCCATTAAAGCGCTGCCAACTACCGAGATCCTTTCAAAATGATATCATCTTGTAAACACTATTAAAAGTCTTCAGAGATTAACTGTTCATTATAAATTAGATTCATGCAAAGAAAGATAACCATCTGTTCTCTTTTCGTGTTAAATAGCGAACATGAGCGAATACTTTCAAATGCAAAACCTATTTGATGGTGTGTGGAAGCCTGTAATTTAGGACGAATGTATTATACATGGTTGAGAGACACAGAAAAGACTTATGTTCTCCCGATTGCCTTTCTGAAGGAAGCTAGAGACAGAAACGTCATTGTCTCAACACTAAACTGACCAATGGAGACAAAATGGAGCAATGTGTTACAAGATATATGTCGATTTCAGTTGCATGTCTCTCTCTCTCTCTCTTTCTGTCTCTCTCTCTCTCTCTCTCTTCTCTCTCTCTCTCTCTCTCTCTCTCCCTCTCTCTTCTCTCTCTCTCTGTCTTTATCTCTGTCTTTTTCTCTGCTTTTTATCTCTCCCATTTGAATATCCACTGGGTTTTCTGCATGGTGAAATTTGCCTTCTTGCTGTAATATTTATATTTATTACCTATAGATGGGGGAGGACATATCAATATCTGTTATCACTTGTAGCTTCGGGATGTTTGAAGCGATGGGTTACCTATCTTCCATGACATCATCCCCTGATGGCTTAACCAGACCTCCTTCTCTTGCTGCTCCTCCACCTGTCCTCCTCCTACCCTTCTCTCCTCCTCTATTCTACCCCTCCTCCCCTCCACTCCTACTCTTCGTCCCTTCAACTTTCTTCCTTTCTGCGTCACCTTCTCTGCATATCTATCCCCTCCTCTCTCTTCCCCTCTCAATGATTAACCATACTCCTTTATGAACACAAATGTTTCAAAGTCACCATAGTGTCAAAACCCTTGCTGAAAATAAGATGTTAAGGTGTGCCATGGCACTGTATAGAGATAGCTGGGGGCAAGAAATCGTAGATGATTTCTGTCAACTTTACCCTTTTCAAAATCATATCCTGCTGATTTGAAAGAGTGAAATCAAACTTAAGCAGCTCTTCTGCTGTCTATTTTTATGTTGAGTTATCTTTGACATGATTACATTTGGTAAGGGGGTCCCAATCGATGACAGATACATGTACATAGACACAGCACCTGTCAGAATAAAATATCTGGCTCCAGGTCTGTGAAGTTTGGAAACCATCATAAAAAGTGTACTTTTAGAGAACCCACACTCTTTCCTCATTCCCCTAATCATATGCAAATGGATTCTACATTGAGACATTTTCATTTCTATATTTACCCGAAGGAAACCATATCTAGCCAAGTGTCTATCAAAAGAAAATCTGAAATTTCCACCAGATGTATCGATAGCATCTTAAGTAAACTTCCAAACCAAATTTAAAGCAAAGAGTTCAACATTCCAAAGGGCTTCTGTTGCAGTTCATCAATATACAAGTGCCACTTTAAAGGGATCGTTTAACAATGTTAAATCTGAGATGCACGGCCCTACGTGTTATCAGTGTCTGTGATATGGTGTAATATTGAAGCCCTAAAAAAATTGCGCTTCAAAATGATCAAGAAGTGCCTCAAAAAAGTAAAAATCTTTGAGTGACCGGTTTTACCATACTCATTTTCCCCAATAGACTGTAGTGTTATGAAAACCGTCAGGCGAACGGTTTTCAAAATTTGTAATTCCAATCATAAATATCTTGATAATCAGACAGGCGATCGGCTTGTAAAATTCATGGGTTTCCTGACTGACCTAAAGGTTTATAATTATCATTGCATCATGAGCTAAATCCAGAATTTTGTTTCTGAATCTGAGACAAAGTTACCGGATCCCTTTAAATATATACGTATACAAGTGAAAAAGAAAGAGAGGGGGGGGGGGGGGGGGGAGGGCGAGGTAGAGGTTACATTCGTACATTTGGAGTTGAAAGAAAGTCAAAATCGAGCTGAATTCAAAGATGCTGAATTCCTCAACTTGCGAAGCTTGCTGAGATCATGGGGTAGTAGAGAGAGAGAACTTGGTGAATGGAGACTTTTTGACATCTCCTGGCTTGAGAGACTCCAGGAAAGATCCTTCCAGCTGTGTTTTTAGACTGTGATGGAGGTTATGTCACTTTTCATCAGTATATTTCAATAATCAAGGCTACTCTTTACAGGTGAAACCTGTGTTTTGTTTCAATGACAAAGTAACCAGCAATAAAATATTATAATGTGCATTATAAGTATTCTCTTAGATTGCATTTACTGGAAGAGGAGAGACCGATATTCACATGGAATTGTAGCCTTCAATTTCCTTATAGAGAAAATAGCCAACATACAGAAGACACAAAAAAAGAATCAGTTGTTCATTGGGAAGAATTATTAATGATATTATTAGCATTAATGTTTTCCAAATCTTCAGGACTTGTTGAATCACTAGAAATTTGTGAAAGACACTTACTGATCCATCATGTATCATGAGGTTTAGCATGCAAGGAAAGTGTCTGTACAAAATGTACTGGAAAAGAGTTTAACTCGTCTCCAGCAAAATCCATGAGACTTGAAAGTCGGTGAGTCAGCCAGTCTCTTAGGAGCGAGAAATCCTGTTTGAACCATCAGAGAGGCGCAAATCAGCTTCTGATATCCCTCATAAGTCTCTTCCAAAATTTCTGTTAAAAGAATCATCCCCTTTTAGTCTTCCTAAAGGTTAGTTCCCAAAGATGTACCCTTAATAGTAGAACAATTTGCATTGGTTGAAGTTTGTTCCGTCTGGGAAAGATTCTCTATTACCAGTGTATACAACTAACGCAAAAGGGGCTTTGCAACGCAGGGCGATTCGCTCTACGGACTATGGGGACAGACCCCTAGCATAAGGATCTTGTGTCTAGTTTTCGTAAGCCCCCTAGAGACGGACATCCAAACTTGAGCACTTCTGGAGTACTATTTTGGGGCAGTCTAGTGGTCATGGGAAGAGGATTTCCTTTCTTGTCATTTCCAAGACTCCTTTATGGAGGAATTACTGTCTTTTATTCAGTTATGATATGAAAGGTATTACAATATATATGGAATATTTCAACAAATTGGATATTTACTACATGCAAGTTGTGTAAGAAAAGAAAAGAAAGAAGTGTGAAATAAAAGGAAAGAAATAAAGTCAGAAAGATATAGTATTAATTTACAATTATGATTTCCGAAGACTATAAAGAATAACCAAGGGTAAAGGACTCGTTGAGAATGGTACAATTTTGGTCTCTAAGGCCACCTGCAGCGCTGCCTTGTGAAGGTGTAAATTACCAGTTATAGAGAATTTCCCCACTTAGATCTTATCTTAGCATCATGTCATCCCGAAACTGTTATTTTGGCCTATTTTCTGACCTGTCGTTGAGGGATGCTGGAAAGTAACTGTGAGCTACTGTTTAGTCTAGATGAGATAAGGAAGGGATTGTGATTAAAAACAGAAGATTTGAAAGAGAAATAGAATATTTGATTTCCCAAAGTCGTGAGGACAGAGTGAAGTTGACATTCAGGTTTGCATCAAATTTGACCTTTTCATATGTAGAAAATATTATCTTCTCTCAAAATGGAGATAAAAAAGGAGATCAAAACCACAGGCCAGATGGCCTTCTGTGTGTTATTAGGTGTGAAGGAAATAGTTATGTTTCCATGGTGATAATGGAAGCAGTCAAGTACATCATTGCTTTCAGCGAATCACGATGAAAGATACATTTGTGGTTTTTATAGAAATTTACTGTTTTCAAGTTTCAATTCGGTGTCTTCACCCAATGTGCAACATGTAAATATCAATGGATTGAAATATTGTGGAAAAAATACTTTCATGATTAATGCAATCAATATCTACTCTACTATTCGTATTCCATGAAGATTATTAATTAAAAAAGAAATGTCTTAATCATGTCTCACAATATGATCTAATTCTTGGACTGCAACTACACTCTGTGTTTTGGAAACCATTTTTAGCTAGCCTTTGAGTAGTTATTGAAAAATAAAGGAAGGATCTTTTTGTAGAACTTGTCCAGTCATGTTACCAGACCAGTTTGATAAATGCATTTACGTCTTTAATGGTAGTCGGGGAGCATTGTTATTTCCCTTTTCCCTCTCCAAAGGATGTTATGTTATGACAGTAATGAGCGTTTGGCCCGATTCACAGACCATAACAATCTTTTACATTCATGACACAAACGATAGATAGTGAGGAAAGAAGGAGATAAGAAACTTCCAAAAAACTTTAGGCTGTTCTTCCTCAATAAGTCACAAATAAAGTCTAGGTAGGATATCCGAAAAGATGTGCCATTGGTTGTGTCCGACTCTTTTCTGTGAGTTGAGTTAGTAGCCACAAAGTAATTCCAGGTCTATTACTTCCTTTCGGGGATTTTCAGAGGCTTTAGGAACATCAAGAAAGAAAAGGTGCATGACTCTGGGTTTGTTATCTTCAAACTTTACAATTTGGAGAATTTTTATGTCTTCTAACTGAACAATATGGAGAAAATTTATTCTTCCTGTGATCAGAGTTGATGGGTCTCAAAGGATTAAGGGTTATTTTTTAGTGAATTTGTGCTTTTGAAAGTTTTTTTTTAATTCAAAGGGGGAAAGCTTGCCATATCCATTGGAAAGTAAGGGAAAGAATGGCACCACTTGAACAAAGATCGTAAAAGCATAAAAGAAGATATAACAAAGAGTGAAGAAAAGTAGTTAAGCCAAGAAATCTGGGATAAGCTTCCTCATATGTCCATCCCGAAACATTGGGATAGTGATAATAAAAAAGAAACCATTTTACAGTAAGTAATTTCAAGTCCTATTCAAATTAATTGCATTCTATATTTAGGAGGGGGTAATTTAAACCTACATTAACATTTTCCCTTTGATCCCTCTTGCATATGAGAAATTGGTGTGCTTGTGGATGTAATAACCAAAGATTAAATTATGTCAATAATGAGGCCCAATTAAGAATATAAACCCATGTCAATATTTATAAATGATAAATTAAACAGAACATGACCTGCAGGTAAATGACCATCTTTCTTGCAATATATAATCTAAACATGACTTGAACCCTTTCAAGTGAAACTGCAATTAGGTTCTTGGGCCACTAAATCAGACCCTTTTCTTCATCCTATTACATGCTTACAGTGAATCCAGATATGTGCTAAGAAAAGTTTTTCGAAGTAATTTATTTTAAACTCCTACTTCAAGGTCTCAATAGCTTTCTTGGCTGTCCAATGGGCAAAAGCTTTTCTTTTTTCCCTAACCATATTTGTGCTAGCCACATATAACCTGTAACAATTTCCTCCTGCAAACAGCAGATAAACAGAATAGATTTAGTGCTAGCTATGAGTATTCAATACCAGTGTTTTTGCCACTTGGTTGGAGTGAAGTACAGAGATGAGAAAGAAAAGGAAAAACAAACGTCCAGAGGTGTTTCACTCAACTCAAGCCGCTTAAAATACTGACCACTTTGCATTTTTTCACCCTCTCAACAGTTTCCCATTCTTTACTCTTTGGAGCAATAGATTTGGGCCGGACATTGTGGGGCATGAAGTGGAATCATGGGGGTTCATAAGCGTGTTTGTTGGGCAGAAGTGGGGCTTACAAGCACCTTGGTATATTGGCAAGGCATTGCAGAGTAAATAAGCACAATTCTTCTCCATGAACAAGGTGGAAACAACCACTTTATAGTACCATACAGTACCATTCATTAAGAGGTGCCCGCACTAGACTGTGAAATGCTCAGTAGAACTAGAAGAAATAATATATCTCTTGTGGTGATATAATCTGTCTCAATCTCCAAGAAGTGTTCTGAAGTAAACAAGTTCCATAAGTGGAAGTACTCATTTGCATTCCACCCCCTTCTGTGGAATAGGAATAACGTTATCCTTACCAACACAAATAACATTTGAAAATGTGGTTTTGGGTACATGAATTGAAAAAGGGACAAATGGTCCAAATCTGTTTTTTTTTTTTGGAGGGGTCAACATTTAGACAAAGGTGTTTTGCTCTGTGGTAACAGCTTAAATGGAAGACTTTTGAAGTCTTCTTACAACTTTGAAGGAAACTGACTTGAAAGAAGAAAGAAGGGGACAGTGTCCTTACCATTACCAATACAGTACAGAAAACCACATTTGTTCTGGAGCCTTCACAGAGAGGGCAAACAACACATCATAATGATGGTAAATACAGTAGCATGAAACATCTTCTTCTGAACTCTCAACCGAATCCTATTGTAAACTAGAGTACGGTATGTGAAGCATCATGTATATTTTTTCTATGCTAGACTCATCATTCAGTTGCTTTTGTGGGAGTTCTTCTTTCTATGACAAATATTTGTTCAAATGATGTTTTGTTTCCTGCTTCTATTAACCACAACATCAATCATTGTAAAAGGAGCATTGGGCATCTATGTAAATGGAATGATTTGTCAGTAGTATCTTGTAGTATCTTGGTCTGTTCTCGGCCTGTATTGTAGTAGTCATAACTAATCAATGGTGATAAAATAGGAAAAGGGTGGGATGACAGGAGAGGGTGAGGGGGAGGGGGGGGGGGAGGAGGGAGGGAGGGGTGGGAGGGAGGGGTGGGAAATTGTGCACATACAGGCAGAAAGCCTACATGTAGACAGAATTGCATGAAGTGAGTAAACCTTCATTTTGATAATCCTACTTGCTTCTTACGTGTTCAGAAGAGGTGGCATATTATACGTACATGTATTCCCATTTGTAAATAGCACAGATTTACATCCAATTTATCTCTCCATCATAGCTGTCTGTCTGGGAAGGTTGCATGTATCTAGGCCCAGCCCCAGCTCAAAGCCTATCACTTCCTAGTAAAGCCCTGCCTTATCCCTCTGGGGCTGGGCTAATTCGTCCAATTCCCCATGCTATTTCCCATCCTTTTTGTATCTCTTGACCAACAAAGCCTCACCAGCCATCCACTAAAGGCACTATAGTCAAAAATGTCCCTGAAATCTTGATAAATCACCCCTTTTCGTGTTATCATGGTGTTCCCTGGTGTGCAGATAATGGGATGGCTTTAATGTTACCTCCTTTGTGGTCAAGGATCTATCTCTGTTGAGATTTGAGAAGCTTAATGAGTTGTATTCTATACTCTGTAGCTGAGTGACAAATGAAGAGATACATACCTTGATATCAAATATATCATTCTGGTCAGATAAGTGAAAGGTCAGGTCAAAAAAGGGACACAAGATTTGAAGATGTCAATGTGCAACATAAACAATACTAGGTATGAAACATAGGTCTGTACAATCTGAATGATACAAAGCTAGACACATGAAGCGGGGATTGAAGCAAGGAAAAACCATATATAGAACAAGAATAATCAGCACTGTTTTCTTTAAATTTAGTTGATCCCCGACTCTTTCAACTTGAAGATTGATTTGGGAATAAAGGACACACAGGAGGCCCAATTCCTCCGTAGATTGATTTGAATTTTCCAGCAAATTGACACAAATTTAGCACATTTGTGGTTGCCTAGCCTCGGGCCTGTGCAACATATGAAAGACATTTCTTGTCCAAATTGAGGCTAGGTCTCGCTCACCGCATCAAACACGGTCTCCAATCTAAAATTCTAGTTTATCCCTTCATCTGCATCAGTTTATCATAAATCTAATTTACGGGCCATTTTTATTTGGAGTATTGCACAGGTGTCTTGCAAATGGGTCAAAAACATCATTCTCTATGACATATTTCTGATTTATATCTTGCATCCTACAAATGTCTAGAGGCTTCATTCTCTTTTTTGAAGTAAACTATTTCTTTGTGGTCCATCTTGCAGTATTTTGTGCTTTTAAAACATGAAGCCATATGTGGAAGATTATGTGCACCCTTAAAAGTTCCTATTAACCTGATGACGTAAATGTGAGCAACTTGTGTATTGTTTCATCCCATCAATGTCATGTTTTACATCTTATGTGGGTGGGGTTTATGAGATATGCAAGGGATTTGGGGAATCGTTTGTGCATTTCATGATATTACAAAAATTAGAGAAGGTACTTACTGAATTCTGGAAACATTCCTATACTTCTTTTATTAAATGGTCTATCATGGAAGCAATTTTGCCTTCAAAAGAAGGCAATCATGCTTCTCATTTCAGTTGTAAGAAAAGAAATCTGCCAAGAAAGCATGATTCGTTCACCAAAGTTTAGTAAGAGCATCATTACAAAGAGCCTCCATTATGACAGGGGGTATAGATGTACACAGTGCATGTACAGACATTGATGCCAACAACATGCAAAGCAAAGAAGTAACCTTATACATTCAAAGGAATCGTTATGGGGGGGGGGGTATTGTTTAATTTAAAATGACTATCATGTCAAAATTTGATGAAAATGTTGCATGATAATGTATATTTCTTATGGAATGGAGGTGATCAGACAAGAAAGAGAAAGGCATTTGGGGGAAAAGCCTTGTCAAAGGAGGTGAAAATGTCCTATAAATCAAGTCCACAATATCACTTGCAAGTTCAAAAGGGCAGAGACTCTTATTCTGAACAAGCTCAACATCAAACTCGTAGGTGTTCAATTACTCTAGACAGAAAGTTGTGTTTACAAAGGATACTAAATTATCTCACTCGTGTTTGTTTGAAAAACTTAACCACAGTTACTGGGCATAATGGTGCCTGAAATGAACAGGATAATGAATTTGACATTAGGCCATTACCGAACAGATTGAAAAGTATTTTAAAGTGACGATATATTTACTTTGCTGATGTGATAAGTGTAGAACTAATGCTTGTCCATTAAATAAATTGAATTGATGTGAACATAGGCAGTTATCAAAGATATTGAACAAACAAAAGCTGATTTGTGGCCATTTTCATGTCTCGACACCTTTCCAAGTAACAGCTTCAATCAAAACGGTGAATAAAAATCACTTGAAATTAATGTTAGAGAACAGTGTTTTTATTTCATTTGAACATTCCCAATGTTATTCCACCCTTGTCCTGTGAGAACCCTTGGGTAAAGAATTCGCAGTAGCTACGTGTGACTACTTTTTAATGGCAAGCTTAGACCTGGTACATGTAGATTAGCTATAGAAATATTGATCTAGTGAAAAACAAGATGTTCATATTCATCTATGTCTCTGCTGTAGATCCCTGTAAGTAATGTATGAATTAAGAATTTGCTTCAGTAGTCTAGACATGGATTACACTGAATATGTCACAATATGAAGACAAATTTGACATGTTTTCTGCTAAGCCGGTAAGACGGTAAACTGATGTTCTTTTTAGAAAAAAATCAAGTGATATCTTTGAAGGTCAGTAGGTCAAAAGGCTCAGAATTTTCATGACCCACCGCACATCGATGAGCATATTTAGTCAGGAACAGGTTTTTTTTTATTAATCTTTTTCAAAAATTGTGGATAGCTTTAGTTCAGAGGGATTCATGGTTTGGTTGTTAAACTCAAAGGTATGCCTAGTGACAGAAATCACACTGCGGATAGAAAAGGACCTGACTTGATGGTGTTGTGTTTCCTAACCTTGACACATCAGATGCGGATGAATTGCCAATAGACTGTCTAATCCACTTGGATGAAATATCCAAGGCATTTTGATAAAAGATTGGTTGCTCCCGTTGTGGATGTTCAATCTGGGTGAATTCACTGTGATATTGTCACTTAGGGCAGCGTTTCATGAAACCGTCACAAGTACAAGTTCCCCCGACATCCCATTGAAACAGGTGTTATAACTTCAATGGGATGTTGGTGAATTTGTACTTATGATGGTTTCGTGAGACTGCCCTGGAGTGGGGCTACATTTTAGATCGCAATTGAATGGTAACATCCAATCCTAACTATGTAGCTCTTCTGATTTTGTCTAGTACTAGGACTCTAGGAGCCAAACAGCTATAATTGACATTCTTTTACATAGAGTTGGTGCCTTTTTGTTGCTGCCTTTTTGTTGTTGCTCTCAGTTGATGATATGCTGGTGTGCTAGGACCTTAATTAATCCTTTCTTCCAGTACCATAATTGCAGAGAAGCAAACACTTCCAAGAAATCAATTTTTGTGCATTTTCGATAGCCTAGCCATCTAAGAAATTGTGTAACCATTCCAGTGACCCCTTACAAAACCCCTGCATAGCATCTGTCGAGAGTCAGAATGACTCTATGGTTAAATAATTGGTCTAATGCCTTTCTCCCTCTCGGGGACTTTTTGTTTAGCTGTACAATAAGCTATTAAATTGCCCAGGTGAAAATTTTGTGGAAGTCTTCATGATTGTAGACTCTTATGAAGTCAATGGTCATAGAATGTGTCCATTAGGAGATTCTGCTGTTACGTATTCTCAGATTCTTGAATGTAGGCCTACTTGCTTTGAAAAACTTTGCTCAGCTCTAGTGCCTTTTTGTCTACACCATGATTCCTCTATTCAAAATTTCACCCAAAACCGTGTTTGTTATCCAAGGTTCCCTCTTACTCTTTGTCTCTCTTTTCAGGCTTGTCATAAAAAAATCAGACAATAACTGAAGGATTATCTGTTCATGTTCTGCTCTTTTGGTTGTAAATATTTAGAAAGCAGCCATGTGTGCTTACAGACCTATTCACATCTCACCATGCATGATACATAGAAATAGATTCATTCATAAAGAGAAAAAAAAAGCAAAGCAAGAGAGAACAGGAGGAATTCCAAATTGCCTTTTAAAGGACACAAACAGGTTGTTACCAAAATTCTTGTGGGGGAGTTAACTGTATCTCCTGCAATTAAAAGGTGAGGGCCAAGGGGGCAGTTTGATCAATATTTTTACATATTTTTCATGCAAAACTGTTGTAGCGGCTCTTCAAGAACAATGAGTTGTCCAAGTTCACGACATGGTCATGCATGTAATGAAAAGAAATAGGAGGTGGGAAAAGTCGGGATGCGTGTCTTGAAACAAGCACCTGTGCTGATTTTACGAAGGACAAACGTGATCCGGACAGTTGTTTTTATTACATTGTGCTTAGAAATCATTCCCATTCATGCTTTAACCATGCTTGCAAAGCAAATAAAACTAATTTTGTCCTATGAATAGATGTCATTTATTTTTAATGTGACTGTAATGCCATTACCGCTATTCACAGATAGTCTATACTTGAACTTATGAACTCTGAGTTTGATCTTGAGCCAACTATCACTATTAACTGTTCTGCCTGAGTGTCCATCATATAAACTTCAATTAATTTACATAAATGAAGCTGATGTACATTTTAAAACGGAATAGAAGCTGCACACTTGTAGTTTTGCATTGCACCAAAACATTTATCTTACCTGAACTGTAAGAGCCATTCTTGTGCTTACTGTTTTCCTTTCTGTATGTCACTCACTTGAAGCCTGAGGTCTGTTATTAAAAAATCCAAATTTACAAGGAACTAGACTTTATGAAAGGAGCTGGGTTCCATGGCAATTATTTATGAAAATTTAATCTGAAACCTGATTGAGCTATTTTTGGTTTGATCCTGCCTGGAGGTAGCAGGAACAATCTGCATTTCAATGGCTGTCATTCTAGAAATGACCCAAGTATGGGGTCTAGAGTACTGCATAAAATGTAACTGGGTTCTCTCTCTCTCTCTCCCTCTCCCTCTCTCTCTCCCTCTCCCTCTCTCTCTGTCCCTCTCTCTCTGTCCCTCTCCCTCTCTCTCTCCTTTTTCACAACTCTTCTAGTAGACCTCTTGGCCATGGGTGAAGGGTAAAACAACCTTTTATGGATCTTCATACAGAATCCTCCTGTAATGTAGATTTTGTGGTTTTTGAGGATTTTCTTGTTAAAAAGATACCCAGCTACCTTGACCTGTATGAGTCATCATCAACAGTGATAATCAAAAATTAGACAAAGGACAATATACCTGTTTAAGTCTATGAATCAGCTTGAGTAATAATTAGGCCTAATTAAGAGTATAGAGGCCCTGGCTTTAGAGGGGGGAGGGGTCATGCTCAGTGCTTCGTACCAGGGTAAAGTTTCTCAAAAAGTACATTTCTATAACTATACAGATGCACTTGTTTGATAAAGATGGTGGACTTTTTTCCAGTGGCTCAGTTGTGAGTCAGTCAGTAATGTTTGCCATGAAAGATTAGCTTGCCCGCTGACAACAAAAATATGAATACAAATGTGTAGAACCTCTGTATGACCCATATTTGTCAAACATATTGCAGCATGGAAGGCCAATGACTGCTGTATGTCTAGTCTGAAACCCTCAACTATTTCAAACCTCATTCTGTAAAACCAGTGTTTTTAGTCAAATTTTAGCATCTCAGAAACTAGTCTGCTTTTGTAAGAGGAATTTGGGATGTTTTTACGTCATGGACAGTTGTATTTTTAGTGTATTAATTTATGTTTTGGGAATGGAAAAGCATTATTGTGGCAGAAAGAAGATTTTGTGTCTGTAGAAAATATACAAGTGGGCTGAATTTGAGACTAGAGAATGACCAGACAGACTTTCCTTCAGCAAAAGGCATTTATATTGCATTGCCATCTGCTTCATAAGTTTTTTAACTACTTCCTCTCTCCCTCCGAACGAGGGCGATATAACAATTCTTGGTCCTCGTGAGGAGAAAGAAAATAAAAAGAAATATTTGATGGAAAAAAAAAATGTAAATAGGATTAGTAATCAGATATGCTGTATTGATAAGGGCAATTTGGGTATTCATCCGGTGAGAGGGGGGACCCATTTATGGACTGATGAAGATCCTGAAGTTCAACATATGAATAGATTAGTATGACTTTTGATGAGAGAAAAGGAGGGCATAATCCAAATGCAATTGCTTTGTAGACGAGTCCAAGTGAAGAAGAGAAGATATGCGTGAAATGGGTAATAATGAGAGGAACGAAGAGAGGATGAAGGAGTGAAGTTGGGAAGAGATGAGTTGTGAAGAGAGGAGAATATCCAAAGAGATCAAGTGAAATATTCTTTTAAAATCAAACTATTTTATATGTGATTTAAAATTGTATATATATGTTCACTAGTTGATGAATTATTGTTTGTGTCCATTTTATTGAAACTTATGTGTATGAAACGCTAATTGTTTCGTTTTCTTCTCTTTTTCTTGTATTCCCCCATCACTTCTGGCTCCATCTCCTGCTGTCTCCAACTTCATGTTCATGTCGAGCAGGTATGTACTAGTCTTGTATGCAACCCCCCCCCCCCAATGAAGTTCACCCATGTTTATAATATAAACTGAACCAAAATGCCCCTTTCCCATACTTAGGTGAGAACATATACTACTGTAATTGTTACAGACTACATATAGGATTCTATTCTCAGGTACTTTGCCACACTGTAAATGGGGCATGTAATTAATGACTCTCTATCATAAGACGCCTTTGTTTTGTTCCATTTGAAAGTGAGCAAATGTTTCATAATATACGCTCTCTCGTTTGGCGATGAAAGATCTAAAAATATATACCATAGAGCTCTAACAAGTAGCTTGGAGAGTTTAATGGTGTATTATTATCAGGACAAGATAAATCATTCACTTTGCACAAATACCATGACAAGTTGTTTAACACAGAATAACGTGAAAGGTTGGCTTTCCGAGCGGGAGGGGTGCGGTGTGAAGTCCTTAAAAACAAATTATGATCAAAGAATTCATATGACAAGCCTGGATGGAGCTCATGATAAGGGTATTCTTATCACTTCTAAAGAGTTCAAAAACAAGAATTTTTTGTATATTAAAGATTATTTTGTTGGATTCAAGGGCTATGAGGTAGATCACCTCCAGGGGAAATAAACTCGGATTTTATGTAAAAATAGAATTCTGTGTTTTGTAATTGAAAGGGATTATGGTGGTGACACAGATTTATGTCAGATTTTTCAGGATTTTTGAGTGATTTGCTCACAATCGGCGGTATTTGTAAAAGAAGAATATCGTTTGAAGTCTCTTTAAGGTAATACATTAAGCTTTGGTGTCTAGAAACCACATTTAAGGAGGGATTAATGTTTGGGTTGAGTAATGACTTTACAAAATGAGAAAGGAATTTCAGTCAGGCAATTATTAAACATTAATGGATTCTAATAGGTTTCTGATGGGGACAAATAGTAGTGCAACATAGTTCAGATTTTAGATGCTACATTAAAGGTACTTCTACAACTTCAATATATTGTGTATAAAATTGTGGTAAAAAGGGTTTAAATAGATATATGAATTCTATCATGGTATTGAAAAGATGTAGAAATAGTGTAGAACCTAAGAAGGGAGAAATTTGCACCTAACATTGGCCTTTGGCCAAACCGATATCACCAAAGTGAAAGTCTTATGGGGTTGAGTGCATGAAGACTGACAAACAGTGGACCAAATTTATTAGAGAAATGACAGAGGAAAGTGATGAAACCCTTTTCTCAGTTTCTGGCATTGGTTTAATATTCAAATTATATTAAAGATTCATTAATGTGTTTTGATAACCAAAGAAACATGGTTGAAAGGTTTGCGTTACTATTAGATTAGGAAATTCAGTATTCGGGGGCCCTTTTTTATATACTCTTGTCGGATGTTTATGTCTACAAATTACAAAATCATAAACTGGAAAATCCCATGAGAAATCTGTCTCCTTTTTCATTTGATTACAGATTGCCAATTTGCAGATCACGTTTGATCAAGATTAGATTTCTTCTTTCTCACTTTTTCATGCATATTGAATACAAATAAAATGAAAAGAAAAATACTTTAAAAAAAAAGTGTTTTGGTTAATTTAGTATTTAATTCCATACAAGGCCAGCAAAAGCATTTCTTTTCAATTACCTCTTTCCACCTCTGTCATATTGAAAGAATTATATAAAAGGGAGTGTTATTCCACACGTACGACTGCTTGCATTCACTTCTTTGTGTTATTTACACACAAAAGAATGAAAATATCTGTAACGACCATAACTTGTCGCTATTTGAGGTTCACTTGTTGTTTTGAGCATTGCATGCCCAACTGGTTACCGGTATATTATTATTTTGTTGACAAGTGCATGGGGTCTCATGGGGAGCTGATATAATTATGGCTTAATATCATGTTATTGATATACTTGGCACTCTAAAACAACTTTATTAACAAATATCAAAAAATACATGAAGCTTCATAATAATATGTCATGTATGGGTAAGTCCTTTGGCAATTCTGCAGTTAGTTGCTTTCAAATGTAACCAAATTTAAAACTTAATATCGATGATACTGTAAGTTTTGCTGTTATCAAAATTCATGATTTATAGAGCATATCCAAAAAGTCTTTTAATATTAATTGAGGTTGCAAGCGAGAAACTAGAGGGGGTAGGAAGTAAAAGGGGGAACAAGAGAGGAAAAGGTAGGTCAATTTTTTGGTTGGTTGCTTAGAGGTGGTGATGGAGGCAAAAAATTGATGTCCTTTGTAATATCAAATTAGCAATATCCTGTCTGGAAAAAAAATGGGGATACCAGAGAGAAAAAAAAATGGGATTAAGATATGCAAAGTCAGCTGGTATTCCTTGCTAAATGACATAAGCCAAGGAGAATTGGAGATGGGTGGGTGGAAGGAGGGTAGGAAAGATGAAGGGATCGTGGGGGGGGGGGGGAGGACACTTGGGGAATAAGTTGTAGGCCCATAATGTGTATCAAAATCCTATAGGCTGGAAAAGAAAGAGGGGGGGGGGGGGACCCATTCAAATAGATACCGGTAGTCCTATCGTCTTACCTAACCCAATACTTCAGAACAAGCATTAGGAGGAAGCGTTTAGTTCTAACAAGCTACATTGGGACTCGTAGGGCTACGGGTCATCGCTAATGATGGTTTCGGAGGGGGACCTACTTCCGAAAGTCGCCAACTGTCGATGGTACTGACAGATAATGATGGAGCACTTCTTGCCCTGGGGCTTTAGGCATAGTTATAAACATCAAGCGGAATATATATCTTTAGACAATATTCTGTTTATCTCAATCATCTTCAGTTTAATGGTAGGCATACTTTTTCACCTCAAGTGATTCATCAGTCCTACACACTCATCTTCACGTATGTTTGAATCTAGGTTTCTTTTATACCTTTGAATGAAATGTGACTCAGTTGTAACTAATTACAAGGTCCCTCTATGGTTGTGATGAGTGCATGTAGCATTACAGATTTTGTTTTTGAATGGCACAAAGTATTTCACTTCCCCCTCCCCACACAAAATTCAAGATGTAAGATTCAAGCCCATCTATTATAAAGTTATGGTATTAACTTTTGTTATCATTGGATAACCTCGATCTGGTACACTTCCATGGTCTTTAGCAATCATTAAAAAAAAAAACACTTCAATTGTATTTGAAACCTGTATAAATCTGAGTACAAGTTCATCCATACCCTTTTCTTGTATTCGTGGAGAGATATTCATTATATTTATCAGTTTCAATTTTTTGTACATGCATAGTTATGAAGGCTAGTAGATTAAGAGCCCTGTAATCCTCTAGGTTTTTGTGTATTCTCGATGTATAAAGAGAATAACCTCCAAAAAGAACAAGCATGAGACAGTGGGGTTTCTGCAACTTCAAAATGAAGGCCATACTGTAGACAAATAACAGAAAAGAATGAACTGATCATTTCAGAAGTCATAGCCTGGGGGTTAAGCACACGCTCCCAATTGGTCCCATCCTTTGTAGTCTGACCAGTGTAAAAGAGTCGTAAATTGATGGTTTATCAACCAAAAAATTCAATTCCAAGTGCATTCTTTCTCCTCACAATATCCCTATTTATCTGTTCAGTATGTAGAAAAGGGAGTGATGGGACAAAGCAGGTGGAAAGATGAAACAAAATTGATTTTTCTGTCCATTTTATCATCATTTAGACCTCGTAAATATTATTTTATGGCTTTCTCATTGATTTCATGATCAAACCCTGCTCAGAAAACTTTACTGATTTTTGCCAATAAAAACACTGAGCACTTTTAATCATACAGTTTTGACTGTTATTATACCTAGCAGCAACTAGCAACTCCCTTTAGTAGTCCAGTCATTAATTTTTGGAAGTTCTGCATTATTTTCCATGGTTAAAACTGTTCTCACGTCAAAAAATTCTTTTTACATGTCTAGGATTTGCCCTTTACATGACACCCATTGTCAGTCTCTGTTTACTAATGATCTTCTGATTATACTTTTCTTTTCCATTCTTTCATGTAAACCATTTTTTTTCCTCCTTGATTCTTTTCTTTCTTTCTATTTGCTTTATTCGAGTTTTGAGACCGTGCCAAGCCTTGTGAACTGAACCTCAAAATGGAAGGCTAATAATGACCATTTTGTGCCTTAATGAAGTCTGACTGCCACAATCGCTATACAGAACCACTCAGTCAGTGTTATGCCTCAGTAGTGTTTTGCTATGTATGATGATTTATAGTGAAAGATATATTCACTGGCTTGTGTTTATGAAAGAGATTATTAGTGATAATCCAGATTTCATATATCATATAATTTATAATTCAGTAGTTTGGGAGATATCTAGGAGCTTAATTTGGACATGAAAAGTTCTTAAGGTCTGATTACATTCTAGAGCATTGGCACACTAGGAGGAAAATGTCAGGACAAATTTGTGATTCCATTGCCAGTGTTTTCTTTCCATACTGACAGTAATAATTTTCAATTACTGAGACAGATGGCCTTTTGAGAATAACTTGAAATAGTTGAACCCTTCAGCTGAATGAAAACATGTAATGTTGAAA
This sequence comes from Strongylocentrotus purpuratus, assembly GCF_000002235.5. Taxonomy (NCBI): domain Eukaryota; kingdom Metazoa; phylum Echinodermata; class Echinoidea; order Camarodonta; family Strongylocentrotidae; genus Strongylocentrotus; species Strongylocentrotus purpuratus. Next base: position 12,318,408 of record NW_022145596.1, read on the forward strand.
AGATTGTCTGGTCTTTGAAATCAGACTTTGTTTTACAGTTAGACAATAAAATACTATAATGGCTGAAGATATGGGCCTACTCATTATATGCATATTATCTGAAAATATTTTTTCCTGTAGTGGTCAACAAAAGTCAGAATGAGCAGTTCATTTTTAATAAATCAGATACTATCCTGATCTAGTCTGCAAGTGCAGACTCTATTTTGATATTTAAATAATTCTCAATGCCTTGAACCTAGCCTAGTTTGTCAGTCACTAGTTGTATTCTAGAATTACTAAAATACTTGGGCCTATTTTGATAGTCTCGACTCACGAGCATAGGTACATAAAATAATTACCCCCAGTAGTGACAGAATCACAGAAAGGGTTATGTAGTCTACAAGTAAACACCCTGATCAGTCTGAAACCAGTCATAGTTAGTGTCTGCATGTGAGACTATCATTGGTCTAACATGACATTGCAAGTTGCAGTGTTCCTTTGGGGGATGACCCTGACTTTGAGGCTTTTCCTACTCCATGTCAACCAGTATTGACGTGGCCTAAGGAGTAAAAACAATGAGGAGGAGGAGGACAATCATTGAAGAAGAAACCATGACGGAGAAGATGAGGATGAAGGAGAGGGTAGGGTTGAGAAAGTGCAACAATGTCAAAACATGGTCAAGAATGTGGACGTCTTCAGGAATACTAGGGCAGCATCTCTGCAGCACTTTATGGTCATTACTATGATGCTGGAATGTAGACCCAAATGGCTTTCCACTAGGATGTATCTTTTAATATTTGGTTTTCAGACATCTTGTTTTGCCAAATCCTGTTTTCACACCCCCCCCCCCTAATTTTTCAAGTTAGCTTCTCAATTCTGCATTATTTCATATTTTTTTGCATAAGTTCCTTTTGCTTGCACCCTCTTTCCTTTCCTTCTTCCTTATTCATTCCTTCTTCCTTTATTTAGCTTAGACTGTGCTCCCACTTCTCTGATCTTCATTCTTTTTCTTTGATGTTCCTCGTCTTCACCTTCCCCTCTGCCCCCTTTCCCCAGCTCATGTTTTGCCAATGAAAGATCGTGTTAGCATAGACCTGTAATGGATTCCTTAATTCCAACCTAATCTTCTCAATAGAAACAAGCCTCAAACCAAAATTCCAAATACCTGACGTTTTCACACTTTGTGCATACTATACACCTCTTGCGCTTTTCCAACCAGACAGTTGCTTTTTCGTTGCTCGAGCGCAAATCTGGAGATCTAGTTCAAATCCAGCCCCACAGTCAAGTTAGTGTGGAATTTCGCTCGGATTTAGGTCTGATCTTTTCAAGGAGCGAAGGTCAGAAGATTGCGATTTTTATCCCTCCCCTCTCCGAAGTTCCCCTCTTTCCATTTCAATTCTTTACCAATCATTTTCAAGCAAATATTGAAAATTGGGTGACATTGTGAGACCCGGCACGTTGCAAGAAATAATGGTTGTTTGCTTTTATTTACATTTATCCCTTTTTTTCCATTATCAATGCCTCCCTTCCCTATTTTTTGTTTCCTCACAAATGCCATTGGTAAAGATCAGTGAACTTTGGTGTGATATAGAATCACAACGATATTTGATATTTGAAGAATTTTCCCCATCCATGTTGTATTGCATTTGGAATAATTTTGGAAAAATGATATTGGCCTATATGTAGTAACATCTTTTTGGAGTGTTTCATTTTCAAATGAGGCATTTTACTTTATACTTTGCTGGAAGAAAACTGTCTGAACTCTAAAGCTAGAAAACTTCTCCAGCTGGGTGGGATAAATTTATCCAACAGCTGACCAGAGTGTCCAATTTACAACAGTGTAAATTTTGTAATATTGTCTGTAGCGCACTCCATCAATGTATCCCCAACTGACCAGCTCATAAAAGTCCCCATACTGAGTGCAAAGCCGCCACGATAGAACCAATCTCATTTTCGTGTCTTTCAGTAGCAAGTTGCTCGGCAGGACCCCGTCTGTTTGGAATTGTCATCGTAAGGTGATGATGAACTGGAAATGAGAAAAGAAAAAGAAAATTGTTAGGAATAGACATTCTCAATATTGAGGGTGGTAGGTTAATCTGTTTGAATTGGGTGTCTTCAAGCAGGTCAGTTTTGTTTGAGGTTATTTGATTTCTATCTGGAGTTGTAACAAGTCAAACAAATTCTTTCTTGACCGAAGACTTTTAGTTTTGTTGTAGGGTTTTCAAGCCAAGCACGGCCAATCACTTCACTTTTACCATCTTCCTCTATGGAAATAATTGGATATTCAGTTAGAGCTTCAGATATGAATTGAGAGTTTAATAAGTGACAATATTTCAGAGTGATTTTGGGCTCTCCGTAACCTTATGTTTATGTCAAGAATCATTAATGTCAGCAATATGTCAACATTCATGTGTGGATTTTTAAAAAAGCAGATGATTCTCATCCCCATACATTACTTCACCGGATGATAGGAAACACATTCTACAATAAGATTCAAGTAGATACGCTCCCAGGGGTCCTTTCTGCTGACTTAAATGGTTATCTGATGTTCTCAAACCTTCAAATTTTCAATAAATCATTGCCACATAGGGCTCTTACAGCATTCAAAACTACTTGGGATTGCCACACCCGTGTATGGAATCCATTAGATTTAGGAATGGTCCAATTCAGATGATATCAACCATATTTTTGTTTTGTAGGGTCTTACTTTAATTTTAACCTGTCAAATCAAGGTTGAAAGTATGATATCGACTTGAATTGAGAAGGAGCCTATTTCAAAGTGCCCTAAATATCATAATACCTTTAATGACTTTGATTGTAGTTTAGCAGTCCCTCAACCCTATTTACAATTATCTAGTTTGAGTGATGATAACCACTGGTTTGAAATTAATGTATGTGTCCTTTTCTCTTTTCATTTCCCTTTCATGCTTTCTTCATGCCATTCTCCACTTGACTGATGTCTCATGTGCACTATCTCCTCTCAGGTGAGTGATATATGTTGGTTAGATTCCAACAAGGTTTATTGTCTCAGGTAACAGATTATTATCATTTAGATTAGAATATAAAATACCCCAAATAATTAATGTACGACTACCCTAGACCTGGACATGACCGAAACGATATTCAGACTTTAAAATGACTTGCTACAGGACGGTTATAGGCCACTAATAAACCAGAGGCAGGTAGGCCTACACAAAACCTTTTTTGAACTCGCCGATCCTTCACCTTAACATCCGTTTCCGCCTTTAGGCCTCTCAACCAACATGGAAAGAAAACCCAAAATGATATGCACCTTGATGCATATTTATGTAGAATCATCCACAAATACAATAACAATCCATGATTTTGAAGAAATCCGTCAAGTGCATAGCAACGGGTGTTGTATGACGGATGAAACGCTAGAAGTGGCATGAAGGTCGCAAAAGGTAGCATGAGAAAGGAAATGGCAAGTTTACCTGCCCTTGCAGTCACCCATCCACCTGCCGATAGATGTAATCAATTACACCTGTTGGCCGCTCATACACAGAAGCAAAATTTGGATCTGGCAATTTTTTTAATTTATTTTTTTTTTTTTTTTGGGGGGGGGGGGGGGGGACAGAAATCTTATAAAATCATATAATTAAAAAATGGTTGAACAAACTATTCCCAATAACATCAATATTCATTTGCATGTCTCAGTGAGAGGGTTCATGGTCATTGAAAATTCATACACTTTTCATGATCCCCCCCCCCCCCAACAAAAAAATGTTGAAATCTACTCCTTTAAATTTATCCTCGGGCTTTAAGGACGTGTTTCATATTTTCATAAAATTTTGCACTTACACAAAACCCAGAAAAAAATATTTTCCAGATCACTATTTGAAGGCCTTCTCCCAAGTCAGAAATGATAAACAGGCCCCTTGCCTTGAATGGACATTGAAGTTTTATGGGGATGAGGTTGGGGCTTGACATATTTCTTGGCATTTACCACTTAAAATTCCATGGCAATGAGGTTGCTAGTGCAGTTACATGAAGAAGACAACTCTCAAATCCCTTCCTTTTCCTGTAATGCTTTGTTTAGGGTAGACTTGATGAATGATATGGTTATTATTCAGTGGAGGTCATCTGTATTTTCATTTATGAACATCTAACGACAATGATGACAATCTTGCTATTAGACTTTAATGAATTTTGAAAAAATTGTTGTCTTGCACTTTGCAGCATGCTTCAACATATATATTTCACAAAGAAAATATGATTAAGATCTAGATTGATAAATAGACCAGATCAAATAGAATAAATGAGGCAAGATGGTCCCAAGGTAGGGTTAGAAAAAAAGAAAAGGAAGTTTGGCGGATATATAGAAGGGTGGATAAAGGAGAAGGAGGTGGGGAGAGACAGAGAGAGAGAAGGGTGAGTGGGTGAGCGTAAGGCAGTCATTTCCGTTCTTATGCATTGAAGGCCGAGAACCCTTTAGCGGTTTACATATAATTATTGCCATCAACTTGAAAGTACCAACGAATGTGAGTGTTAGGCGGAACGTTGCTGCCCCGGCTGACTTTTATCCCAATTTTCCATGAAGGCCAAACTCCTTGGGCCGTGGAGTTTCCTCAGAGTCTGAAATAGGTTATGGGCAAATATCCATGAATTGCATAAAATGTGGACTCTATATTGTAGGTGATCCAAATAAATGAAAAGAACAATTCATAAAGTTATGAACAGAACCTTCTAAAAATGGGGATTATGGATTACAGGCAACAAGATGTTTGCAGAAATTCTAATCAAACTCTTTTCTTTAATCCTGGGGGAGGCTTTGCATGAAATGGTTGGTAACAATTGCATTTGAACGTGAAGAAAAACGGATCATAATGGATAAAAAATGACGGGAGGCTACGTCAAAAGAAATTTGGTTCCTTTAGGAAGGAAAACGAGGTGGGTCAAGCAAATAAAACATTTCTCGTCTTTGTAACGAAAAGCAAATACAATACAGACTTTTTGATGCACAGTCTCGACTCCACACAAATATCTTGACCTGGTAGGTTAGATGTGTACAATGAGAGATTTCGGGATATGTCAATAGTTTGACTTGTATAGACTATTATCATTATTATGAGAAAATTTGATTTCGAGGGGAAAGGCAATACCTAATTGGTAAAAAAAAAAAATTAAAAATGGGGGTCTTTTCAAAAGAGCAAATGTACCTCTCCATCAGGTCCTTTTTCAATGCCTAATTTTCCATCTGAAAGTGATCAAGGAAAATTCTCTCTTTAAGAAGGGGAACAATGACCATGAAAGACCCTCTGAAGAAATGGTTAAAAGGGGTTCATTACTTGCCCCTTTTCTTGCCCTGTCCCTTTTCTTGCCCTGACTTTTGGGGCATGAGTGGCAAAAAGTCAAATAGCTTTTGTCACTCAAAATGAATAGTTGATTGATGATGGGGAATCAAAATAAACATAGGGAAGAAAAGGAACCTGGGATCAACATTACATGGACCACATATTTTGGAGAATATTCAAATAGTACGTTTATTGTTGGTGTGAAAAATCCCATTTCTGTGAATACAACCAAATGTTAGCACATATAATGGCTTTATAATTCAGATCTTAGTCTGAAATTAGATAGCTTTTCCACATGGTCACCTCTTCAAAGGTGAGAGAAAGAAAAGATGGATTGATATTTCTTGACAAAGGACTCCATCTGACAGAAAAATTTATATGCAACATTATGCACAGATAATATACCTTTTGAATACTTTTTATAGCACCAAATATCTATTCGATCTCTACTTATTTTACTTAAAAAACTATGAACTTGTCGAGGCTCATTTCTGACAAGCAGGGGAGGGATCATTTGGGTGAAGAAACAAAATCAGAGAAAGGGAAAAAATTGAAGTGAGGAGGTGACATAGCCTTTCAGTTCTTCAATATCCTTAAATTTGAACAGTCAAGGGTTCAAGGAAGTCCCATGTTTGGATGCTAATTCATTAGAAGCCTGTCAAAACTCAAGCCTAACTTAAGCAATTAGTTTTTCCCTCTAAATGTATGCAGGATGGATTAACAGAGCAATAGAAAGCATTTTGTCTTATCCTCTATTTTCCCAAAGGATAATCACACAAGATCAAGATCAGATCATTGACCAATTAACTTTTTTGGTTTGGTTGGGGAAGTACTCAAAGAGGGAGCAAATAGAAGACTTAAGATTCTTAGGGAGTTGAAAGGACCAAGGAGTTACTCCTTTAAAGAACCTACAACAATAGGGAAGAGAATAGAGGCTTTTTACCATCATATTCCTGTTGTCCCAATATATTTGTTCAGGAGAACAACTTGGCATTTACTGCTGGGTTATCCTTAAGATGGGATGATAGCGTCTCAAACAAGTTCACACTATTTGAGCTGTGGTTACTTGATCTTTTCAGTTGAAAGTTAAACCTGAAGTTTAGGTATTGTGATGGCATTTTGTGATTTCCGTTGTCTTATCGGGGAACAATAGCTCACATTGGGTGGTAGTATATCTCAACAGTAAATAGTCTTTTGAAAAAAAATAATCAATTTTGGAGTGGGATGAGTTGCATTTGAGGGAAAAACTTGACAACAATGTATACCTCGACTTACTGTGATGGTTTTGACAATCATGGTTTTTCCTTTTGTTAAAACTGAAATTGGATCTTTGTTCTCAACAATAATAAGGTACAACAACCTGGTTATCTTGTTTTTGTCATTTTCAAATTAGGTTAATACACAAAAAGTGCTCTAAAAGATATACCAGGGATTAAAATGATCTTGGAAAACATTTATTATGCACCGTTTTATTGATGATATGAATGGAATTTCTGATAAAGATTGAATGAGATTTATTCCGGTCACGAAATTGCAGAAATGGTAGTTGTTAGTGCTGTAACATCACGGATATCTCCAATTCCGTTTAACCGCCTGTCAAAACCGGACGGTTTTCGGTTAAACGATTTATTTAAAAAAAAAAAAAAAAAAAAAAAAAAAAAAAAAAAAAAAAAAAAAAAATCAAATCATTTTTTTTTTTTTTTTTTTTTTTTGGCCGTGTGAAAAAGCAGGAAGGTGATTTAACTGAAGGTGCCGATTTGTGCTTGTGAACTTGTCACAAATAATAGAAATAATAGTAACAATGTCGTTTTAGAATAATGTGTAAGATCATTAAAGTAAATTAAAAAGAGTAGAGGACCTAGGATAGAACATTGTGGTACACCATGTGTTAAACTTGGATGAATATATATTGAGATCTATTACAAAGATTACTTACAAACCAAGATGACAGACAAATTGGAGTGTTGTTCTAGTTTCCAAGTGGTAAGTCATCACACCGATTACTGAGCTGGGAGACATTGCCAGGCATAGTGCCAGGCGGAGGGGCATAAATCGAAACTTTAAAAAAATAAAAAAAAAAAAAAAAAAAAATTATAAAAAAAAAAAAAAATTAATAAAAAAAAAAAAAAAAAAAAAAAAAAAAAAAAAACGGGATAACGAAACCGTCCAATTGAAAACGGAATCCGCCATGGGCGGTCGGATACCGGACGGTTAAACGTTTGACTACAGCACTAGTAGTTGTTCCACATATAATCACCAAACTCATGAAAATAGGTCAGTTCTTTTTTCACAACCCTGCCCAATAGCCTCTCCCTATCCTAAAATACACTGCAACAAGGAAGCATTAATTTACAGGTTGAACAATTGTCGCATGCTCAAAAGGCATTTCTCCTATTTTTCATGCAACATAATCGATGGTAATCCTTGAAAGCGCTATTTGCAGTATGGATTTGGCTGCTGTTTCACAAGAGCATGTAAGCATGTAATTCTGAAATTGTGGACATGAGCACAGTGATGAAAGGTAGATGAACTCTAACTTATTCTTTAAGCAGGGACAACTTACTTTCCTTAGATTTTCAAGCACCAAGCCTTTTACTGGCCTTTGTTTCATGGCCTCTTTTGCATGAGAAATATGTTGAATATGTTTATAAACTCTCCTTTTAAATTTAGAATCGGTTTTGAACAGAAAAACTAATTTTCATATCCACTTGGAAAACCTTGAAGGGGCTCTTCAGAACAGGTATGAAACTATGTTGAAACCATGAAAGGGACCCACAACTTCTTGTTTTTCGAATGCACTGTACAAGAGGCAATGTGAATGAACCATCTTTTATGGCAGCAGTCATTACCAATAATCTGGCCGTGGGGACAGCTCCCCATGGCATGTGGCCTCATTTCCCCATTCAAGAATGTGTAAATAGTGACACAAGAACATCTAGCGGATATGTTTGCACAGACAAACGATGACATGATGATGACCAGGGATGACCATCGGAGCAATGTCTGGTCACTCGATCAAGGCCTAATATCATATGACTGTTTGCCATCCCTTCTTCCACTCAAGTAATTGTAGCCTTAATCTCAGGCAACTTTTGACCCACCCTGTTCAACCTATTAATTCAAATTGGGTTGGGTCAAAATTTATCCATAATCGTTGATTGTTCAGTCATTTTTATGATCAATCATCCAAAATTGTGTCATAAAATTTAATCGTAATTTAAAACCCGATGGTCAAATTTTGCTGGAGTCCAAAAAGAAACATAGGGCATTAGCTTTGAAACCAGGCTGCCTTGATTATCTGTGAAGCCCAGGTCATCTTGTTAGATGTGTTGATGCGTCCTTGTCTATTGTCACAGCATCACTGATAGAGGCGATGAGGAGGGTTTGGGAGGAGATGAGAGGAGACAAGATAACTGGCTTAATTCCTCAACAAGGTTATTATTGGGTCTTAAGAGCTACAAACCCTTGGATAACAGATAACAAATTAGATACAGGCATTCACAATTTATATTTAAGTCGTACCTTCAGCTAAATATTTTGCCTAATCTGTTTTCATTTCTATTTACTTTTTTTTGTCCCTCTTGAATTTTAATGAGTAATTTTGATTTGATGGATGAACTGAAAAATGGGTCGCATTATTTTAGGTCTTTTAAAATAAATTAAGATTAATTCATTCTTTCTACTAATAAATGATTGAGGTGTTTAAATATAAACAGCTCAGTATCTGCAGGTAGCTATTGAAAAATGATATGTTATCCTCACTTCATTTCCTCCCAGTCTCAACTTGTTCTATGTGTGTCATCAGCCAGAGAGCATGTCTTTGATGACCCTAGAAAGATTTGTTTGACATTCTAAAAAAATGAGATGCAGATGATTTGGCATTGTTTCAAAGAAAGAGAGAGAGATAAAAACTCCAGACCAACCTACGTAGTCCCACAGCATCGCAATCCGCATTCTCAACTCCAAGTTTGTTTTTGTGGATTGCATCCCCGGCTGCGGTATGCATTTGTTTGAACAGCATGATTTATCGCCGCTGACGATATGAATGATTCCTAGCTCTTGTCCCAAAGTAAATTGGTGACAGTTAGAGGGAGGGCATTTCTTTTAGCTTGACAGAACCATTTTTACCCCTATCTCAATGCCCTTCTGCCGTTGACCCTGAGTCGATTGGAGACAAGCGAAGAGAGATGTCTGCCGACTAATTGTGATCAAGTCCATTTAGAAAATGCAGTTGTTTGTTTTCGAAAGGCTTCCCCCCTTTTCCTGCGCCTCCTGATAGGTGTATGAAGTCAAAGGTCGTTTAAAGATGATTTCATACCGAGGTCATGTCTCTAGTCTAAACAAACCCTGCCTCTGCCTATCTCCTGATCTTCTTTACTGTCATCTTCTAAGTTAAAGGTAGATAAAGATTCTGATTATTCATATCAAGTTGTTTCACAAGCTAAAGACATTGTCTCAGAGATCCGTTTCAATATATGACATACATGTACCACATTAAAAGCTAAAAAGACTAAATTCAGCCTATATTCCCCAAATACAAAGCTCATTGTTCAAAGATTTCAGGTGTATATTGCAGAGTACTTTAATGCACACGAACCTGTTATTAACAGCAACTTCAAGTTTGTGTTTAGCTTTCCACAAAAGGGGAACCAATATGATTGAATTATTACTATGCAATAAACACGCGATTGAACTATGAACTTGAAATCCTTTTTATCCACTTTTTTGCGGAAAGGGAATTGATTCAGGGGGTTATTATAAATCTTGTGGAACTGGGAGATAAATGGTAGGACGATTGTAGTCGGAGTGAAAAGGTGATTCAAGTGTTTGGTCTTTGTAGGGTAGGAGCTTAGCTAGTTAGTAGAACAATTTATGTGCACTTCCCCCTTGTTTTGCTTTCAAGCTTATGCCAAAACATTGGGGCTAAAGCATGTTACATCAAAGTGTGGGGTCACACAAAGTAAATACTTGTTAATTCTTTCTCAATTTTGAAGTAAATGGTTAACTAGATCCCATTATTTATATAGCTGTAATATACATGTATAGTGGGTGGTACTTTTTCTAATGCCTTTATCTGATTTCTGCAAAGAGGATAGTACACCATACCTTCTAGAAGATCAATTCAATGAGTTTATGAATGAAGTTGACTCAAAGACTTCATTATCATTTATACATTTTAACTGTCGTAGCCTAAGGAAGAATTATGAAAATATATTTGATTATATAACTTCTCTGTCAGTCACATTTGATGTGATAGGTCTAACTGAAACTTGGATAAATCAGGATGAAAATTTTTCATTATTTGTTCCTCCAAATTATTCTTATGTAAACTGTGGCAGAGTTGAAGGTCGTGGAGGAGGTGTAGGAATTCTGATACACGATAATTTAAAATATTTTCATCGTTCTGATCTTACTGTGGTAAACAAACAATATGAGATGATCTTTATTGAAATTCCAAGAGAGAGTGACAAAAATATTTTAATCGGAGCTATGTATAGACCGCCTAATCAATCGGTTGGAATGTTCATCAATGATATCTATACAGTGTTATCCAACCTCCAAAAAGAAAATAAAGACTGTTATCTTATGGGCGATTACAATATTGATTTAATGAAAATGGATGTGTGCCTTTATGTAAATGACTTTGCCGAACTAATGGCATCTCATTGTTTTTTCCCAATTATTTATAATCCGACTAGAATTACTAAGGAAAGTGCAACTCTTATCGATAATATTTTTTCAAATACAGTACATGAATTTTTAAAAATTGGTATTCTATTGACTGATATAACAGACCATTTACCTATATTTGCCACTCTCTCTTGGAATAAACCAGTGAATTCCGAAAGAGTATTTTATAAACGCAATATAACTGACTCTGGTTTTCAATTATTTAATAGAAATTTCAGTACCTTGAATTTTCAAAATATGTATAATACATCTGATGTTGATATGAAGTATAATCTATTCATGAATGCTTTTAAAAACATATATGATTCCTGTTTTCCACTTAAAAAGATTACAATTAAGGAAAGGAAAAGTGTTAAACTATGGATTACTAACGAAATTAAAAAACGGTGTAAGAAGAAGAATAGATTGTATAAAAAATATCTTTCCAAACCATCACTAGAGAGAGAACGTAATTTTAAAACATTTCGGAATAAGCTGAATAAAGATATAAGATATGTGAAAAAAGAATATTATTTAAATAAGTTTCAGTCCGTGAGAGGCAATATGCAAAAGACTTGGAAGTACATTAATGAAATAATAAGGAGGAAACCCCAGGGTGTCCGTCCTGAATTTATTTTAAATGAAGGTGACAAAATTTATGACAATATAAGAATTACAGAGTTGTTCAATGACTATTTTGTTTCTATTGGAGCCTCACTAGGCAATCAATGCTCTTCCATAAATGACTTTAATTGTTTTTTACAAGGTAATTATTCCAATTCTTTTTTCTTAAAACCTATTACTGAGGGAGAAATTGTCGAGATTGTTCGTAGTTTTAAAGCAAATAAAAGTGCCGGACATGATGATATTGAACCAGAGATTGTTAAGAAAACTATACATGTTTATGCCAAACACCTTTGTCATATTTTTAATGAGTCTTTTATTTCAGGACAACTTCCAGATCAATTAAAGTTAGCAAAAGTAATACCCCTTTATAAGAATCTTTGTAAAGAAAAAATAGAAAATTATCGACCTATTTCTATCTTGCCAATCTTTTCAAAAATATTAGAAAAATTGGTCTATAAACGTCTCATTAACTACTTGAATAAGAATGATATTTTATATGCTAAACAATTTGGATTTCATGAAAAACACTCAACATCCATGGCTCTAATTGAATTTTTAAATCTTGTTACTCAGGCATTGGAAAATAAGCTAATTCCAGTTGGTATATTCCTTGATTTATCTAAAGCGTTCGACTGTATTAACCATTCTATTTTGTTACAAAAGCTATCATTTTATGGCATACGGGGAACTCCTCTCAAATGGTTCAAAAATTACCTTTTGAATAGGAAACAGTTTGTTAAATTTAATAATGTTTGTTCTCAATCACAGATCCTTTCAACAGGAGTACCCCAAGGCAGTGTTCTTGGTCCTTTATTGTTTTTGTTGTTTATAAATGATCTTCACTTTGTGTCTGACAAGCTTAATTTTGTTTTATTTGCTGATGACACCAATATATTATTATCAGGTAAAACTGTGCAAAATTTAAATGAGGTTTTAAACCAAGAACTGAGTAGAGTTTGCAAATGGTTCACTGCTAATAAACTTGTTGTTAATATGAAAAAAACTAATTATATTGTATTCAGGAGAAGAAAGGTTGGAGGTGATTTTAATGAATTGAATGTAAAATTTGATAATGTGTTGCTCACCAGAGTTAATTCAACTAAATTTTTAGGAGTTTACATAGATGAGTACCTTACTTGGAAAAGTCATGTCAGTTACATATCTTCAAAAATTGCCAGTGTACTGGGAGTTATTTATAGTGTAAATAAACTGCTCCCCCCAAAAATATTAATGAATTTATACAATACTCTAATCTTGCCACATTTTTCATATGCCGTCTTAGCTTGGGGTGGATGTTTAATTACCTTAATGAACCGTTTGCAGATTTTACAGAAAAAGGCTGTTCGTGCAATAACAAACTCTACTTATCTTGCACATACTGCACCTTTGTTTAAACGCCTGAATATTTTGAATGTGAAATCTCTATATTATATGCAACTTGCTCAATTTATGTTTCTTTTCAAGAAAAATCAGCTACCATGTATTTTTAATGAGATGTTCATTGTTAATGCTGAAATTCACTCTTATGAAACAAGAAGTTCAAATAAATTTCATTTGCCCTCTGTTAAAACAACTTTTCTTCAAAGGAACATTTATTTTAGTGGACCATCACTATGGAATTTACTTCCCAATGATATTGTCAGCTGCTCATCACTTTATTCTTTCAAGTCAAAGTTGAAACAATATTTGATCTCGTATCCAACTCTTAAGATATAGTTTGTACGGTGTTTCTTTCTATTGTTCTCAATATTTCTTTCCTGTATATCATTCATTTCCTCTTTATATTGTATTTCTTGGTACCACCAACCCACTACTACTCACCCCACGCATAGATTTGCATGTAATATCTATATATGTTTTTGTACATGTATGTGTTATTGTTTAATTTAAAAAAACTATTGTATTTTTATATTGTAATTTTAAGCAGGGGATGATCCCCGATAAACCTCTGTGGTTTTTGATCACCCCCTCTGCAGGTTCATCTTTTGTTGTAATACTTTTATATTTGATTGTAATTTACATTGTCTTTTATGAATCTGTGGAAATAAATGAAATTGAAATTGAAGTATATTTTTTTTGGTGAGGATGAGAGGCCATTAAGGATGTTTTTGACATCCTTGTCTCATTATTATTGGTTGCTCTCTCATTGAGGCACCACATTATCAAACCCTAAACCCAATGACCCATACTCTGGGCAGGTTACTCAGGGATTAAAGGGGTGATTAACCTTCGATTCTAAAGGATTAAATAATAAATGACCTTATCTCCTGCCTAATCCGCTGTTCAGATATAAGAGCATGACCCCCCATGGTGGTAATTGTTCAACTCTCACTATAAGAGCATTGCTGAAGATGTGACCATTTCGTTCAGGAAGGACCTATGTGTCTAAAATAATAATTTGATGATTGTTGATGTCTTTACACCATCGTCCAAATTAGGTTGATTAAGATTTCTGTTTCAGATGTTATCAGTTCACAGGTTATCACAAGATGATCATCTAATTCTAGGCTTATATACCCATAAATATTGCTCCCAAAAGGAGAAGAAAAAACCCTCAGTTGTTGAGGGTAGAGTGTATTCCTTCAGGGTTCATTCCAAGATCAAGGTCAAGTAGTAAGAATAGGTTTACAAGATCTCCTGTGCTCATTTCCATATCAAGTCACTGGCGGTATGCAACCTTCTTTCTTTCCCTTCCCCCATGGAGACATCACAACCTTGAAAGATGCTGTCAAGTGAAGCAGTGTTTAGGATGACAAGCCAGAGTTCATCAAAATGTTTATATTAACAGGACATCCCACTTGAGTAATATCCTCACAAACTGATCCATCTCTTCATAAAGAACTACGAATTGATGAAGAAGCTTATATTTTTGTCCACAGAAGTCATGATAATTATATCATGTGGTCAGAATAATGGTAGTTAATGATGAGAAAATCACAGTTTATTTGGATAAAACAAAGAAAACGTGGACAATTGTCTTGTTTGAACATTTGTTCATGTCTCCAGGAAGTCTGATTGTCAGTGAACCAGTAAAACATATAGATTGTTCTCATATCTCATGGTTCCGTCAAGGGTGTGTATGTTGACTCATGATGTGGAAATATGGTTCAGTTACCAGTCTCCCACTCTCTCTCTCTCTCTCTCTCTCTCTCTCTCTCTCTCTCTCTCTCTCTCTTGTCTACATGGGTGACCTGTGCATTCGGTGAACTACTTGCCACATAATGCTCAGCATGTAAGCAGTAGACAGAACTTCCTCTTCATAGGTAGTACTCCTATGAGAGGGATAATTTTTCTAATGGACGTGATGGGCAGATAATCTTCGGAGATGGTACTGAGTTTAGCTAGTTGATAGGAACAGTTTGTTGACTTGAAGGAATCTGTTCTACTTAATTCTGATCTTTTCTTCATTAATCTTCATTAATCTACAAATGCTCAACAATTCTGGTCAATTGTGAAAGAGAGCCTTATATGCAACTGGTGTCAGAATCTCAGACAATAAAAGTACACCAATAATTGCTCAGTTTTCTCTCCCTCCAATTAGAGGATAATCAACACGTTATTAGTTATATACACCAGTTTAGCTAGATATTATTCATGCTTACACCACGTTGGTCACATCAAACCAAAAACCTAATTTCTTATCCGTTCCGTGATCTTAAAATTGGACAGGATTCACAAGATTTGGGTGTATGTGAAGACTGTATAAGGAGGGCAATTACGTTCTTAAGTTTAATTTTCTGCATGAGAGTTTCGGAGATAAGTTGTAAGACTTCGAAGTAACCCCCCTCTCCATCCAGTGAATGAACAAGGCAAAGATTGTTGAAATGTGTCGCTATAATATGTGGTTTCTTTTTTCTCAGCTTAAGTATTCATGATTTCTCAAAGGAGAAGAAAGATACAAAAGTGCACAAGAGGACATTTATAAACACATCCACATTGCACCAAACCTTTTTTTCACTTGAAGCTCTGCATGATAAAAGATGGCCAGAACATATCGAGAGAAGGCTTCACAGACTGTAATACTGTATTAAGTGAATCCTTATGTTTTTTTCTCTCCAGAATACTACTAATATTGGACAATGTATTCTGACCCTGAATGTTTGACCCATGTGGATAGAAGTTAATAAGATTATCTTATTTGCAAATGTGACCCGAAGATGTGATCCCCATGATTAATGAGACATTTGAAGAAACAAATTTCAGTAAAGAATACACCTTCCCCTTGTGACCAACATGTCATACTATTAAAAGACTGTCCATAATGTTTACAGTCATGTAGGGACTTGATGCAATATAGCCCTCCTTATATACATGGGTAATAGAACATACAACATGTATTACCAGTCTTGCGGATCTATCCAATGAGGTTGATATTATTATGGTTTGAACATAATATCAGCCAGCTAGGGTAAATAGAAATGATCTGTTTCATATCTCTCCGCTCCATTGAGCCTAGCTACGACCATGGCGGTGTTTTGCCAGTGCCCTCGTTGACCGGAATTCAGTTAAGCCGTTAAGACTTTATGGGATTAGATTGATATATGCTGAATGCCCAGCTGCCAGTGAATCCCTGAGATTCGTTACCAAGAAGATTCGGGATGAGTTTGGTAGTCTATCCTGTGGTTCCAATGGAAATTGATGCTTTTTCATGTGTTCCTTTGGGGGGGGGGGTGGAATGAAGGGGTCCTGGAGGCATCTCAAAATTATTAATGAAACTAATTACAGTGCATCACTGTTCCATGCCAGTAGACTCTGGCTTAAGAGCCTGAAAGAATATAATAGACAGTGACTCAAACAGGGTACATAAGTACCGCCATTCTAAAACCCAGGAAAGTAAAAAGGAGACTGGTAGACAGACCGGTATTTTGTGGTTATCCCTTTTTGTTTCCAGGTAGCAAGTATGTGCCAATTCTGGCACTTGTTTAGGGGATGACAATGGATAAAGAAACAATTGTTGATGGTGGATTTGGGCTTTTTCTTCTGGAAACCAAGGATATTAAAGTGCTTTAAACTTTGGACTTCTACAGAGCACCAATGCAGCAAATTGGTTTTGGGGTATTGTTTGGGTGGATTAAAAATGGACAGATTTCAGTTGTGGTTTGGGATATTCTCTTAAGATTATGAAGCTTGAAAGCTGCCGGTAATGTTCATTGTGGTGAAGTGATGGTTTATGATGCTTATTGAGTCCTAGCAATGGCCAGCTTTCTTCGAACCAAACAAGAGGTTGTCCAAAACACCAAAACAACATTAAAACATCCTTCATCTCGTGCAATATAAAGGATTCCCAACAAAACAACAACTAAAAAACAAAAAATTGGGGGGTGTTTTTTGAGATATTTACCTTTCTATTGGTTACCTGTCAAAATAATGTGCAAGATGGTGCCTTTTCTATCTTTGCACGAAGCTCTGGTTATAATTATGTTGGTTGATATATTGCATTTTAAGTGGTATTCAGATTACCATTACGTCCACCTAGATATCTTTATAGAGGCATTACAAAAGCATGCAAACTTTCAATTGGAGAAAATACAAAGTGAATTGTCAGATCTCATGATTGAGTTGAGAAGGGGAAGCTATATATGTGTCTGTTCGGAACCCAGAAGGGTGTTAACCAGTTGTTAATGAATACAAGATAATGCCTTTCTGCCTCCAAACAGACAAATTATCATTCTACATGTACTGTACATACACTATGTGCATTTAGAGAAATTCCCGTTGTCCTTCAAAGAGATAAAGAGTGTGCAGTGTTTGGAGAGTTTCCCCATTGAAAATAACAGTTGGATCACTTCAGAGTCCTCAGAGCCTTAGTCCCTAATGATGTCCTTTATGTCGGGTGACAGCTAATATTCCTATCAATAGATGTGGGATCTATGCGAGATAAACATGTTACATGCCTCGTTTGCAATCAGTGTTTCAAAGCTAGAAAGATAACCCAAACATATTTTGTTTGTTTATTGGTTGTTGTAAGATGGAGATGATTGATAGCTTTTTAATGTTTTTAAATTTTTCACCTTGGATGACTGATTTGCCTATACCAACTTGATAAATTATTCCCCACTTTTCAATTAGTTTCACAAGTTTTGAAGGTCATATGGATTTTCACAAAAATCCCTCAGAAGACCATATGAAAAGATCCACAATCCACTAACTAATCTTATAATTTCATGCAATGTTCACAACTCCGGCCCTCACCTCCTGCCCACTGCAAAAGAATTTTTGGATTGCCAGCCTGAAAGCAAAACCTGCAATGCTCCTGGATGATTACTGGTAGCCAAGAGCAGCATATCAAATCAAATAAAATCATTGCCTAATCAGGCTACATGGCTACAGCTACCTACACAAATCTGAACCAGCTGGGACTGTAGGGGTTCAACTCCATCTCGGTCACATTGACATTTAGGAGAGTGGGCTCCTGGTTGGATACATTAGAATTCAAGATCAATTTTTTTTTATAGAAAAAAAAGCCAGCACACCCTAATTTCAGACCTTTTTTAGAACCATATTTCTGTAGAGTGAAAGTATCAGGTGTTTCTAATAATCCAAATAACCTGTTACTCCGCACAGAAGTCGTGCAGGAAACACAGCTGAGACCTTGACTTTGACCATGGCAGGTGTTGTTCAGTTCCTTTGTCCCATATGTGATTGTTTTCTGTTGGCAGGTGGGGGTTCAAAACCTCAGTCCCACATGGGATTGTTTATGTAATTGATAGCACCTTTATTGATACTTGCACCAGATACTGCACCAATAGATATGTCTTTAGTTGAGTTGATGAACTTTGAAGGTATTCGGTGACAGGTGACTTTGAGTTGAGGAGGATGTGAAGTTATATTATTGATATATTAGAAGCCTATAATAACTATTCTATATAGCTTGTAACTATTCCCTGCCAATTCATGCTGGCCTTCTGTTGTTGTGTACAAATGTATGTACCCCTATGGCTCTACCTTATGTGCATACATTCTCTAGCACATGCCAACAGTGAACAGTCAAGTCAGAACAATTAAGCAGTTACATCCTTAGTGGGGCCACAGCATCCACAAGAGCACTCTAAAACATATGAACATATAGCCCCAGGGCTAGTTTGCACTAGCTGCAGCTTGAGAAAGAACATGTTCCGCTAAGGACATTTCTTCTGCAGCCTATGAAAGAAAACACTTGTCACACTGTTTGATCAGGAATCCACAGTTTCCGAAGTTGTTCTTGAGGAACTGTTCCAGCTGCCGATGCCTGCATAGAATCAGTCATTCTTTCTCAGGGTGCGATTGCTGGCTGAGACCCCACAAAGGTGTTAACTCTGCGGACATTCTGTTTGACTTAACACCTTTCTATCTTGAGGATGTGTCATGTATAGTCATTCGGTGGTGGCAGTATCCGTCTTTAAATTGAGGGAATTTTGTTGTTGTAAGGGCTTTAATATGAATTTTAACTTCGTAAACTTAAATAAGCACCATGATGTACATAGTAAAACATTAAATCACAAGGCTTCATACACGAATTGACATTGTGAGTTCATGTCAAACCTTTTTGTCCATATTAGGGAGCATTCAGCTAGAATTCCAGACACTGACTAAGAGCCTCATGACAGTGATGCATCCCTGAGGAGAGAAAAAAAGAGGGACTTAGACGGAATCCTAGATAATCAGGATCATTACCCTCGTCAAAGTCTTCTTCATCTTGTATTTAAACTTCCCATTTCATGCTCTGGTGATACCATTGTCCCAACTTATAATGGGTTGACACACAGGTAGTGTTGCCTTAAAGAGTGAAAGGGTTAAGTATAAAGGAGGATTCATGCTTGTGTGACTCAATTCCTGCTTGGAATAGAAGATCATTGGGGGAGGAAAAATAATCGGTATAAGAACACCGTATTTTGGCAGGAAAGTCAGCAGACAGATCCATGGAGGCAGAGTTTGTGAAATCACAGATATTGCCTTGCCCCAGGTTGATGATATCAACTCTGATGTAACAAGGCAATTTACAAAGCTTTGCTTGCAACCATGTTACACAATTACTTGCAAAACTAGCAGGACCCGCGGAAATCCGCGGGATCCTAGAGGGGGGCGGGGGTGTAAATAGATATATAGAGACTGTCTAAATTAAAACCACCAAGAATTTTATTTGCCATTCAGGCCATTAAGAAATTTACATGTTAAGCGTCCCCGCCCGCTTCCTTTTTGGGGGCCGCCTCCTATTTTTTTTTTTGAAATTTTTTGATTTTTTTTTTTTTTTTTTTTTTTTTTTTTTTTTTTTTTTTTTTTGAAAGAAAAAAAAACAGCGTCCCCCGCCTGCTTCCTTTTTGGGGGCCGCTTCCTGTTTTTTTTTTTTTTTTTTTTTTATTTATTTTTTTTTGAAAGAAAAAAAACATGAAAAGCACTGCTAAAATGTATTTCTGATTTTAAAAAAGAAAAAAAAAAATTGTCGGCCGCCATCTTGAAAAATAGCCTGAATGTCAGGAAAAATGTACGGAGCGACCATTTTGAAAGAAAATAAAAAGAAAAAAAAAGGGCCTCCTCCTTCCCATTTTTCAAAAAAACAGGAAGCTAAACATGTTTTTTTTTTAATTTGGCCTTATATAAAAATTTAAAAAACGATCCAACTGTACCGGTAGTTATTCTTTAAGCCACTGGAACTGCGTAAAGTTCCGTAGTGTTGCGTACCGACTACGCAGAAATTAGGCTGCGTATTAATGGGGAAATAGTCCCTGCGTAGGTTATGCGTAGGCTGGCGAAAAAAATTAAACAGGTTGAATTGTTTTCGTTCATCTTGCGTATCCCTTTCCGTCCCTCAGCATATAGTAACGTAGGCCAGCGTAGTTGTTACGCAACACTACGCAACTCTACGTATTGACCACACGCCAATTAGTGACCCGCAAGTGTCACAAATAAAGTATTAAAAATATGCTCATCTGACCCTATACGCCTAAAACCCCCGAGCTTTCGGGGGTTTATGGCCCCTTGAAACCCGTGGACCCCACGCCTATATTATATATACACTCAACTCGCTGCGATCTGATCTCGATCTCCCACACCCCCCCCCCAACTTTGAAGAACGTAACCCCCGAGCTTTTGGGGTTTTTATGGCCCCTTGAAACCCGTGGACCCCACGCCTATATTATATATACACTCAACTCAGGACCCGCGGAAATCCGAGGGATTCTAGAGGGGGGCGCAGGCAAAAAATTAAGTTTTTCATTTCGGGGGCTCCATTTCAAATTTTTGGGAAATTTTCGGGGACTACTTTTTCCAACTTTCGGGGGCTCTTTTTTCTGGGGCTACTTTTTCATTAATTCATAAAAGGATAGGCCTACACTTTCTTTAGATTTGTTTAGTAGGCTCAGGACAGGTTTCAGGCTTCCTATACTTCATAATTGCCTATTTAAAAAAAAAACATTTTTCTAGTTCAATAACTAAGTTTTCATGCATTGATTTGATGCAAGAACTGTAACATAATAGACCCTAGATTGTGATTATTTCTGACCATGAATTTCGATAATCATTTTTCAAAGTAAAATTTTCACAAGAAAATCAGACAGTCGTTTAAAAACGTAAACATTAGTAATACTTTTACTAATTCTAAGATCAGGTTTCGTAAATCTATTCACGAAACTATATTGAAATCGCGGCAATAATGATGCAAACCAACAGATAACAATTTCAAAGTGTCAAATCTATTCGACTCGAGCTCAGCTCAGCTGAACTCAAACACACACACACAGTGTAACTCCAGAAAGCTCGAACACCGGCGCCGCAGGCCTCGGACGCCTGCGGTGCGCGGAGCCGGTGTTGGAGCTTGCTGGAGTTAAATTGCAGCTCACACACACTGCACAGCAGCACTGCACTGACTGAAGGCAGCTTGCGACTGAATTGTCAGTCCAATGATTTTCTTGTGAAAACTTTCCTTTAGAAAATGATAATCAAAATTTAGTAGCATGGCCGTAATAATCACAAAATAAGCTTTCATTTCATACCTCCATTCACGACACCTATATAAAAATCGCGGCAATAATGATGGAAATAGGTCCCTAAGTTTGGACGTGGACGGGAAGCTTCGTGTGTATCTCTGTGGCTCGTGCAGCTACTATACAATGGATATCCTATAGAAAGATGCTTCACTCGGGTAAGCCCGACCCTGTGCGTCGTGCATTTAATACGCAACTTAATGTGAGTGGACAGTCATCGGTCGTGTGTCTACGGATGTCATGTTGAATATCCATGAGGTATCTCTGTCGTCACGCATATCCTGCATTATGCATGTCGCGTCTGTTTTCGCCCTGGACGTCGACACGGAGGAGGACCTCGGGCGGAGTATAGCCAATTCGCTAGAGTAGACTCTCCCGCGGACGACGGCACCGGTCACGGGTACCCCGAGGGGAGGGTTCAGGAGGAGATAGCCGCACCAACTTGGGTCGGCGATCTCATTAAAAAACAATAGAATACAAAGGCTCGCCGAGACGTCGCGCCCCCCGCGGAGCCTTAGCGTATTACTATTATAGATGTGTTAATAATCTAATCCAATGGAAGAGCTCATGTAGGGGTGACATCATGCCCTCACAGATTGTGTTGGATGAATGTATTGTGCAGAGCCTATAGCTCCGCAAATTGAGTTACAGGTTGAGGAAAAGAAACTACCAGATAACATCTCTTTAGGCTTTGGGTATACATTAATACCTCAGTATAGTGTTAATTCTTGAAGACAGCTCGTTCTGCGTAAGCATGGGAATGGATCATTATCTGTCAGTTTAGATGATAGTAGTTGAAACATTATGGCTCAAAACATGTGTTCACCCCCACCATGTTATGCACAAGGCTTCAGTATTTGATACAGACATTGTACTGTCAATGTGAAGTCTATAGTGGCAGAAAGCTTTGCAGTATCTTAATTGAACATGGCCTCTCTTCAGACGCCTTCTGACATGATAGCCGCCAGAGCCTTCCTGTCTTGTCCAAGCTCATTGTTGCCAATTTACATCATTTTGTTAGAAAAAATATCCCAACTTTGCCATGTCTGCTTCATGTTTGACTTTGAGATGCTCTATAGGCTTCTTGAAAATTATTCTTGAGTTTTACCAGAGGATGTATTTGGGAAGATTTGGTGAATGATGCCATTACTGTCATCATTGAGGTCAAAAGTCACAGTTGATTATACTTCACTTGTTGAAGCTCACCATCTTTACACATGTTCTCTGTCTACACTTGTCTCCATGTTCAGTCTTTGCTTCTGACTACCTGATGAATACTTCTTCTAAACAAATCAATCTTGAGCTGCAAAACTGATATTTCACCAAGCCCCCCCCCCCCCCCCCCCCACAAAGGGTGGAAAAGTAGAAGAACGATGATAGATCACAAAGAGAAAACTAGGAGCATGGATGGATGGTCTAGTTTTCAGTGTTGGCATGTGAAGTCCTGGAGAGCTTGCTATCTCCAAAGGAAACCAGTTTGTCAAGTTATTCTGGTGATGCCTGCCCTTGGTGGTCTGGGGATACTATCTGTACAGGGGAAGACGTCCTTGTTTATGTCTTAGGTTTGTTCCTCCTCACTTTCGATTAGCATCAGCTATACCTATCAGTCACAAGAACTGTTGTCCTGGGAGAGTACTCACTGGTTTAGTTTACCTCTTGCCCCTTCCTGCTAAAGCTGCCCTACTTTCCTTTAAATCATCTAGGGAAAAGGGAGATAAAAAAGGAAAAAAAATGTCCTAAGATGTCATATGTGTAGAACATAAACCAGGAATACATGATTAGTTAATAGGAAGCATAATCTAAGGATATTTACCAGAAATAGACTGTAAAGTAATTCACTTTTACTGACCTGCGTTAGCCGATAAATAATTCTAAATTCTTATATACTTCAAATATTTGAAGGAAATTCAAAGCACAACTGTTCTTCTTTGATAGAAAAGAGTTCTACTTATGCCTGGAAGTAGTTGAGCATCAATTGAAAGAAGGAAAACAAAATAAATCCCTGACAGAAATAACAACTGTCCTATTTCCTTGGATTGAGGAATGACGTTGCAGTTGTCATTTTCTGCAATATTCATAATAATTAAACTATAGTAAGCAAAGATTTAAACAATTTCAAGTAATTTCCTAATAGGAAAGAGTCCTAATTGTGCCTGGAAGTAACGAAGAAGCAAAAAAAAAGAAGGAAAAACTGAACAATAACTGGAAAGGAGGCACAATGATTGTGCTGAATTGCTCATTAACTCAAAGACGTATCATTTCATTAGAGTATCCTGGTAGCAATTTATCAACTGATACAAAACACATGTCCCTCCCTGACCTCCACTGATTTGGTAATTGTGGCAGGTTCATAATTCTGGGCTAAAAAAAGTAAAATGTAACCCGGCACGTCAAACCTCATTCTTCATTTTGCGTCTTCGTCTATCAAACCTAAGCCTAGATGGCATGAGTTGAAGCCCTTCTGTATTTAACAAGCTACTCGATATGCCCCTCTGTCACTGGAACTACAGAAAGACCTGTCTGGGAACCGGGAATGGGGACATTTTGGGTTAAACTTGATAGGGGATCTTGTCGGGGCGTAACGCAAGCCACATGGATGTTGTAGTGAGGTAAAGGGACAAAGAGCGCAGAGTGCGTCTCACTGCCGTTGACCTTAAACTACCCAATTCACCATGGCAACAACATTCAGAGTTTGTTGATATTTGCAGTGATTATGGAAGAATAGTGATGTCCTAGAAATACATTTGGTAGCTATTTCTGCCCGCCCGCATCTGGAAGAGTTCTTGCATCAAGGTTTTATTTCTTTCTGGTTGTGTTACTGGTTTTATTCATTTTGAAAGTATGTACAGGAATTCTTGTTATCAGTCATACATGTATATCAACATGTTGTTCAAATCTTAATGGATTGCCATGAAAACTTTCCATAGCTTTAACTTTTTACGAAAATGTACTGAAATACAACCCTTAAATTTATAGAATTAGGCATGATGATATTTTTAGATAGAATATAAAAAAAGGTAGAAGGAGAAAATTGTTACTGCTTTCAACTTCCATCCCTCAGATTAATTAGGAAGTTGAAACCCCCTGTTTGTCAGATGTAGTCTAGACCAGATGTGAACTTAGCATAATTAGTTGATATCCTATTCATTACATGGATTCAGCCATTAAATCTATGGGGGGAAGGCTATGCAATGAGATTATTATGCTGTATTTCTATTTCAGGCATGAATCACCAATGAAAACTAAATGTAATCACTCTGACTTTTTGAACTACAGGTAGATGATTCCTTTTGAGGAGTATAAAATTCCAGCTTTGGAAAGAAAAAAAAATCTCTTCTATTTGAGCATGGAAATATATGAATGAGACAGAAGTTGGATTAGAGGGGAGAGAGAAAGAGGAGTAATTTGAAAAAAATTGTAAAAATTGGATTTGATTCAATGTCTGGAGTTGATTATGTTATGATTTATGGATCAATTTTCCACACACTACCCCTGAGGAATAGTCTCAGTATGGTAGTGCCGAGGAGACAAAAGATAAAAGAATCCAGGTAAATTATAGTCTGGGGAATAAGAATGAAATGATGGATTCCCCTTTACTATGATGGTGAATTGAGAAAAGATACAGTTGATATGTCCAATTTTCCTTCATTGTAAGCTTTCTTCATTGAAATGAGCGTACAGATCATGTACAAAATACTACAAATACATTTCTGAAGAATCCAGAGGCCACCATGGTTGTGAGCATGTAGTGATAAAACATGGCATCAATGTACCTACATCTAATAAATGTTAGGACAAGGGTAAGAGTTCAATTATGAAGTAATATAAGGTTATTATTAGAGATAATTGATCATCCTTGGTATTTTCATATTTACAAAGCAGTAATCCGTTTCAAAATCCAATGTTCAGACAGGAGGATGTTATTTGATATCTGTTGATGAGAGCCACAACTGTGTTAACTCTTTGTAAAAGTAATTTTTAACAGATTTAATTTCCTTCTGGCTCTCCAGAGACAACATCATCTATTAACAAAACAGCAACAACAAGAAAAAAAGACACTTGTTCGCTTTCGATGAATCTGCACCACTCAACCTTTCTGACTCACACTGCATGGGAGCCGATACCTGTCTTTAGTCAGTAGTCAGACTCGGTAGTAAACATTAATCAGCTCACCTTTCTCTCAAAATGGCGAACATCCCCCCTAAGTGAGGGGCTCAGGAGGAAGTTACTTGATAGATTTCCCCTCCTCTGTAATTCCCCACGCCCTTGACATTTATCGGTTTCCCTGGCTGTCAACCAGAGATGATATTAAATCAGAAATAAAAACTGATGTTAAGTCAGAAAAGAGGATGTTGTTGCCTTCCATCTGCTTCAACGTCTTCCATGTCGCTTATTTTCTGTATAACGTGATTATGAATACCACCTACGAATTTCTTTGATTTTAGTATTTTTACTTATCAAATTTATGATGTGATTATTCAAGTGGCCCCCATATATATATATATAGTTATTTCCTTTTGTAAATCTTGAACTCAAATACCCCTCCAAATCTTTATGCAATAATCTAACTATTGATATCATAATGTGATCATTTATTAAAGGGGCCTACCGGGTATGTAAATTTACTCATAACATAATGTGAAATTTGAATTTCAATGAACATATTTTCAATATTTTGTTGTTCCTTAAAAGCAATCTCCATCAGGGAAAGCCTGAGCCTTGCTAAGTATGTGATCACACAAATCTTCAAGGACCTTGTTTGTCATTTTAAAAGTTTCATATCCATACGCGAACACCAATCCTAAACACTTAGTTACCCAATATACCCCCTTCCCAATCCCTTTTTGTCCAACTTGTTAACATGTTTTATTCACACTATTGTTGCAATTCTCAATAAGCAGGGGTATTATTCCATCTAATTGTCCCCTAAACTCATTCTAAATTTGCCCAAGCCCCCTCTCTGGGCAAACAAATCAGGACAAACATGGCCTTATGCAAGTCAAACCAGTTAGAAAGAGCAGGAATTATTTGGAAAGTGTAAAGAGAAGAAAGAACAACTTGGTACTTTGTGTGCATTTCTGTGAAACTTGGCTCACATCTGCCTGCAGTTGTGTATTACAAGCCATTTAAAAAATGATGGACACAAGAGTTGTAAATAAAGGGGAAAAAACTGGGCTCTTTCTTTCTAAAAATAGAACTTTCTTTAAACACAATTGAAGGTTGTCTTGTGTTGTGGTAAACTATGAGAAATTTTAAAGAGTACATGTGGTTGTCCAGGTACAAGTTACTCCTGAGGATACAGAAAATGGCAACAATTTTTTTTTAAAAATGTTTATTACTTTGAAAATTGTCCTAGGGGGGAAGGGGGTTGCCCCTTAAATTGCCTCATGGGAGTTGTCCCGAAATTCCGCCATTGATTTCTGCGTACTCCCCTTTTTTCAGATTCCTCATTTTCCTGCTGATCTGTCCAACTAATTTAATGATTATCAGCATATATATCAAATCCATGTCTTTTGCAATTTTAATGGGAGATTTTCTTTTATGCAAAGAAAACCATCTAACTGAATGCAACTTTAAAAGGAGATGCATGTTATATAATTAGATCCATCTTATATAATTAGATCCAATCTTTTATATCTCCAATAGATCTATTTTTAAAAGGTATTCAGCTGAAGTAAGTAGTGCTATTTGTCACAAAATAGAGTATACGGGTGAGTTTTTTAAAGAGGGTTAAGAGAGGACTAGGAGGATATTGTTGTGCTAGGTGCTCTTTTAGAACCCTATTTGTATTGTTTGAATGTTTAGGATTGTAATGGGGGGTATACAACATGTGGTTGCTAAGCGAAAGGGGTATTAAGTGCACTATTGGTCCTGCCTGCCTCCAAAGCCTGAAGCAGTACTTGATGATGATGATGATGATGATGACTGTTTCGAGATTAGTTCTTGATATGTGATAGCTTGTAGAACCTTACAAGTGAAAGAGACTTGTAATGCTGGCTAATATATGAGATTTGTTGTGTACCAGCTATCGCAATAGTTAATCATGATACTATTCAATTACACAATGGCACATGTGAATGTACGTCACACCAGTTCATCAGGATTCCCGCAAGAAAGGGAAAAGATCAACAAAACGCAAAATGGAGGATTACGGTGTCTTAGAGTGTTGGTTTTATACTGCACTATTAGACAATGTACAAATGAAAAGTTGGGGCTCTCAATAGAGGCTAAGTTTAGATATGACTGGGCGTCAATGGGAAAGGATTTGTGATTACATCAGTTGTATGAGATCTGCAAGTGGCTAATTGATTTGTTCTGCTGGCAATACAGTTGACCAGTTATCTTTACTTTCTTTTTACTCCTGTTCCTAATTCTAAGAACCCTTTGCCTCCCTCTCTCTCCCTCCCTCTCTCTATTTCTTTCCTCACTATATCCCCATCTTTCCCTATTTCTATCGCTCACTATTTCCCCCATTATCTCAAGTTGTCCTTCTGTCTTTGTGTACCTTTATTTCCTCAATCTACTTATCTTTCTTTCTTTCTGTTGCTCTTCATTTCTCTCTCCTTCCACAAATATCTACCTTATTCCTTTTCTTTAAATTCTGTCTTTCCTGAAGTAGAATTGACGTAGGGGGTGAAAGGCGTGTCACTATTTGAGTATCAGCTTTTTCCCCAAGTCCTTGAGTTTTCTCAACAAGCTCTGACCATGTTTGTTGATAGCTTACGTAAGAATTGAAAGGTCTGGCCTTGGTTGATATAGGCCTAGACCCGATTAATGTAGCCCTACATTCAAAAGCTGATATTTAAGACTCCATATGCATTGCTGTGGTAAATACAGTACTCCTATTTGAATAAAACAGTGTTATTTATTTAGAGTAACTTACCTGGGTAAAATGAAAATCTTGAAATGTTTAAACATTGTATCTAGGGAAGATTTTACCCGAGACGGAATGTTTTTATGTGGAAATGGGGAATGAATACCGGTAAGCATTTTGATAGAAACAAAATTACCTGGTATCTCAAATATTGACATTTGCCCATCAAACCTATTGCTGTGTACATTCATCTCCAACCTAAAAACCCTATTTTTGTGATGATAATAGACACAAGAAGTCTGATCTAGATATAGCACAAGTATTGAAATAAGTAGTAAAGTAAGAAAGGAACTTACAGATATATATGCAAGTAAGAAAGTTAATTAAAAATGGGTTCAAATATTGTTTCCTTGATACTTATACCTCTGATATTTGGAATTTCTTCAAGGTTCCCACAATGTACGGTCTACTGCAAGGATAAAGATATCCACATATCTATTTCAAGCTATTAGAGGGAGGGTCAATTGTATAATATGACGGCTACCTACACATGCATCAATTGACCATAATCTACTTATAAATTGATTTATATGATATGGTGATATGATTTGTATCCCTTCTACAAACAAGCAATTTCATCCCCTTGTTTTGATATTCCTTAATTTGTCCTCTTGGTCACTTTTATTGGCTCCATATGGGCTTTTCTGCTGTCATGACCCATCCGCAACGCACCGTAATATAAACAGGGAGTCGCCACTGAAATGCTCCAAATAGTACCGGTCACTTCTCCGGCCAATCCCGGCCGGGGCGGCAGTGTCCTTCCGTCCACTTAACTTTCCGACCAGAGACATGTCATCGCTATCATGAGATAAGGGATAAACCTTGGAGAAAGAAATCAAATAAGTTCAGTTTCTCTCCAGTCTGTCCTCGTGTTAAATGAGAGTTTCTGTGCTCTAGATAGCTTCCAGATGTACGCAGGTCAGTCGACCATTTTAGACCAGATATCATTGTCATCATTGTTTCTAAAAAACAACAATAAGAGAACGGAGAGTGAAAAAGTAGCGGTTGGTATTGAGGAAGTCCTGAGATGGAGTTTAAGAAATTGATGTTGAAGGACTTTACAGTGTGTCTAGAGCGGCTGATATCCATGTAATATCTGTTGAAGTATGAAAGATATTAAAAGGAATTTTAATGTGTAACTCTATAGTTACATGAAAGATTCGAACTATATAGTAACTATAAAAACAATCGAAAAATGCTGATTAGCTGAAGTAAGTTCTGAGTGCTTCAATCTTCAAACAGTGCACATTTTTTTCTATGAGCAGGTAGGCCTATAGGACAACTCCATTTGTATAGGTCGAAGTGGAGAGAAAAACCAATATAGAGTTTTATGCCTATCACAAACCTGATCTTGCTCTCAATTCATACATGAAATATGAAATACAGATGAGGAATAACTCGGAACCCCTTTGTGGTTCCTTCCCCATCTATATCTTCACCCTCAACCACTTAGCCTACCTGTCTACACCCGGACTAACAAGTTGTTACTGTACTAGAACCGACTGTGGTCTCAAGTGGAGTCGGTAATTGCTTACACTTGAACCTCTTTGGGACACAGTTTGACCCCGGCTGGACACTAGAGGGGGTCAAGATGACCACCGGACACGAGATGGACAGAATGACCTTAACCTAGGGATGACCATCTACATGTGTACTTCCAAAATGTTTTACAAGTTTTTAAAATATTTTCAGATATAAAATGTTTTCAAATCGTTCAACTACAAATTATTTTGGGATATTTCAGAATGTTTTGTCTTACCAGTAAAAAATTGCATGTCCTGATATTTAATGGTTTTGGATTTGTACTTTCAGCTCCATCCATTATATTTATGTTTTTAAAAATGTTACAACTGTTCTAGATAAGACTAGTTTTATGGCATTGCGTTGATTTTTCAAGACCATTTCAGTAACCCTTCCCCTCATTGGTCAATTCCATTGCAGGCGGCAACACCTTGGCCAATCAGCCATTCCGTCTTAACTGGTCATGGATCTCACTGGAGAGGGAGTACTACGAAGTGAACGAGACCGAGCGATACCTCAACATCAAGCTCGTCCGACGTGGATACCTGGGAGAAACCTCATTTGTTGGTAAGTTATATTAAAAACATTTTTACGATAAATTTGATTACCGGTAAGATGGGCAGATGTAAAACAACAACTCAATGTCTGTGACACACTAAGCTTTACACTGAGACAATTGTTTGATGAATCAAATTGAATCAAAATCAAAATCATTCTAAACAGGAAAATCAAGAGGAACTGTAAATACATATTTTTGTGTATCATTGGAACATACATTAATCTTGCATTATAATGTATCCGTACAGGCATCCAGACCGCTGACGCTACCGCCGTCGCTGATGAAGATTTCCGTGGCAAGTCCGCCCGCCAGGTGCAGTTCAACCCCGGCCAGACCGAAGGATTCTGGCGAGTCCGTATCCTCAATGACCGTCTCTTCGAGCAAGCCGAGGTGTTTGAGATCATCCTCCACGACCCTGTGATGGGCGCCCTGGAGTATCCCTACAATGCAGTTGTGACGATCTTTGATGCTGAAGATGGTAAGTGATGGTGGTGACGATGATGATAATGATTAGGATGATGATGATTAGGGTGGTGATGATGAGGGTGATATTGATAATGATGAGGGTGATGATTATAAGGATGAAGATATTGATGAGAAGAATGAAGGAAAATGATAATAGCTTTATCTGAAGTAATTATCAGATTTACTCTCGAGTATGTAGAGGTGGACATATAGACTCAGATATTGATGAGACGAAGGGAAGGTATGGAGGGGTGGAGGCAGTTGGTTCTATGCAATATTCAGTAGATTTATGAAAAGGCTTGATGCTTTTCTAAAGGCTGTTTGTAATTTGTCTTGGTGCATTACATTCATAGAAGTTAACAACAATGTACAGAAAATGGAAACCCATCTACGTTTTGGCTTTTTGTATGTGAAGTGTTTCAAATCCCATTTGGATAAGCCTTCCATTCTGGCTTCCTGCTACAGTAGCAGCCTCGGTGTTAAGTCCTGTGATTTATGCAGGCCGAGCTGTCGGCCCAGTGTAAAGTCAAGAGTCAGATAGGATTAAACCCATGCAAATGCAGCCGAAAGGGAATGGGAGTATTAGGGGGAGAATTCTCAGTATTTGAAAATGCTGTGGCATTCTGTACCTTGATTTAGTGAAAAAATACAGAGATGTCCCAAAGGAAGGAATATTGAAATGAAGATATGTAGGATAAAGAAAGAGCAAGAGAGAGAAAGAGAGAGAGATAGAGGGGAGGGAGCTGGAGGGGGAGGGGGATCAGGATTGAAATGGTATTGAAACAATGCAAGTCCGATATTATTTGATTTCAATTGCCTTCAAAAGGTGCCATGGACATGAATATGACAAACATAGAATAAAACACCCTTTGCTTGAAAAGAAAGCGAAATAGTGAGGCAAAGATGTTTGAAAGTAATAGGCTTACTGTGTAAGATTACATTATAAAATACCTCGGAAACTCTCAGGTATGTAAGCAATCCAGATTGGACTCTTTGAATAGCTACATTTCTAATAATCAGCTGCCAAAAGTGCAGGTTTGGGAGGGGGAGAAAGTAATTCTTAAGCTGTAATGGGCCTTTTTATTAACTTCTGACAAAGGTAATTGTAAATAGAACTGGACTACCATCTCATGCATGATGGAGCCAGTATGGATTCAATAAGCAAAGCTGAACCATCTTAACGGTTCTTGGTCTAAAAGACAATCCAAATCCTGGCCCCAAGGAGGTAATTGATTACTATTAAAATAAGACCATCTTTCTGAATAGAGGGATAGATGCAGAGAATTAAAGAAGATGAAAAGACTTGTTGGTCCTGTTGTGGATGCAAAGATATTGAGACCGAATTTATTAATCACCTTTTAGGTACTGATGGACAGATGAAAGAGAGAATTAAAAGGAATTTTAGTGCATCACTGGATGTATTGATGGTGGTTATCTTTGGTGGATTGGGGCCTTATGAATGGAAGATGAGATTTAAGCCCCAGTCCCATATAAAGCTGGACCAGCACGGACGAGCACGGACCACTCCGGACCATCCCGGACCATGGTCTGGGGTGATCCGGGATGGTCCGGGATGTTTTGTTAAAAAAAGTGTGATGCTTTAAAGCTACAGTCCCATATACGTCCCGGACCGTCCCGGACCATCCCGGACCCCATCCGGGGTGATCCGGGATTCGGTCCGTGTTGACACCGTGTTGGCACCGGGGTGGTCCTGGATGGTCCTGGATGGTCCTGGATGGTCCTGGGCGGTCAATAACTCACTCCCGGACTGCCACGGATCAACACGGACCGCCCCGGCGCCACTACGGATGACCCCGGACCCAGCACGGTGGCTACACGGATCACCCCGGATCAAACTATTGTCCCAGACCGTCCCGGACCACCCCGGCAGTTTTTGACCGTCAAAAACATCCGGGGTCGACTCCCGGACCGCCCAGGACCATCCAGGACCATCCAGGACCATCCAGGACCACCCCGGTGCCAACACGGTGTCAACACGGACCGAATCCCGGATCACCCCGGATGGGGTCCGGGATGGTCCGGGACGGTCCGGGACGTATATGGGACTGTAGCTTAAGAGGAGTGGTGGTGATGGTGACTTGATACTTGTGGTGTTAATGATGATGATGATTTTGGTGTTATAGGACATGATGGTGATTATCGTATTGATGGTAATGATGGTATTGGTATTGGTATTGAGGTGGTGAAGTGATGAAATTATTATGATGATGATGAATATGATGGTGGTGATTATGACAATTTTAGGATGACAGTGATGATTAAGATGGTGAAGATGATGATTAGGGAAGGGTAAAGAATGGTATTTGTTATTGTCATGTGGAGGAATGATAAATGATATGGAAGGGATAGTTCATGTTAATACTTAAAGAATTATGAAATGAAGAATAAACAAAAACACAGAAAACGCTTTTAAAGCAGAACTTGTCATTAAAAAAGTTTCGAAGAAACAGCTACTATATGACCCCTGGGTGACCGAGAAGGGTAACTTAGGGCAAAAACTGTCTTCATTTCTTGACTGACCTAAAATCATGAATGTGTAACATAATTCCATTGACATAGCTTCTTTATTTCAATATTGTCTGGTAATAGAAATCTGATAGGTTGGATGGCTTCTATAATAACATCACAAAAATTATTAGTCTGCAGGGAAATCAGGAAAGGATGAAATGTGGAGTCATGTGGAAAGATTGTCCCTGTTCTAGGGGTTCAGTGCCCTTTAGGTACATTTCCTATGCAAAGAGAATTGGAGTAGAAACCGGTTGAAAGCATATTAAATGTTTTATGTTCATGTACAGGCTGGGAGGAAATCAAGAACATGGTCATAAAGTCTAAAGTAGAATGTTGCCCAAGATGATGCTTGTCAAAATAGGTTAGGAAAGGGGAGGGGTTGGATTTCAGAAAGAAAAAATAGATGCCAGCTGTTATAACCTAAAACAATATTAGCTAAAATCTCATTGATTGGTGAAAGGGGAACATTAAAACAGAGTTCAAGAACCTGGTTCTAAGAAGAAAAAAGGAAAAAGGAAAAAAGAAGTTTGTTCTTGTCAAAATTTGCCTCTAGTGCATGTTTAGAGAGGGATTTTTGGATGGAGTACTTCTTTTCGGAGTAAAATTCAAATAAACAAAATGAGATGAAGGGAAATATGCAAGGAATGTCCACATTTTATGAGTGAAATGTGCATTTTTTATGGGAAAAATGTACCAGAAAATATACTATCTGAGATTTTATTTCTGAAATTCTGACAAAGGACTACTCAATGGAATTACAAAGAAGATTAAAGATTAATGAAGATATCTTAATCACCTTATACTGAGCTTTTAATCCAAATCTTTATTAGGAAGCCAGGTAGTGTAGATGTTAAATTCCTTCCAAGGTTTACAAACTGAGCTAGTTGTGTTATTTTCAAGGTGTAAGATGCTTAGTAGCAATACTTTGTGCATGTAGATGATAATACCAAATAGTGATAAATTGAGCATAAATAAGGGATTAATAGAATTAATAACCATATCAAAGTAGAAATGACTTCCTTTTAATGATAAAAAAGAGAAGACCACCACCACCCCTCTCTAAAAAAGGAGACAATCTGCCTTCCATCAAAAATAATTTGGTTGATTTATTTTGTCTCAATTATGCCAGTAGTTCTCTATGTGGCGCCCTCAGACCCTACATGCATGTATATGTCCGAGAAACAAGAAACAAAATAGACGTTTTGAGGAAACTTTTGCGGGATACCTTTTAAATATTCAAACTTCTAGAAGACCCCCACATTACTTGAAGTGCCCTCTATCTTTTGACCCCCTTTTCCAGTTCTCTTACACAAATTTTTGAGTAGCTTACCATCCCGTCTTACAAAAATTGTGCTGGATTCTCACGTCCTGAAATAATTAGGAAGTGATTTGATTTGACGAGTCGACAAGTGAGGCTCTTGTCTGTGATGAATTGGGGATTATCGCACCTAAAGTACCAAGGACTTTTTCAGAGGGGTTACAAGTTGACTGCCGATTGTCCTAATGGAATATCCAGGCTCCTTATTATACCCATCTTATATCAAGGTGGATATGCAAAAGTGATGAGAGTAGATTAGTTTAGTTTAGGACATTACGGACACAAACGTCTGTCTGATAATACAGAGAAATCGTTCAATCAGGAGCCAAATTGGCAACATTACTGCCACTTTGGTCTTCTTTGAGAGTAATGTTACAATGCCATTGCAAAAGAAAGTGAAGTAGGCATTGGCAATATGGTGTAGCAAATGAGAAAGTAGCAAACTGATGAAGTCTTACAATGTGAAAATTTGAACTTTGTACTAAATTCAGAAATATAAAGGTTTATTCATGATATTCAGTTTAAACATTGTCTTGCAAAACTATCCTTGAGGGGTCAGTTAGGAGTACATATAATGCAGCTGAACAATCAAAAGAAAAATTTATGTTAAATGTTTCAAGCTCTTTGGTTGTTGTAAATGAAGCGAATTTTACTTTCTTCTTGAGCAGTTGACATTCATAGGTGTCATTCAGAAAGGTGCAAGGATTTTGTCTAGGAAACTTTTTTGGGGGTATGATCTAGGTTAATAACGATGACCATGAACAGATGGATGAATATTGTTTGTTCAACTCCACCATTGTGACTGCTACCTTTACCAGCGTGTAACAAAGAAAGTATGAAAACTATCACGGATGATGAGTAAAATCAGTTGAGCCTAGCCATTTGGAAAACATTGTCTTTGTGCATCACTGGGTTTGGTTTATTGCTTAACTGCATATTTGTTTAAAATCTTTAAATATTCAGTGAATATGAATTCACAAGTGAAGGATTATAGAAGGCTGTTTGAAACTTTTCGGTTTTCAATGAATTTTTTCTTGAATACCATACCTTTTTCCGAAACCACATGCCAGCACTGAACTTGCACTGTCCCTACATTGGTAACCTCAATATATCTGTTTGGAGCCAGACTATTGTTCAGACTATTTTTATGTCTAAAGATTTTAAAGATAAGAACAAGGTGCGATGGTGATTCAAATGTACATAATGATCATGAAGTGACAATTGTGATGATAGTAGTAGTAGTAGTGATGATGATAGTTGTGATGATAATGGTGTTGAGGATGATGATAATGATGGTGGTGTTGATGATGACAATGACAATTATTTTTATGGTAATAGTGAGATGGTGGTAGTGGCAGTGATGATGAGAACTTAACTCCAAAATGGAGCATGCCTGATTGATTTTAAGAAAGAAAGAAATCCACAGAGAAAGAGGATTTCAAATATATCTCTCAAATATATCTTAACCTGTCCATGTTCTATTCATTTTTTTCCTCCAGAATCTGGTGTATTCATTGACCTCCCAGACAACTACGTCATCGAAGAAGACATCGGAGAGTTCCTGGTCCCCATCAGGCGTACAGGAGATCTCTCACAAGAACTAATGGCCAGCTGCTCCACCATGCCAGGTAAACAAACAAACAAACAAACAAATAAATGATGCAAATATATGTTAAAAGTAGCAATGCATCCATAATCCCATTTCTCAGGTAGTTATTGTTCAGTAAGGCACTTCTTCAAAAGTGCAGCTTGCATATACCCACAGTTTGAAACCAGTTTTATTACCACTAAATAAAGGACTAGGATAAGTAGAAATGGATTTAAAAAAAGTGATATAGGAGTTTGGTGCAGTATTTTTGGCCCTTATCACATTCCTACGACTTCAGTTAAATAATGATATGTTTACAGGTATTGTTTTTGAGCAAGTATTTTCTCTCTGCAGCCAGCATCTGCAGAACTTGGTTCAATGCACTCGCTCAACCAGTAACTCAAAGAAGTCATTCACCCCATCATTTTCTATAGAGGTGAATCTTGAAAACTGCACTGTTACATCACAATCCTATCCCAGCAAAGCAGTAAATCAGCCATTACACTCCCTTTTAATCTCCAACTCCAAATGATTAAGGGGGTTTCGTAATCACCCCCTCAATAATCACCCCCTCAATAATCCCCCCTCAAAAAGGACAGACTACTGTTTGAGATTTAAAAGCAGGAGCCCTACTAAAATCTTACATAAACAAGTCAATATCCCTTCAAAATTTCTTTAATTCAATGGTAACTTGAGTAAATGTAGCCTAAATAAACATCTAAATAAACCTATTGTGATCATGTGTTTAGTTCCTCCACTCTGAAAATCAATGTAATATATGTTTTAAGTGCTGAAAATTTCAGACCCCTTGTTTCATATTTGTGAGCACCAGGCCAGCTAAAATCTTCTTTAATAGGTCAATAGCACTCTAAATCCATCCCAATTATTGTGAAATAGAGGAAGTTTAGCTTTGCCTGCATGAACATCTTTAGAATCTGTCAATAGGAGGATAAATCTTTATTTTTGGTTTTGGACTTAGAAAATCAATTAAATGATAGGTTTAAGTACTTTAGGTGGAGTTTAACCCTACTTTACCATCTTAAACATTGATTATCAGGGTTTGTTTCCTCCAAATGAAAGCTCCTTTTTTTTCTCCATTGCACAAGCAACTTGACTTGCCAATGCCATGGTCTGTTAGTTGGGTTTTTCTTGCTCTTTTTAAGTCGGGGCTTTGATGAGCCGATATTTGGAGACTGGATGGTTTCAAAAGAACAACAATAAGCTGAAAAATGTAGATATTTGTGGGGGGGGGGGGGGGGTGCAAGGAAACTTACAATATTTTGTCATCCAAAGACTCTATTCTTCATATTCAATCTACCATAGATCTTAAGGATTCTGTATAATAAAGCGCCATATTGTTACCCTGATAATCTTCTGGCAGTATCAGAGACATGTCTTAACTGTTAAGCAAAGATCATCCCCCTTTTCACCCTTGAAAGATAAAGATGAAGGAGAAATAGCTACATATTTTGTTACATTTAAGCAAAAATAACTCTTTCATTTCTTTATCTGCTATTCTCTCTATTCCCTTCATGATTCCAGGCTCTGCCACCGGATCTGACCCATCTCCCGTCCTCACCTTCTCCGACTACATCAGTCGAATGGAGGAGGACCCCGACAACATGGTCGCCTTCGACAAGGGAGAGGACCTCGCCTACTGCCGTATCCTGATCATCGATGACTCCCTCTACGAGGAGGACGAGACCTTCCAGGTCAAGCTCAGCAACCCTATGGGCGGCAGGATCGGAAGCCCCTCATCGATCAACGTCATCATTTCCGGTGATTCCGATGATGGTAAGTACCTGCATGGAAATTTTCTACAAGTTGTGTGGTTTGAAAAATATGAATTTGATATACACCATGTAATCCCACTTTACCAATGTACATGTGGATCATGAAAACATAAATACAAACAAGAAAAACAAGTTTTACATCGATTGATATACAGACATGAAATCTCAGATACTTTATGGCAAAGAGCTTTTATTATAAATAATCACGACACAAACTGATTTGAATAAAAATTTGTGAATATAATAAACTCGTCAAGACAGAATATCTTTCCATCATTTCATTTTATTATGACACGCATCTACATAGACTTAAAAAAAAATATAAGCTTTCTACATCGAAAAAGCAATTCTTATAACATGTTCTCAACAAATGAATTCAGGTTGTTGGGAGTCAGAAATCATCACACATGTTAACATTTTCATGATGGAACATGATTCCACATTCATAGGATAAAGGTCTTCACCAAGGTGTTGAGAGATCTAGTTTAATCGCGAAAAGTGTTTTTAGGGAAAAACCATAAAAACATGGGTCTCTTTCATGGGGCAATCTTTACCCTTCCAACCTGCTCTCCAAATCAAGACCAGGCCTACATCAGGCATTGGATCCTGACTCGCCATGACAACATAACACAAGCCACATGTTGGAGGACAACATTCATGTTGTGTCGAGGCCCTCGTGTGTCACGATTCCACCTACGGCAGCCTGCAATGCTCAACGTGGGGTTGTCAAAATATGAGTCGGCCACCGCTCATGACACAGGATGGGGATAATTAGACCGACGCGCTCACAGCGTTATGAGTCCAACATGGATTTGGTTTGAGGTGCTGTGCAGCATACAGGCCCCCAATATTAATTACAAGTAGTATACACTCGGAACAAGAACATGTCTTATGGATAACAATGGATCACAAAAATGTATTAATTACATATACGTAGCTACACTGAAAAGTCCTATCTAAAGCCCCCAAAACTGAAGAAAAAAAAGAAAGGTATAATTGTAAAACTTTGATTTAGCATTTGATAGAAATAGGTCATCCATTAAAAAGAGTGCTTGGAATTTGAAAAGAACTAGCAAAAAGTTTGAATTGGAACATTTAATATGGAGTCAATAAAATTCAGATGTACTTCTGCCATTCTTTGCCCACAAGAAAAAGATTGAAAAAAAAATTGAAAAAAAATTGTAGGTTAGAGGTGATGAAAGTTTGAAACTCGTTGCCACAATCTAGCTTTCCCTGACATTCACTTATTACAGAAAGTGTTTCTAATTTGGGCTTTATGACAAAGAAGGGAATTCTACGTCGGGGATAATCCCTTGCCGCCAGTGACCCTCTAATGCTTCCCCCATCAGAAAGCCATTGTTGTTCACTCATATCAATCCGTGTGTATTTCATGGTCGGCCACAAGTCTAGGTGCATTATCAACCCCCTTCCCC
Organism: Strongylocentrotus purpuratus; assembly: GCF_000002235.5. Taxonomy (NCBI): domain Eukaryota; kingdom Metazoa; phylum Echinodermata; class Echinoidea; order Camarodonta; family Strongylocentrotidae; genus Strongylocentrotus; species Strongylocentrotus purpuratus. The sequence goes on from NW_022145596.1 coordinate 12,358,038, forward strand.
CCCTGTCATGAAGTTTGATTTTGGAAGGCGAAGTTGAGTGACCGACAGTCGCAAAGAATAGAGGCCTGATATTAAAACTTATGCCCCACAAGCCTTGTGGGATTGACTTACATGATTCATAAAAAAGCAATTTGATAAATGTCCCCCTAGTATAAACAAAATTGACAATTTCCACATTTTTGTGGGTTTTAATCTGTTGGTTAATCAGTGAAATGTGATCGCTCTCACTGTATAGTGTATAAATAGGCTGAAAATATGACACTTGCCTGAAGTAAAATGATTCTATAAAAAATTCTCCAGAAAATGCTCTCATTCTTTTGATCTCAAAGGGGCATGTAACTTCTAAGAAAGGTCATTTAAGCTGATGTGGAGTAATTGATTTATAGGATGTTAAAAAACTTTTATGATCCCAAAATGTAGCATTTGTTGCTTGTTTGTAGCCAGATTACCGGCTTATGTATTTTAAACTTGAAAGAGAAAAGCCGCTGGTCATGATTAAGAGTGGCTGAGCCCCAGACACAAAATCCCAGATTTAGCCATAAAGCCCCTCCCCCCCCCCCCCATGACCTGACACAAATTGTAATGTGACAGCTATATCGAGAGTGCCCTATGAATATGGCTACAATATCTGCCGAGATTGTGAAGGGCGTTTATAGCACATTACAAAGATCCTAAGACCCTCCTAACTCTTAGCAGATAGGTAAAAAGATTTATTTATTTTAAAAAATGAACAGTGAATTCCAGCACTCTCCAAACATACTAGAAGCTATTAAAATCATTCACACAATTATCACAAATGATGAAATAAATAGGATAAAGACCCACAGCAAGAATTAAAAAAAAATAAAGGTACAAAAATGACATAAATAATCCATCCCTCCTCAAAAGTAAATGTTCAAATTGTTATTTCTATTACAAAAAAATTCATTTGGAACAGCTACAACATTTATACAGAGCCATGCACTTCCTGCGTGTACTAAGCTAAGGCAACAATATCATGGAGCTACAATAACCCACACATGTATGCTTTCTGGTCTGGGGATAACACATGAATCCATCATCAGCTCCAGCTCTGTGTATTACCTAGAGAACATGAACTCCCATACCTCTCCTTATTGTTTATTTTCATGCTGTCTATTCAGTTAATGGGCCAGACACCCTTCCCACCCTCATGGCTTGAGCCCCTCAGGTCATTCCTCAGAGGTGAAAGGTCATAGGAGGTCATTTGGTAGCTCTTCATTTTCCAGTTGGGTTCATGACATAAAAGAATATGGTGTATAAAGAATAGGCAAATATGATACAAAAGGGTATTATCTATTGAAACATTCTGATGAAAATAAATTCAGCACAAAATTAAATCAGTTAACTGTCATTTTGACACTTCGTTCATTCATTATTTGTACAAATCAGAGTTATCATCACAGCTTCACAAATAGCTGATCTTTGTTTTTGCTCCCCAAATAACTACGCTTGTCCTGACGAAAACCTCCCTGTCAAGTTGGTGACAAAAGTTGGCATCAGCGGTCGCATGCCGGTGATGACTGCATGAATAACAAGCATATGATATCCAAATCGAGTCGCAGACAGATGAAGAGAAGAAAAGAAAGGAAGAACCACAAAAGGAAAGAGCGTGTGAGCGAAAGCTAACAAATTACAAAAGGTCAAAAATGAGGAGAAAAAACGTGCATGCAGTGGTCAATAGTAAAACATCCTTGTACATTTCCCCTCCCCAAATTACCCAGTTAATTCAAGGTAAATGTATTTAACTCAGAGAGTTAATGAATAGATGAAAGGGATTGCTTGCATTTAGCCCTTTTCTTCTAAAGCCCTATTTAGGAATGGAATTACTGAATCACAGGAAGCAATAATATTTCCCTTTCGGCTTCTGGAGGTTTCTTTTGCAGACTCAAAAAGAAAATAGATCAATAAAATGAAATAATGAGTCACACTTCTTTGTAGAGAAAAACTCAAATTACCAGAACACTTAAAATAACTTAGTGTACAGATAAATGAATTTATTCATCAGTTAAAGATTTTATGATAAAAATCATGAATGTTTGAAGTGATTGATTAAGATAATTCTGCAACTGGTCAGTCACCCTTAATTTAAACTATGAAAATTCTTATCCCAGACCTATGCCAGTGTCCTTCACCTGCCAGAGGTCTTGTGATTAAATTATATTATAAAAATATGAATAAATGTGGCAGAATCTTCGTTAGAAAGGATTGAAAATATAATGATGTAAATAAGCAAAATGTATGTTACATCATAATCAAATATGTAGAGAGCCGAGTACAAACTTGTGTTGGATAAAAATATCAGCATCACATTCATTTTACATTGAAAAAAAGAACAGAATCAAAGAAAAAGAATGACAAAACAGCAACAGGAAGCTGTTGAAAAAGAGTGGACATTTAAAGGAGAGCTTCATATAAAAAAAAAAACATTGACTGAAAAACAACAAATCAGGAGCAAGAAGCTGCGGTAGCAAGTATTTCTGTCAAATTTCACATAAAAAAACACATTTTGCGAGGAACCCCTTACCAGACCTGAAAAACGGTGCATCCTTGTCCCCCGGGCATGATGTGAATTTCCTCGTCCGATTCGCTCATCTTCCCTAATCCTTTGAATGATGCTTTCCTTCCTCAAATTGACTACTTTTTGTGACATCGTCATGGTGATGGGAGCTGAAATTGACAGTTACAAATACACCCATGTCTAGCGCGGAAATTGGCAAGTTCAACTTTTCTTTAGAAGCCTCTCTCACTTTGTTGATCCATGAAGTAATCCTCATCATAGCCTTTGCAGAGAAACATCCCAAGTTAAATTGTCTTTAGGTATTTGTGAGTAGACCCATCACCATTTAGCCCTCCTACACCCTTGTCGCCCCCCCTTTGAACATCAATTAACTCTTTGGATCTGTCTGTCACACTAAATAAATTTGCTTTTCACAATATCTTTATATTTTGTCTATGCCCTGTGTATATCACCACATCCATCCTTCAATATTCAATTTGACTGATGTCTTTAACTAAAAATATCTATTATAAAAAAAAATACAATACCCTCAAATACTTGTGGTTGTCTTCGGTCTCCTAAAAGTATCACCAATCAGTCTGGGTTAAATCCTTGCACAATTCTATACCATGTCTCCCCCCTTCCAGTTATGTGGTCCCCTCCCCTCCCCTCCCCTGCCCTGCCCTGTAAGAATAAACTATGATTAACAAATTCTAGTCTTCCCTCCCCCTCTCATGAATTAATGCTTCCTCTTCCAGTCTTGTCTCATACCCCCTATCCCTCTTCCATTCATGATGTCTGCCTACCTGTTCTATGGCATCATCCATCTGCCCTTGAACGTGAAAGAGTTCACACAGAGTTATTCAGAACATGAATTCCTCCCCCCAAACCACCGAACCTCCAAAAGTGACACCTACAGACAGTAGCCCGGTGGCATAACCTTTGAGAAATCCCCCCTTTCAAGCTGGGAATCCTTGAGCACTATTTCCCCCCTCATTTTTATTTCATTCAAACATCTTAATAACTTGAAGGGAAATCTTTTGACATTTTCTGAGTTGAAGCGGGAGATATTGCACAGCAGGGGAGATAACAAGGGTCCAGACTATTCAGTTTGCGAGCTTGTTATCTAGATATAAATCCTTCTACAACAAAAGATCATGAGGAGTGCACTTGTTTACATAGTCTATTTTCATATTTTCAAAGAATTCATATGGTCTGCCCTTCTGGCCCTGAACAGATGCTTGCTTTCATGTCCTGAGTCATGAATAAAGTTTTGGAAATGTGGCATTAAACTATCAACGAAGATTACTCAAGATACTTTAGAAAGATGTGCATAAACAAAATCAACTGTGGAAGAGCCTTCAAGTGGTCTTCAATCATACACATTCTGATTGTAAAACAGACATTACAAGAGCAAAAGTAAACATACAAAGTTGGCAACCACACGGATGATCAAAAAGGGCAAAAATTTGGTAGAAAACTTTACGAAACCCTACTGAAAATGGGATTGATTCACAAGCTCTCTTCTATAATGAAATAACCACCTTACAGGTCTAAATTAGATTTCACTCAGCCCAAATTGAAGATGGCTTTTGGCTCTGACAATGAACCCATCATTCTAGGTCTGTCAGATCTATTCCAAATCAACCTCAGTGGGGGGGGGGGGGGGGGGTTTCGAGGGGCACTTTCAACCACCCAGAGTCCCAATTTAGATGTCTGGTCTGAGTATCGCATCATATTAGGAATTAGTAATGAGTTTTCGAGTCCTTTCCAATCAACTTTACGAGGGGGTGACTTGGGGTCCACAGGGGCTCATTCCCACCTTCATCACACCTACTGGTATAACCTTTGACCTAGCCAGGTGACCCCGTGTCGTATCTGGGCTCATCTGGTCCCTCAGTGATGAGATGATTTGGGTGATGAGTATTTGGGTAAGGAGTAGAAGCTAGTAAGTCGCATAGGGGCTATATCTAATGGTTATTGGATATTTAAAGTATTTAAACTTCACACAGAACATGCAAAACAATATTTGCAGATGTAATAACTCCTTAAAATTAAATGAAATTTGCATTGACAGAAACATATTAGATTCATCATGCATGAAATCCAATTACAGATAAAAAAGACACCTGTAATTTGAACATATAACCTTGTAGTGCGAAACATTATCTCTTTCTATTCCAATCAAATTACTTCAGGAAATGTTCTTTTGGATTCTCACTATCACTTTAATTTTACCTATATTTTTCCTTCTCCAAGAGTCTAAATGTTGAAGAAATAAACACTTAAGATTCATGATCCATAAAAATGTCCTCCATTTTAGGCCCTAACAGAAACCTGTTGATCAGAAAGGACACTCTTACCCTAAACTTCATATCTTAAAAGTGATTTACCACATGGAGAGAACCCTAGTGGTGCACTCTGCAGAGACACTTGTTAGATAGTTGCCAAAATGTGCAGTGACATTTTATGGAGATTCAGTTTCAGTTTTGGAATCTCTTTACCATCACACTTCAACTTTAGGTTGACTTTAGACATAAAACTTGACCCATTAGTATGGCCAATGTTTCCAGATGCTGCATGTGGATAACTGTTGAAACATCTGTAAAATAAGATCACCTTCCCATAAAAAGATACACTTATCTCTTTCTGTCTGTCTGTCTGCCCCCCCCCCCCCCCGCCCCCCCTCTCTCTCTCTCTCTCTCTGCATCTCCTCCTACCTGTACATAGCTTCACATTGTACCAAAACCTGTCCAAGCAATCTACTTCAGCAGTCGGTTTAGTCCTGTCCGTGCTACTACCGACCGACCCGCTTTGTTTGCATTTAATTTTGAGACGTGGGTTGGTGACTGCCATGCCAAGGTCAAAGTGCCATTATGATTATGACTAATTTGGCCCAAAACAAATTGGATTATTCGATGGGAAATGGGTCATAAAGCTTGTCAAAAAAAGCTTCTGAAGCAAGTGGACACAAAAATGAGCATGTAACATTTAGTTTGCCATATAGGCCTAGCTCCAACATTGTCATAACAAACTTTCATGGAGCTATATCGTTTTTGTTTTTATTTTTATGAGAATAGAGAAGAAAACCAGTTCTTGATATTTATGTTAGATCTGCCATCTCCCTACTTTCCAATAAAACTATAAGCAAAAGTCTGAGCTATTTCTTTGAAGATATTTTCTATATTCAAGATGCAAAGCAGAATCAAGACCCAAAATACATCAATATAGGCCTGGTCACAACCTCATTGTGTTATCCTAAGGCAGCATCAATGCCTGGTCACCTACACTTGTTTGTTGTTTGTTTGTTTTTGTTAGGTAGGCCTTCCTGAAGTGGTATACACTTTTCTTCAGTCTTTTTGTCTTGTTCTATAGCATACAGTAGGTGACTTTCAAAAGTAGGGTATGAATACCGAACAGTGTCGGTAGTTCAAAGTTTCATTGTGGTATTGTTTCAATACAGAAGTTGGGTTTCTTTCAAAAAATGTTTACACAGGGCAAGAGGGCAAAGGTAGCAAACAAAATTATAAAAACCTCTCAAAATAGCGGTAGCAACAATTTGACCATGCATACAAAGGTCCTATTTTATGTTTTTTGTGCACAAATCGGAAGTGTTCTGAATTGCAAAACAAGCAAGGAAAATGGCAAGCAGGTGTAAAGTGGAGCTTTACTTCAAGACAACCGAATTCTTAAAAATATGCATGAATGAGTGTTTTGTTTATACTTATTTGTTAAACAGTAAGACATATACAATATTCAAACAGTTTGATGTTTCATTCATCCTTCACACATATAAAATCTGGTACCTGTACCTGTAAAGCTTTTTCTGTATTAGTTCTTTTATTATCGAAATCCATCCCCAGTTCAACTTCTGAACATTGCACACAAATAGGCAGCACATGGGAGGTATTTTAGTAACCTGATATGATACATGTCTTTCAAATGTTGATAAAGATTGAATTTGATCAGAAGGTGGAAACACGTGTGGGGTTTCTTTTCTTGGTTTTGGGGTGAAAGAAATCAAAGAATTCCCGATAATGAAGGGTCCCCATATCTCAACCCCCCAATGGGGTTAGGTTACTGACTGGGATGTCGACAAGCTGTTTAACATTCGCTGGAATAACGGGGAACATTGTCCTCCTAAAACTGGGATGATGTAGATTTAATTGGGACCAGAACTACATAATGTTTCCCTCAGGGTTCGGGAACTCATGAGGAGAGCAAAACAGGCACATTCATCTTGGCTCTTAAAAGTGGAATAACATGTTCAGGTGTGTACTGAATGTGGTGTATAGTACTTGTCCATCCAGATTTTAGCTCTTAAAAACCACCTCTGAATAACCACCTCTGAATTTATTATGCCTATATTGTTTGTAAGGTCATGTGTGAGCCTATATCACTTTATATAAAACACATTTCTTCATAAACTCTCAATACATGTATTTACCCTAGTATGATAAAAGACATCTGCAAAGCCATCACATACAATTGAGAATATTATCTCTTTAATATGTGATACAAATGTTTTATAATGGCTTTCACAAATAGCATCATTCATGAGGGAAGGCATTTTACAAAAACACATTGGGAGAAATAAAACTACCCAACCAAATCCATAAATCATTTTCTCTAAATCCCTATGGTAGACTAAATAATGTCTCCTTTTTGACAGGTAGAGCAGAAATGACCAATTATTCTGTGGCCCATTGTCATACAAAAGCAAACATATAAAATAAAAATGCTTCCTAATGGAATACATGTCCTAATGTCTATGTTTCTCATTGCACATGTATTATAGGCAACTGCTTAAATAGACCACCTGTTACTGTTAGTGACACTTTATTTATTTCTCTCTGCCTTTTTATACAGGTTTTGACACTAACTTGAGATTAATTAAGCAATTTATTCATTTATACATCAATACAACACACCTATATCATGCCATCTATCAAGTAAAACTACATCTTATGCCTCGGTTATTCAAAGAACTCTTGGGTATCTCAGATGAGCAAATCTTAAAGTGGGTGACTTGAGTCACCCCCATGTTATCAGACGAGGGCCCCTCAATTGATGGTCAAATTGTGAATAAGCAGGAAACACTCTGTAACCAATTCAGACTTCTTTAGAGTAAACCAGTTTCCTCAATACCCCCTCTCCACCCCTCTTCCCTTTCCCCTTCCCCTCATCCTATACCAAGTAGTCTTGGCAGACATGCTCAATTCCAAAATGAGCCAGGAGAATGCACATCAACTGGTTTATACAAAAAAGTAAATGATGTACCTTGACTTCTTACCATAATGAACACCATATTATATTTAATTATTTTTTCTCATTTAATACTCTTCAGCAAGTGATGAATATTTATGTTGCACATCTTTGTGCTGAAATATTGATGACATTTGATACATTCTGGTAAAGAGACTATACCCCCTTTTCACCTGCTGAGGTCAAATCCTTAATTCACGCAATTATCGATATAGATTTTTGGGAGAGAGAGAAAAAAGGGGAGGGGGTGAAACGGATTTCACGATAATATCCTGAAATTAGAACTTTACTAAATGAGTTGAGTCAAAATTAGGTTAATTAAATTAATAGCTGAATCAGGTGCTAACTGCTCCTAAGCTGACTTGAACACATCCATTCACATATTGGTAAACAAACTGAAACCAATCACCCTCAAACACCTTAGTATTCAATTAGGGTATCAATTCTGCGTCCATTTTAACAATTTAAATGTATTCTTGCTTCCAATTTTGAATCGGGATTTTTGTAGACCCCAGAGTGCACTTTCAGTGAGAAGAGTTTACCCCTTCATGAAAAATCATATGATTTATATCAAGGTTGTGGGGATTTAAACCCTGCTGAAAATGGCCCCCTTTTCCAATTAGAAGAATGAAACTGATCCGCAGACTAAATAATTGCCTCTTGACTAGATGAATACTCCTCAAAATTGCAACTGTTACCAATTACTTACTTAGGGTTTGTTAATTTTTCAAATTAAGCTGAAGCTTTCGTCCCTGTACAACAAAAAAGAGCTGATTGCAAAATCTTTTGACTCGAATTGAAAGGAAGACCCACCAAGAATTATTCCTTTCTTTCCCCCATATAGGATTTGTTTATATCTAGGGGATAATAATAATTAGTGGTCCCTGGGGTACTATTCTGAGCTGGCCAATTTAGAAACACAAAAGTGTAGGAAGAAAATCTGTGTTGATGCAAATTAGCAACCCCTCAACAGCAAACTGAATATTTACTCAATTATGTATTTCACAGAGGGAAGCCATTTTACGGAAATGCTTACTGGTAAATGAGATAGTTCTTTGAAATATCTTGGGGGCATTTATGTGATACTATAACTATAGAGATTAGCTGTTGATGGATCTTTAAAAAAAATTGTAGTCATTGAGATAAATATGTTAGAATGATAACTGAATATCTTCAATTTCTGAAAATGCTTGGATGAATGAATGTATGCCTTATGCAAAGTGGAAAACGGGAACAAATATCGTTTATACACTTTAGAAATTAGGATTTATATATCAGACATGTACCTTGACACAATTGCAAAGTTTACATAAGTGTATGAAATAAGGATGCTGCTAAAAAAACACACTTCACAATAGCATTGAACCCTTTCATTAAATTAGTAACAGTTTGATTCACACTCCTTAACGATTTGTTGTCACCTTATTGTGTACATGAAGTTGAACGCATCAAATCAAATCATATGTAACAGAATAAACAATCGCAACAATAAAGTCCCTCACAGCTAGATAAGCAGCAGTGCACCTGTTACTTTTTTAATGACACCGTTGACATAAGATCATATCTTCTTTTGTGTTGTTCTATCAATCAAATTCTCAAGTGATGAAATGTTATAATAATTTACAAACCATGCAAATTTGGGATCACTTGCAGTTAGATGAGCAACTATGCACTTTTATGTGCTATTTTAAGCCTTTGTCCCATATTTGCCTTTTGTATGTTGCCCTTTCAATAAAAAAATCACAGGGAAAGGGGTCAGCGTCCGGTCACTGAATCTTAAGAGTGATATAAGAATAAAAGTCTGATGAGATACTTAAGAATGCATTTCAATGAATGGATTGCATCAGTGGTGCGTAGCATTCCTTCCTCTCACTTGGAGGAACTGGAGAGAGACGCTGGCACAAAAAGAAACAAAAAGACGGCCTTCAGGACCAAAATAATGTAACAAATGAAGTCACTAACAGTTCATCTTAGTATTTGATGTGATTCCAACAAAAATGAAGAAAGAATAGATACAGAGAAAGGGATACACAAACTGTGCATAGAATCAACCAAAGAGGGCGCAATCTTGAAAAGACATGTGAAGAACACTAAGATTTGTTCACAATGGTCCAAAATGTCTGTGAATCTTATGCCCCTTTGCTCCATACAGTCCACAAAGTGCATGTTTTTGTTTGTTTTTAATACAAGTTAAAAATATTACAAATTCATTTTCATAATTAACAGAAATACATATATATACGGTATATGTATTTCTAGTCTGGTATGTTACCTCTTACAATGGATAAAAGTTATATTCAATCTTCATTTGATTTTAAGGCGATAAATTGTAACTAAAACCATCTCTTTGTCTCTCTGTTTAGTTCCATCATTCTACTTCGGCGAGCCCGAGTACAAGGTTGACGAGAACACCCCATTCATCGAGGTCACAGTCTTCAGGACTGGTACCGATGTATCCAAGATGGCTTCTATCACTGTTCGATCCCGTGCCTCCAACCCCGTCTCTGCCATTGGTAAGTATTCATTCCAATAATGATGTATCATAGTTGTTCAGGTTTTAGGAACAAAGTGTTGAGGCGTTTCATCTGAAAAGCTTACACTTCTGGCTTAGTGTGAATATCCAGGGTCTTTAAACATAAGCACCAAGATTTCCCCCTCCCCTGGACAAGAAGCATCCCCCTCCCCATCTAAACCCTTCTCAAAAGTTTCCTTTTGACCTTTGCTAGTCTCCCTCATCCAGGAGTTTCTTTCACTTTTTGAATACTGTTAGACCAGAAACTTTGTGGATTTCAGAATGGCCCTTTTTCTGTAAAGATTCATGATGCAAACCATTAATAGAGCTATTACACTTCCACACATTCTCCAGACCCTCTCCATAGAAACTTCTAAATCATTTTATGGGGTGTATGTTAGCTTCGGGACTGGCTAGGGGTAATAACAGGAGCACAAACTCCGATGAAGACGCAATCCTTTTGGCTCGAGAGATCTTGGCTAGGAGATCACTTCAAATCGGGGCTGATCTAGAAGTGATTTCCTGTCTTGAGTTGAAGGGATTCTCATCCCATTATGCCATCAAAGAGAGATGTCCAAAGCACCATTTCCTTCAATTTTCAATTTCATTTTAAAATGGACACAGTTGGATCAAGGCAAAATGCTAAAATCGCTTTACCCCTTTTAATTTCAAGGCTAAGTAGGGATTGGGTGGCATGGAGAATGTGGCAAGTTATGTGCGAAATTGGAAAAATTCTAAATTCTTTTTTTTCTTCTTCAAGGTTTTGGATACTGGTTGATCATTTGAATATCAATACAAATTCCAAATTGTGTGTACATTTTACTCTAAAAAGTCTTTTTTAAATGTATATATATTCTCAAAGCTGAATACTAAAGTTACACAGGGGAAATGAAGTTTATGAAAGATCATAACTGTATTTTTTATTAAGCTGAAAATTTGAACTATCTTAGATTGTAATAAAAATCTGTTAAGGAGCAATACAGACCCAACTTTTAGTACAAAGTTTTTAATAAAGAATGAGAATATCCCCTTCAAAAATTTGGGATGACTTTTATGTTCTGTTCACTTCATATCAAATTATCTTCATGACTGAGAGCAGCACTTCCTTTATCATCTTATCCCTTGCCAGTAGTCGTAATAAAACAACACCCAGATAGCACCTGACAGTTTAGACACTTGCTAGCGTCTTGAGAAAAGGGGCCCCCTCCTCGTTGAATATTTTCATATTCTGAGTACATAACCCCCTTTCCAACTTGTATGGTAATGTTTTTTTCTGATATTTTTTCTTTAATCCTGCTTCATGGAAAGAATATTGGTAAAATATGATTATTAGATTTAAAATTGTATTGTTCGGTTTGTTATCTTTTGTTTACATTGATGTGCTGTATATTCTCAGCTATAAATATGGTTCCCTTTTTTCATTTTTACTTTTGCTTTTTAAAGAGTTATATTGAGTATTAGTAGTGTATAAAGCTTGCATGCAGTATAGTCTAGAATTTGTTGATGTTGTCTTGTTGAGTTTTGATTCAGGCATTACCAGTACATTTTCCTTAATGTTATATAAAAGTAATGGCATATATCAATGGCAGCTCGATGTGCCATCTTAAATTCAATTTGAAGATGTTTGATACAAGGAAATTTTCCAATGATTTGATAACTCGAAAGATTAGGGGAAAAACATTCCCTGGGAAACATTAGCTTATTATATGTCTAATCATCTGATGACATTGTGTCATGATGTGGTTGCACACACCTGGACCCTGTTTCACAAAACCCATTATTACTATCAAGTTCCATAATTGATATAAGCCAACAAAATCATAACATTTGATTGGTTGCAAATTTGCGGTAGAATCATGTCTGACGTTTTCTTCAATTTTTCTTAATGAAGCAAGCCCCTGGTCTTAGTGACATTGTATCAATGTAGCTGTGCAAAATAGTTGAGGTTGCATGAGTAATGCATCGTTAATTAATGAAACATGTCTAGCAGACGGTTCTATTCTTTCATCCCGATGTATAATCCAAGGAAATCATATTCTATGACAACATACCGGGAGTGTGTCATTGGATTTATCAACACCTGTTGTTTTCACCCCTAGTTGACTTTTCCTCAATTTTAAAGGTATTTTGTTTTGTTTTTGAACAAAACCAATTCAGTGCTATGATGCAAACTCCACTTTAAAACATTATGGCAAGATATAACAAAGAAAAACCAAAACTGCCTGTAATATACTTTTAAAAGTGAATATTTCATATGATATAGGGGATATCTTTCACATGTGCGTATAGATACATTTTACGCGGTGCTCTCTCGGTTATTGTACTGTTCAGAGTAGCACTGGATTGATTCTGCATTATAATTTAAGAGGCTCATTTTAAATAGTTTGCTTTGATTTTGTAGACAATTACTTATATGACCATTATATGTCTTTAAGTGTTGTATGCATCATCTGCTAAGAGCCCTAAGAATCTTGTCTGTTTTGTATCCTCTCGTTGGCTTGTCAAAAAGTTTTATTGAAAAGGTTGGAACATGATCTGATTAGAACAAATGTTCCACAGCTGATGTTCCGTCATTTAATTTCCATGTGTTTTCAGATAAAGATGCATGCCTCTATGTTTTCTTATGTCATCTTTCTTTCCTGAGGATGACAAAAGATAAGCACGTCTTCCCTGTCAGAATAATGAATGTTAGTTTCTTGAAGCTATTCAACGCAAAACTTAATGTTTTCTTGCAATTTTAAAAGCTTCTTTCTTTTAAGCATTTTGTTTCAAGAAACTTTAGTAGATGTTAATTGTGTTTTTCATTCAGTTTTGTGAATGTTTTGTATTCGTTAATCTTATTTATTTTTCCTTTTTTTGTATTTCATATCAGTTTAGTATTCACACTTGTCTTTTTCATATATACTTATCTTTTATCTTCGTATCTTTAGAATATAATCAAACAATGAATCTATAAATTATTAAACTCATTGATTCCTTGGTTTGAATGACCAACTAATTAACCTTCCACAACCTCTTTTTACTTCCAGCTGGTGAAGACTACGCTGGAATCAGCCGCAACCTGGACTTCGCTCCCGGTGTCAACCAGCAGACCGTAAAGGTTTACATCATCGATGACCGTGGTCAGCCTCGTCTTGAAGGACCAGAGACCTTTGAGCTCGTCCTCAACATGCCCATGAACGGCGTCCTCGGACTACCATCCAAGACCGTCATCACCATCAATGACACCATCTCTGACTGTAAGTGGAGTATAAGGGAGCTGGGAGAGGATTGGGGGTTGGAGGAAGGGGGGTTGGAAGAAGGGGCAAAGGGTGCAAGTGATTAGATTGGTACCTAGGGAAACTTGAAGGATGATGGCAAGTGAGAACAAAAATCTTCCATCAAAACAACATCTTTGAGGATGATTGCAGGATGGGGTAACTGAGATGGGGTTTAGGATACGCAGAATGGTGCAGGGATGGTGGGATGGGAAGGAGTAAATTGGTGCAAATCATGGCAGAAATGAAAGAAGAAGGTGGCAGGGGATTTTCCAAAACCATATCCTGACAGTTGCTCATTTCAAGTACATGTAGTTGTCCCACTTCTTGAGCAACAATCACTTGTAGAGCCAAGATAATCCAGCACACTGCTGGATCAAAACAGTCCAATTCTTAATAGGTTTGATTGCAAACATTTGAATACCTGCCAGAAATTGTCAAACTGGTACAAATTAGTTAAACACTGGCATCTGCCCTATCCTCCCCTTTCTACCTCCTAATATCCTCTCAATTGGATTATTTAATTCCACACATCAGGAAAGGCAGGTGTTATAAATGGCCAAACACCAAGAATGACAAATTTGTCTCGAATCTTTTGATGATTGCTTCAAGGATGTAGCAAGAACAGGCATTTAGTCTTCAGTAATGTATCGAATACCAGGCTTGATGTAGGAAGTGTATGTTGCACCAGATGTTGGTCTATTGAATTTGGATAGGAGGGGAGGGGAGGGAGGGAGGGGGGGTACAGAGTAGAAAGTAACTGCCGTTCAAGTGCATACATGTGATGATTCATGATTTTTATGTTACCACTTGTTGACGTGAACATGTAGATGATATCTTCAAAGAATTCCGAAGGCATCCTAGCTATGTGAAAACCAATATGGAAAAGAGAATCTGATAGCTCATCTTTATCTCAATTCCTTACTCTAATAATACTTGAAGCCCACACGCTATCTCGTGTGGTGTAATCACTACCTCCAAAACGACCCTCAGAGACAGAGAGTTCATGCAAAAAATTAACCCCACCACCTAGAATTTTGAGTGGGAGGGGGACAAACAAGACATGAGAAAATTGGTGGAGTATTTGAAACAGCTCCAAATTTCCGTCAAAAACATGCTGCAGTCACTTCTACCTTCGCAGCCACTTCTACCTTCGCAGCCAAATAGTACTTTTATTGGAAACAAATGTTTGACACCAATCATATCGTCTTGAGGTTTGGACTAAGATTTCGACAGAAGATGGATCATGATCTTGACATAAACTGTCTTTCGTGACATAAGTGTATACCTCACAATGTATCAAGGGGAATATGTGTAGACTGTATAGTAGCAGTGCAGTTAAAATGTCACATACTTGTTTTGAAATGCCGGATTTCCTTCAAACTGCAGGTGTAACTAATTCAGTTAGTTTCTGTTTTGAAGTGGAACTGGGGTATAAGAAGGGGTACATATAAGGCAAGAAGGGGGTGAACGAAAGGGACTTAAGATGAGATGGAGGGTTTTTAGGGTTAAGATTAATAATTTTGAAATAAATTTCTAGTACTGAATCCTGCCCTGGAGTTCAGTGTATTTATCCTCACAGCATAAAATTCATACATTTAAGACTATTTTTAATTAAACCCACGCTTTATCTTTCTATCTGATTTCAGTGCCCAAGGTTGAATTCAGACACCCCACTTACGAAGTCAACGAGAATGACATCAGAGTCACCGCAGAGATTGTCCGCACTGGAGATCTGTCCATCGAGAGCTCCGTCCGTTGCTACACCCGCCAAGGATCCGCTCAGGTCATGATGGACTATGATGAGAGACCCAACACAGAGGCTTCCCACATCACCTTCTTGCCTGGTGAGTAGGAGGGTTCAGGGTTCAAAGCCTTTGAGAAGTTGCTCATGTAGACATAAGGTCAAACTGGCTGGGCTTGAATATTAAATCAAAGTAAAACAGTCCTTACAAAAGTTATTACATTTCTTCAATAGAGGCACTGCACTAGTCTGGAGATCATTAGATTACAGTTTTTTTTTAAAATCCCAATTTCTCTTCATATGAAGATTTCTAAAGGAAGTGCAAAGATTGATCTAAACATTACAAACATTAAGTACCTTTGAAAATGCAAAAGCTTAAGATGAGGAGGAGATTGTTAGTTTGGTGACCATAGTTTGCTTCTTAATTGTATCATTTTGAAATGAAAACAAGCTTTAATAGCAAGCCCTTACCCTCAACATTTTAAATCTTAACTTTATCTTCCAGTAAAGACTGTGTGAACATGCATCTAGTATAGTGTGTACATGACAGGGAAAGCTATTGCATAGCCATCATTTATATTGTCCTACAGTACTACACACTACTGCGCTCATCACACATATACCAAGTATATTTTCTTGTCATTAACTCCTTCATTCTCTCTCACTTTCAGGCGAAAGGACCAAGACCTGCTCCGTCCTCCTGATGGGAGACAACATCTACGAGCCTGATGAATCTTTCCGTCTTGTCCTTGGATCACCACGTACCGCTTCAGGCGTTCCTGCCGTCATTGGCGAACAGAACGTAACCGTCATCACCGTACACGATGTTGGAGATGGTAAGTAAACTCAGAAAGATTCACTTCACTGCTGGACTGAAATATTGTTTGAAGAACTTAGTCGATCTTGTATTGTAACGCCTATGTTGAAAGATCTTTTTGTCAACTCACTGTGTGGATGAAGGAGCTATATCAGCCAGCCTTAAAGAACTTAAAAGCATTTTGGTATCCTGAGTGACAGAAAAATACACAGTACCATGTTTAATATTAGAATTTCCACTTTTGAGGTTTGGGTAATGTCAAATTGACAGTAATTAGCACAATTCACATTAGTTGAAATCTAAAAAAAAAGGGGAAGAGGATGATAAGAGCGAGATTTTAATACTGTCCTTTAGATGAGTCTTTGTTTGACGAGCAAATGGAAGTTGGAAGGTACATGAGTTTTGGAACATGTGCTCCAAATAGCACAAATATGTCATTCTCATTCTCTTTCTCATTCAAACCCACACAGCTCCAGTCATCAAGTTCCCCGAGACCAAGTTCAGCGTTGATGAGCCCACCGACCTCGACTCTGTCGCCACGGTAACCATCACTGTCATCCGCATGGGAGACTCCTCCCAGACCTCTATTGTCCGTGTCTTCACCAAGGATGGCTCAGCCAGGAGTGGTCTGGACTACAACCCCCTCTCGCAAGGTAAGAACGCCAACATTGGTGTAAGACTTACTTCATTTATCCATAAATTTTCTCTGACTCCCCCCCCCCCCCCTCCCTCTCTCTCTCTCTCTCTCTTCCTGTCTCTTTCTCCCTTTCTGTCACTTTCTGTCCCTTTTTCTTTTTCTGTCTCTCTCTTTCTCCCTTTCTTTTTTGTTGTTCCTTTGAGTTTCTTTCTATCTCTCCACCTCTTTAACTCGTGCTATATTATCTTTCTCTCTGCCTTCTTTTCTTTCTATCGCTTTTTCTTTCTGTTCGCATGTCTGGCATTTCTTCATCAACTCTTCATCAATCATTCCTTCCTTGAAATAATTCCCTTTTCAAAAGCATTTTGTTGGACATGTGCATGTAAAGGAAAGAGGCCACTCTCTGTTAGCAAAGAGCAAGAACCAGTCCTCAAGAACCCTGTCACTCCTTGAGGGCAAACCTTTGGAAGTTCATGTCAGAGTCATTGGTAATCTCTGGAGCTAATCATGTCATTGCGCAAGCCCCCCTCCCCCCCCCCCCCCCCCTCCCCTGACAGCACCATATCAATCATCTAGCTACACTTTGTTATCACCAGCCAACCATTACTCATAATTCAAAGCAATTCCAATGCTTTTTCATGGTTAATCTGCCTGGTATCTTTCTAAGAAGGGAGTTATAGTTGGGTCAGTTAAGGTCTTAGTTGTAAATTTATCACTGCGTACATCTCCAACATTTCTCTTGCCCCCAAACTATCCTTTTCCCATCCTCCACATGGTAATCGGTAAACCAAATTGGTCAAGCTGTTCTTTGCCATGTAGCTTTTATATCCTACTGCACATAGCCAATTTGAGCAGTTTATATAAAAAGATAAAATAATTTGTAAATGGACATTACCACTGACCCTCGCTGGGTCTCTCATTTTCATTAGACCCCCATTCCCACTTCCAATGTAATATGTTGAATGCCAGAAGGGCACTAAATCTGCAAAATGATGTGAGCCAACACTCTTTTTGGCTCTCAGCAATCTGTTTGGTATTTCCACATGTTTCAATTGCCTTAACCTCTCCTGCCATTATTTGAATGATCAAGCAATTTTTTTTTTCTCTCACTCTTCCTGACTATTGAGAAACAAGAAGTCACGTTTGAGGCCATTTGTCTTATATCTGCCTGAGTTGGCATCCATGTGCAGTCAATACCAAGAAAAAGAGACAGGCAAATTTAACCGTTTCCTGTCTGAAAGCGTCGCAGGAAAATGTTTGGAAGCCTTTGTCACGCAAGTTCTTGTAGAGTATTGTAGGGGATTGCGATTTACATTGTCTGAATGACGGTTGAGAGGCAGAAAGATGGAGTGGTGTTGACCAGAAAGAGAAGAAATGTAGGAAGGTAAACAACAGGAAGAAAGGGCAATTTGTGTGGGTTTACAACACAGAAATGAAATATATATAGACAGAGACACACAGACAGAGGGAGCAATGAAAAAGATAGTAATAGATAGGGGAGAATTCATAAATAAATGAATAATAGAGGGAGATAAAGTCAACAGAGACAAAAAGTCTAGCGCACAAGTATAATTAAAATGATTACATTAATATATTAATCATTCTGATTCAACTATCGAGCCTGAGTAAAGCTTTGGAGATTTGGTATGTATGTCTGAAAGAGGGGGTAACCAGGGGAGGCTAAAACTGAACTTTATTAGGTGCAGGCTGCATATTAGGGTGTGGCATTCAGGGGGATTGGCTCTTCGAATGAGTAACCAAGCTGGGAAGGTGTGGCCATGTTAGCAGCCTCTAGTATCATCAGATGTGTTAAAAATGTGTTACGGCTGTACAATTCACCCCTTTCTTTCTCCAATCCCATATATGACAAACCTGATTATTTTCTTTTTTAAATGAGGAGTTTATGATTTGAAATCAAGATACAAAGGGAATGCATATTCTGAGTAATATCAATAATTTAAAGAGAAAAAATGAGACTAGACCAACTACATATCGAATAATGAAATCAAATGTGTTTTCTTTTAAAATTCTGTAGCATTCATTTCCGCATGACCCTTAACCCTAATAGGAATATACATGCAGGATCATTTTCAAAGAGAAATTCAAAGTAGTGATTGTGACCTGAATTGTGTGTTGGAGCTGTCAAAGCATTCAAACGCTAATTGCATTCAATCTTTCAGTAGTCCCACCCCCTGATTCTTGTGTGGTGTCCGTCCATGATATCTCTGAATACAAATCTCTCATCATTTGAATTGTGAAAACTTAACAGAAATAAGAAAAAATCATAACTCTCCAGTTTGCTCCCCAACAACATTTAATGCTCTCCTCCTGTTCATGAATCTCCCAAGCCAGTAATATTACCTGCCCTGTACACTCAACACCACTGTTCTGACTTTGACCTGTCAATCAAGAGGTTGTAAGGTCACGACCCCGACAGTAGAGGTTCTGAATCCCGAGGATGAAGAGGCTTGAGAGTATCTTGCATATATCTGTCATAATGCGATAATCATTTAGATTCTTCAGAGGGGGACTTGAATTTGGAAATTGAGCAGAAGAATGTAATAATGGGTCTTTTCGAGTGCATAGGTCAAGGGTGAAATTGAGGAGTTTAGTGGGATAGCTGGGTAGAGGTCTCTGAATGATTCTAGTTCTCAAACCTCAGTCACACCATTAAGAACATTGAGATTTTTTTTTTTTTTTTTTTTTTTTTTTTTTTTTTTTTTTTTACTAAAGACTTAAAATGAAGTCTGTCTTTTATGGGTTAGCAGACTTGGCCCGATTGTGCTTGGATTCTTTTATGCAAAAGGAAAGAAGAGGAAAAAAATGAAAAGCACCTTTATAATTATGACAAACAAATGTCTGCTACATTTCAAATTATAAAAATAATGTAAGCTAAATAGCAGAGGTGTTCACAGAGTACATCTATCAATAATTGACATCTCTCATGTCATAGCACTTCCTTTTTTTCTTTCACATCTTCTGTTCAAAATATTTTGCTTCCAAAAAACTCCAGATCTATTTCTGCGATTATTACTCCGAAAATCAGATTAGATTTCCACTAATAGAATCAATTTTGATAATTCTTATGCTTTCATATTTTCCCTGCTCACTTTTGTTGACTGAAAGTTTCCTGCCCATGAAATTGAGCATGGAAAAGGGTTAAGTAAGGCCGGGATAACGCGATCCATCGTCATGGGGGAGGGGAACGGAAAAGCAGACGTTAGTTGACGATAAAATCATTGCCAGAGCTGGCTTGGGTTTGACTGGTGCGTGCACGGTTCGTTCGCTCTCTCCTCACAAATTCAATTGATCAAATCGCAGTGGGCAATTTCTAAAGCAGCCTGGTTATGAGTTTTTATAACTTCAATCAACAGTTGCATAGTGGGACCTCGTCATGCTAATTTGGTATTGAGTACATGGGAGTAAGGAAAAGCAATTTCAGAGTGGAGTTTTGTGGCGAGTTGCTAGTATTTTAGGCATAGGCAATGAAGCTTCATGAGCATTCCTAACCATCATTGACTATTTTTTAACCAAATCAGTTTCTTTAATTAACCACAACCACCACTGAAAAAAAATATGGAAGGATGGAGTCATGATTCATGTAGCTTGTCTGCAAGCTGTGGGTGTAGAGTCAAATGACTATATAGCTATTATGACTAAAGTTTTGAAAATTTGAGGGAAAATTTATGTCTCCTTTTGAATAACTTTTAGGCTTATTTAGGGGGCTTATTTTGTGAAAAGAGATCATGTGTTTGGATGAAAATGTAGGGAGAAATCAGAGTGATCTTGACCAAGAGCTTAATAATACAAACTTTGCCTCTGGGTGGAATTTTCTGGAAGAGCAGACAAAGTAGAAAAAAGGATGGTAAAATGTGGTTGCTTTGGGGCGAGGTGTCAGATTATACTTCAGAACATAACTTCCTCACTCTTTCTTCTGAAACTGAAACTGATGAGATATTTGAACTAGTTATCTGTTTGATGAGATAATGAATCCAATAAATTTCACCCTTCTGCTTTCTGCTCCAGAGAGAGACAGACAGAGAGAGAGACACACAGAAAATGAAAGGGGGGGGGGGTAAAAATAATTTAAAATAGTGAATAGGACTGTTAAAGATAAAAGATTGATAAAATGGGTGCATGCATTGATAGGTAGAAAGGAGTATAGAGAGAAAGAAAGAGATGCTTATCAGAAAGAAGGTTGAAATAGATTAGAGGAAGTTTTCCTGATAGTTACACCCCTCCCTGATACTAGCCAACAACTGAACTTCCAACAGGCTCCCCCCTCCCCTCCCCCCCCCCACACACGTTTTCTTTACCACATAATAAGATTATCAGCTTTCATTTCATGTCACCGTGTCCGCTCATTATCATATTTCATTTCCCAACACCATTCATATATTTCAAAACTAACCATCATGCAGTATACATGAGTAATACCAGGACAGCCAATCAGTGAAAGCGAGTGCTTTAACATGTCAATTCCAATAGCAGCTTGTGAGTAGAGGACACTAAACAGAAGAGGGATGCATTGATACAGTCATGTGACCGCAAGAACCTCTCAAGGTCATTCGTGAATCACAGAAGGGCTGTATGTCACTACCAATACATGTAGTGGCATGAGAAATGATATGTTTAGTGTCTTCTACTCACGAGCTTCATACACTGGTTTCTGATGTTTGTATACAAACCTACAAACCGTTGTATTTTGTAAACAAATGTGTTTTGTTGAGAAAATGATGTATTTGTAAACATAATTATGTATAATTATGTTTGGAATATATGATTCATTTGATTCAAGATTTGGTTGGTTATTTTCAAATCGTATGCATTTCACTTCACACCAAAAACAAATATAAATCTCACAGGAGACATCCCTCTTCGATAACAACAGCTTCACAAACAGAGAACCAATCATCGAGACAAGGGGGAGAAAAGATACCGAAAGGAAAATGTCTGAATTGTAAACGATGAAAAATACCCATTTCTCCTCCCTCTTTGTGTCGTCTGGTGCTGTGGGGCAAATGAAACAAGTGGAAACCCAGGTTTATGCAAACACGTACTTAAGAGCTTTCATCGTAGCGTCAGATGATGGGTAGAGAGTCTGAGGTTGACCCATGGTTAATCCAGGCTTACATCCCTTCCTGGTTTCTCGAGTCCTACATTTTCTTGGGGAAGGGATTGACTCTTGCCTTCCCCCTAGCCTTAGAAAATGGATCAAGCGACTTCCCTTATTCACAGGGTGAAGGGAAGGGAAGGAGGGCAGATTGGGTGGGGGGGGGGGGGGGGGGGGGGGAGAGATTACAATTTGACTTGTAGCGAAGCTGCCCTCCTTCTAGATGACCAAATTTAAAGGCCTTCGATTCCAATAGAAACATATAGCTAAGTATTATAGACTCCCCAGTATATTTCCAAGTTCTTTTACCATAAAAATTATGAATAGATTTGAAGACACTGGTTTATTATTATCTGTTTAAAAAATAACTCACAAAATATTTCCATTTCTATCATTCCCCCAGTGCTTGAGTTTGGCTTCAATGTGACCGAGCGTGTTGTCGAGATTGAGATCCTTCCAGATGAAGACAGGAACGAGATGAGAGAGGCTTTCACCCTTCACATCACCCCTGACCAGATGATGATTGCTGACGTACAGGTTAGTATTCCTCATAAGGTTCTAGGTTCAAGACCCAGGCTAGCTGCGGCAAATAATTCCCAGGGAATACATTGGTATATTTCTGAGGGGAGGCTTGTTTCCTCTTGACACGTTCTATCATCAGGCTCATCATTTGTTCTTTTTCTTTTAAAAATTAGATAATAGACCAATGTTGAGTTATTATTTCCATAAGGAAATTAGACAGATATGTTCTGTCAGATGTATTCTGTCTAAATTTCTCAGGGATACACTAAAATAAGACATTTAAAATCTTGTTTCATATCTTCATGCAAGAATTTAGGTCAAGTCATGTAAGAATAGCAGAACTCATCTGTACAGAAAGGTAGTCTCTATTGCCCTTAACCTTTACTCTGATAGTCTGATCTGTTTGAATCTCACTCCCGAAAGAAATGATTTTGAAAGGAAAACCCCCAAAAGTAGAACAGTAGCATCTAGAATGACATAAAAATGATCTATTCTCTCAACAGACCTACATGATTGACTTTTAACCCTTTTACCTATGAAAGTGTAGCATTACTCCCTGATTTCATACATCATTCATAAATGATCTTAGTTATCTGGGTTGATACCCAAAAAGGAAATGATTGGGACGTCTTTTGGTAACATAATCGGCATGTTAACATGAAGGGGAAACTTAATCCTTCCCCAACGATCCCTCAATGACCCCTAGAGAAGCGGATAGACAGTTCTAGTTACATCCTGCATCCATCGCAAACAGACAATGAAAAGAATGTTAGCGACCTATGGTTTTTCCAGTTGTTAGGGGGGGGGGGGGGTCATGGGTGATGAATCTTGGGGCCCTGCTAGGGCAGGGGGCGCCACATTGAATGGTTGTCAAAGAGAGGATTATTAGTTTTAAAAGACATAATAACATGTAGCTGATAGATTAATAGATCAATACCCAAGATACTTATCTGCATCATTGAGATGCTTATAAGTTTGTTGACTTGAGTTACATACATCAAGGTAATCCCCTTTCACCACCTTTCTTCCTTGTTCTCTGATCTCACTCATGCAACCCTTAGTCGCACAAAGTCCCTGAAAAATACAGAGGCATGAAAAAAGTGGATGAGAAGGGAGACATCTATTTAATCAGGCGTTAAATTCTTTTGGTAGCTGATCAAGTGACTCACTTCTTAGATTGAAATTTCATTTCTGGAAGAAACATCCATGCAGATGATCGCTATTCACTTTCTGTTGCTAATCGCCTAGTCTACTGACTACTAGAGGGTTTTAATGCAACATGTTTTGAAGGAGCCGGGGGACACTTATCACAAATTTAAATCCTCTTAATGAATCAAGTGACATTGCTTGATACCCCAAAGCTTGTTATCCTCTTTAGTAAGGATCCCAGGAAGATTAATGGTAGAATCCGTAATCAGGTTGAGCTTATGAACAGAATAATAGTACAAGGTCATATAGGACAAACGATGAAAGTGATGAGAGTTTAATACCACATGTCTAAGTAAGGCATTACAAGTCATTTAAAGCCCCACTGTCCTACCTGTAGCTACTTGCTCCCTCTATCTAAAAAACTTCCCCAATCGGTGCCTGTTGGTCCCCCATGATCCTCTTTTTCTTATGTTAGTTGAGAGCTGAGTTAATGAGATAGCCACCTGTCAGTGACCTTGCTGTGTGGTCTAATCCCTCTTGGCCCAGTAGTATTGACGGTCTTTAATGATTATTACTGGTAGAAGATGAAATCTAATGTCTTATTTCTCTTTCTTCCTCCCAGATGAACCATGCCATCATCTACATCGAACAAGAAGGCCAGGCCTCTGGAGTGACCTTCCCATCCCAGCCGGTGGTCGTGTCCCTGCTCGACTACGATGACATCTCCAACGCCAGGGATAACCCACCAAGAGGTTACCCACTCGTCTGTGTCTCTGTAAGTAGTCTGAAGTCATTCTTTGAATTCATGTCCATTCTATACTCTATCAAAATTTTGTAAGGTGTTAATTATGAGGGTGTAATGATAAGAGTATTATAGAAAAAGGAGTCCTTACAATAAAATGCTAAGATTTGGGGGTTATTTTTGTTTCCAGAGGATATAATTCCACACATAAACATTACTAGGACATCAGTATCAATTTAAAGAGAACTATCACCAAGCTACCTACCGTAATATGAATGTGGGGCCTCATTGATCAGGCAGTTGTTTGATTGTTTGTTCTAACCTGTGCTATCCCTCTCCATTCCCTACACAGCCTTGCAACCCCAAGTACCCTGACTTTGCTACCACCGGTCCTATCTGTGATTCCGAGGGTCTGAACGACACTGTAACCCAGTTCAGATGGATGGTCTCCGCACCCACCTCCGAGACTGGTGTGACCTCCCCTCTCAGGCAGGCTGATAGTGACACCTTCTTCAGCACCACTAAGAGCGTAAGTAAATCATGCATTTTTTTGTCGTCTTGTTCCACTTCATTGTGCTATTCCACCTCATGGAATCTTCTTAGTTTCAATGGTCATGTTTTATCCATTATCAATGAAGGAGAATGGTGTTGTGAGAGTATATAATCATTTTTCTATTTTGCAATTCATACAAGAAGTGTAAAACTTACAGACAGACTCTCTTAATGTTTGCCAAAAATATTTTGGATTTCCCTCGGTACTGTTCCTTGCGTTAAAATAAAATCAAATTGGTGTTTAAATGATTGAAGTGGTACCATAGAAGTGTTTGACTCGATCACCCTGAAGCAAAGTAATTGACCTCTTGACCTCTCGCACTCCCTCCCACAGATCACCCTGGACAGTATTTACTTCGGACCTGGTTCCCGCGTCCAGTGCGTAGCCCGTGCCATCGGATCAGAGGGTGATGCCGGCCGTGAACATCCCAGTCCTGCCATCATCATCAGCTCCACAGACGGCATGTGCATGCCACGAGTGGCCAACGCCATCGGAGCAGAGCCCTTCACCGCCAGGATGCGTTACACCGGACCTGCTGACCCAGACTACCCCAACAAAGTCCGTCTCACCGTCACCATGCCTCATGTCGGTCAGTATTTTTAGCTTTTTTCTCTTTCTAATGTCCACTTTGATATAACAAATGACCCTGTCCATACCCTAGGTACAGTCAAATTCTGTCATATCTTTATTAAGTTTGTAGGACTGAAAGTGACAGGTTAGGTGTGCAGACCTCCAAATTAGTTTACAATTCTAATGTATGCTTTGTAGAGCATTGAACTTGCTCCAAGAAGATGTGCCATACTAAAAGATGACTTGAGATGGAGTAATCACAGGATATTCAGTACCACACCTAACTTAACTTTTTATCTTCAATGCTCATCTTCGTTTTCTAGATGGTATGCTTCCCATCATCTCCACCCGTCAACTCTCCAACTTCGAGCTTGCCCTCAGCAAGGACGGCTACCGTGTCGGAGTCCACCGATGCTCCAACCTTCTCGACTACGATGAAGTCCCAACCGACTTTGGTTTCATCACCGAAGAGACCAAGAACCCGAACGTCGTCGGAGACACCTACGCTTACCAATACTCTCCTGAGCTCCGTGGAGAGGAGACCCTTCGATTCTACCGTAACTTGAACCTTGAGGCTTGTCTGTGGGAGTTCAACGCTTACTATGAAATGTCTGAGCTTCTGGACGAGTGCGGTGGTTTGGTCGGCACCGATGGACAGGTAAGATGGCTGACCTTTTGGCGTGTGACCCTTGACCCTAGACGTAAAGTAGACTGGATAGATGTTGTTTGGGGCTAAAGATCTGATGTGGTTGATGAAATGGAGGATGAGGATATCACAAGTTCATAAAGTGAACATAGAATCAATTCAATTGTGGGAACGATACTGATGCAGAATATTGATCTTTAGCTTGTTTTCTATTCTCCTTGGTGCTTAGTAATAGCTTACAAAGAAGTAAAGGTTGTATCATCGACAAATTTGTCAGTTTTTGATGCATGTTTCAGATTTATTGATGGTGAGACTATCAT
Source organism: Strongylocentrotus purpuratus (assembly GCF_000002235.5). Taxonomy (NCBI): domain Eukaryota; kingdom Metazoa; phylum Echinodermata; class Echinoidea; order Camarodonta; family Strongylocentrotidae; genus Strongylocentrotus; species Strongylocentrotus purpuratus. The sequence continues at coordinate 12,384,403 of NW_022145596.1, forward strand.
GTTTTACATTGTATATATCAAAACGTACCTATTTCAACCGTAAACATTAATGACCTGTGAACTCTGCTCTAAATATAAATGACTAAATTGCTCTTCTAATGCACCCCTACATCCACAGGTCCTCGATCTGGTCCAATCCTACGTCAGCATGAGGATCCCTCTCTTTGTCTCCTTCGTCTTCCACTCACCCGTTGCTACTGGAGGCTGGCAGCACTTTGACCAGCAGTCCACTCTGCAGCTGACCTTCGTCTACGACACATCTATCCTTTGGCAGAACGGAATCGGATCTCAGGTCACAACTGGAACCCAGTCACTCCAAGGTAAGGCAGGAAGCTATAGTAGTGGTTTTGTGATTCAACAGTTGCTCCATCAACATTTGCTTCTGGCTCTATTTTTGCCTAATGAAAAAGTGTTTGAGTAGCATTGCTGTCAGATTTTGGCTTAGGGGTAGGGTAAGATAATATATAGTGTGAGCTCTAGGGTTGAAGCCAGGGATTAGATTGGTGTTGGAATTTGATTATGGACGAATTGTTGCGGCATCATTTCTCATTCAGCTGATAGGGAAGGGAATCACTTACAATTGCACATATATCTTTGATTATCACTGAAGAACTTAATATTGGTGTTTCAAGTTACTTTGAGCGACTCACAATTGTGACCTCCTATCCCAACGATATTATCCATTTGTAGAATTATTCATGTTCAAAATCCCACCGCTGCCACCAGTTTGTAAATTTAAAGTTAAGCCTCTATTGGTTGACTCACAACAGCAAATGCCATGGGCGCTGAACTTTCACCCCTACAACAACTTTCCTTGACCATTCACTGTACATTTGTTTTGTGTTTCCAATGTCACAATGTCACATGGTAATCATAATTGTATTGTTTTCTTCTGATTGTAGGTAACCTGTACCCAACCAGCATGAGGATCGATGAGGATGGCCGTCTCGTCGTCAACTTCAGGACCGAGGCACTCTTCAATGGTCTCTTCGTCCAGGCACATCAATGTAAGTCAACTCCTTCCTGCAGACATTAGGGACTTTCAGATTTGCGTGGACTAATACGTGTGACGTCCATTCAAGGCAGTGCATTAAAAGGACGTCGGTCGTAGCAATCCCCATTGTCTTTGTGCGAATCTATAAGTCCCTATTTGTTGTCATCATCAATAGTATATTCCCTGATATGTTATTTTTTTTAATACAGCATTTTTACAGAAATATTTTCCATTATTATAAAGACAGCTGAAATTACATAACACTGCTCAGATGTTTCAATTTGTAGCTTGGTCCAATGAAGCTTCTGTTGATTGATTTAAGAATTAAAAACATTTGGTATCTTTGTAATCCTTACATTAAGTATTTTAAAAGATGGCTAATTCTAATTCCATGTTATTTTCCCTTCACAGCTACCGATGTTGTTTCCACTGTGAACTCCATCGACCATGCAGGACTCACCTACTCCCTGTCTCTCCTCAGGACTGAACCAACCTACGCTCAACCTGAACAGCTCTGGCAGTTCATCTCTGATCTATCCGTAAGTTGTCCAAACTATTCTTTTGTCTGTTCATCAGATCAGGGCTTGATATTTGTCGGTCTTTTTTTACATGAATAGAATTTCATATGTCGACGACCAACGTAAGAAACAAATTCCTTGAAAAATCAGTGTTCCTGATTTGAGATTTGCTTGGATAATATAAGCCATTCTTGAAGCTATTTTGTGGTCATTAATTGGTGTCTAATGAATCAGACTCACAAAATATGAAATTCAGCTATTAATGTAACATGTCTGAGCGATAGAACCCGTCTGAAATTATACATCTCCTATTTGTAGAGAATGCATAAATCGCCTGTGGGTGCATTGGAACCTTCATAAGGGCTTTCAAATCCTAGTGTATACACCCAAGTGTATGATAATAACTGTACCCTATGATTCTCAATTGTACCTTTTGATTTTCAAAGATCTCTATCATTTGTTCTCTCCACCATACAGGTATCCGACTACAGTGGAACCTACACCATCCAGCTGATTCCTTGCACCACCCTACCCAACACCGTCTACAGCCAGCCACCTACCTGCAACCCGGAGGACACCATCACCTTTGAGCTTCCCATCAGATTCCAACAGGTCAGTCAATCAATCTGCATTGGATCTTCTCTTCTTAACTCATTGGCCATGGGGGGAACCAAATGGTCCTGGGTTAAGAACATATGGGGAATGAGAGGATGCAGTGGTCAGTGGGTTTAAGTTAAACATCTCTTCGAGATTTATCAAATGAAACTTCTAGAAAATCTACTTGAAGCAGTATTAGTGTCTATGAGAAGGTGTGTATTGCATTGAGGTATTCCAAAGGCAGAATACAGTTGTACAATGCAACTGAGATCAGTTTTCGATCGCCTTTTAGATCATGGTTGCCTTATAATCACCAAGGGAATAATCAACAAGTGCACTTCCTTGAAACCAGGCGTCTCTCTATGGCAAGAAGCATGTCAGATACATAAACACGGAGATACTTGGTCTTCAATGAATGTCAAAATAATTGACTGTAGCTTTTAGAAATTGTCTCTTAGCACTTCTGTGTGAATGATTCTATCATAAATGATGAATGGCTGGTTTTACAGCAGATTTACAATGTATTAACTTTCCCTTGCTCTCAAATTTCAGGTCAGCGACCCAGTTCCCGAGGAGTACAGCCTCAACACCGAGTTCGTCCTTGTGGGCAAGGAATCCATCTACTTGTCTGATGGCTCCATGGGCTTCGGAGAGGGCAGTGATGTCGCCTACAACCCAGGTGATACCATCTTTGGACGTATCCATGTCGACCCCGTCCAGAGCCTTGGTGCCGGCTTCAACCTTGACATCCAGAAGGTATTCCTCTGCACCGGACGCGATGGTTACATCCCCAAGTACGACCCTGCCGCAAACGAGTACGGATGCGTGGCTGACACACCTAACCTTCTCTATGCCTTCAAGATCTTGGATCGTGGAGCACCAGATACCATCATGCAGGAGTTTAACGGAATCGCCTTCAACGCTACCCTTGCTATCGACAATACCAATGATCTGGAGCTTGTACAGCAACCAGGCGCTGATGGCTTTAGACTGGCTAGTGATGCTCTCTTTGGGGTAGGTCTCTTGACATTCTGTGCTTATTTGATCACATTGATCGTTGGTTCTTGGCCCCGTCTTATGAAAAATTGCATCTGATCCGATGTGATCGTAATTCCCCACTCAATTGCCAACTTATAATTGCAGAGTTGCAATTGATTTTAACAATGTGTTTGCTCTCGATTAATTACAACTATTTATAAGCAGATTTTGAATATTGTCCCTAATGTTGATATACATGTACATTCGCCACCAAATACTTCTTTTTGACAAGTTTAAGACCAGGTTTAAATGATTATAGAACAAAAGTCTGATTATAATAATAGTTTATATATTATTATAATATAATATTTCTTCTTGATTTGTCTTTAGGTTGACTATGGCCGCACCTGGTATCTGCACTCCATCTATTCCATGCGCTCATCTGAGACATCTGGCATCGGCAAACGAGACACCACCGAGCACCACGCCATCGCCAAGCGACAGGCAGACTCTCTGGTGGACCCTGCACAGGGTCAGGGAACCAACATGAAGCGCATTTCTCTACAGACATCGTCAAATGACTTCAATAACGAAATCGGCGGCACTTACGAGCTGGCCCCTGCTGGCACCAACGTGGTTATGATTGCTGTCATTGTAGGTGTTATTCTTATTATACTTCTGGTCGCACTTGTTATAGGAGTGGTTGTAAGGCGGCGTCAAGCCAAGCAACAGCCCGTTGTGGTGGTTAATGGCAGCGCAAAGGTTGTCTCAAATGTCCATTTTGATGACAACACAGAAGTCTAATGGATTTGCGCCACTTGGATGTAATTATTAAAAAAAGAAAAAAAAAAGAAAGTTATTAATGGCAAAAGAGGAGAAAAATTCATAGGGCTTGCATCATACATTATCACTTAATAAGAACGTTCAATTAATTTTTTGTTTTGTTACGAAAGACTTCAAAATGCTGCCGGACTTTTGATATAAGATTCCCAACTCTTTTCTCTTTCTCTATTCGCCCATATCTGTAGCGATTTGTTATTCTGATCCCTGCATTTTGGGGAGTGAGAATCTGCCATATGAATTCATTGTGTTTCCTAGACATGGTGTGACAAGTGCCCTAGAAGTTTGTTTGTAATTTATATATTTGTGTATGCTTTGATCAAATTGTTTTTTCTCTAATATATATTTACTTGATGCTATCTTTACAAATGAATGTAGAAGAAAAAACTCTTGGCTTTAGCCAGAGTAAGAGGTTGACAAGAGTCTTTTATTTTTTTTCTCTTTTTTTTAAGCAAAAAAAGAATCGTGTGTATTTCATAAAGGTGCTCATTTTGTAAAAAGATATTATAGTCTGTAATTGCGAATGAATTTGTAAGAAATAAGTAATACTAGGTCATTAACTGGTAGGCTAGTCAATAATTAATATCTTATTGATATTAGTAGATGGAATTCTCCAGTTTTTATATATCACTCTTTCTCCACAGCGATTCCACCTCTATTTTTATCTTAGCATCATAGTCTGATCTAGTGCAATTTTTTAGATTAGAAGTTGCTTTGCTTTTTTCTCACCTTCCACCAATATACAATGAGTTTGATAGACAAACAAGGTATTTTGACAATTAGTTTTACAACTAACAGGCTATTTTAATCATGTGTAGATAATTAATGTGGTATCATACAAATTCATATTTGAAATTGTCTACTTTTTTAAATGCAGCACTTCATTTGTACATTTTTATCAGAGAAAATTGTTCAAATTTCATGACATTTTTTACATTAGAGGAGTTTAGTAGCATTTTTAGAAAGCAATTTGTATAGCCATGTAAATTCAATAGCAGTGTACTTAAGCGTATATTAGTATTTTGCTAATGCATAGATTTGTTTGCGCAAAGTTGGAATTTTTCTCTCCATTTGGAGCATAAAGTATGTCATTGAAACATACATCAAATAGATAAATTCATTGTATTTACATTGTAGGTAATCTGTATTAACATCAAAATTTTGTAGCATATTTGTTGTGTATGTAGGTTGATATATGCAAAGGCATTTTTTATATATTCTATGCAAGTCTAAATTAACTTAACATGATGATATTGATCTTTATTTTTTTCTGTTCTGAATTGGTGCTTCTCTAATTAATTTTTAAGTTCTTTTTCATTCTTTTTCTTATTCTCCTAAAGATCCATATTTATCCTGATATAGTAGTCATTGACTTGTAGATAATTCATATCTTATCTTTATATGCTGTTAACAAGCATTTGAAAGTGCCTTAACCCTATTTAACATAAACATACTGTTGGTAACAGGGTTCTGTTTTTTAAGAATTTGAGGGATCATGTATTTCTTTTTTATAGAATCCCCTTATGATGTTTATAGTCCAAGCATACCGTAACCTGACACCATCAGCATTTGTATATCATATTTTCCTGTCTTATATTATTAAAGAGATTTGGTAGTCTTTGTGGTTCAGATAGTGTGTTCAGACGGCTGCATCGCGCAGCAGTCAGTCACACTCATCTGAACCACCTTGCCACTAAGATTGATATGTGTTTTTAAACCACCTCCTTCAACACATAAGTGAGTATAAGGAATAATTGCCATTGTTTCTCTTTCACATGCAAAATGCTGCAGATGTACATTGTAATGATGTACTAAACTCATCCCCCGGTTTGCCTTTTTAAAAATTATTTTCTCTTTTACTATACCATTATTGTTTTGTTTTTTACGTTGTGTGTGTAACCATTGGCTGTTTTATGTATGTCTCTGTTTTAAATTGTGTTTCAGTTTCTCTTTTTGATATGTTTGAACGAGAGCTTTTGCCCTGCTCAAGAAAGTATGTCTAAATGTGTTTGATCTTTCATAAGTTTAGAAATGACCGACTGATTTTTGTCACAATTTCAGCCTGTATCGGGCTTCCGCTGTGAAAATAAATCATTTTGTCGACTTATGAGAGTGGAAATCTTTCGACATATTTTCTCCAACCCAACGTGCACTGCTCAATGTAGACAGAATTAACCAACTTAAAAAGTATAAACAAAAATAGGATCAGTATGATAGGATCATGAACATTATGGAATCAATTGATTTCATGAAATTCTCACCGATAACAATCCTACGTCTAATTTATTAGAAAAGACACCTGTCACAATGCCTTTACAACATCAAAATCTTCCAAGTAATTCTTCCAATCCATGACATTGCAAAATGAGAGAATGCAAACTATAATTTTGTGTTGTATTTCTGTTTATTGAACCATTTTTATTTTCTTTGTTATTAACAGCTTAAGATGTATGAATTTATTATTTAATTTTTGCACAAGTTGAAACCATGAGAGACTGAGGAAATATGTACAATTCATTTATTAATACAGTTACTGATTTTTATCAACTTGTGCTCTCTGTATGTCTCTTTTGAGGTGGAGGGTACACGGTGTATTATTTACCGTATAAATGTAAACAAAACGTATTCTTTCCAAATTTCAAACCATCGTAACCTATATGAAGGGCATGCGAGACAGACAACATAAATGATTGTTTTCTTGTCTCTGTGTTATGTAATAGACTCACCTATTCCGACAGTTTGAATAGATTCTAACATAATGCTTTGAATTTGAAGATGGTTCTGAAAAATTGTCAATAAATTGTATCGGCCTGGCGGGGAAAAAAAATTGTTCATAGTCCGTGTGAGTTTTGTTGTTGCGCGTCTCCATTTCCTTTTAAGGTAGTGTACCAGGGTATCCCTTGTGCAGCTAAAATCAAATTCTGTAAGACCTTGCAGGAATTTTAATTTTAAGGATCTCATATGGAGAGATGAAGAGAGAGAGAGAGATGTATGGCAGTAGATAGATATAGAGAAGGAGAGGTCAAGTAAAAATACATGAGCTGGACAGAGGGATAAAAGAGGTTTCAGAATGCATGCACTTTGAAGAAGAGAGGATACCAGTGGTAAGAAAACATGGTAGGGGTAAAATAAGAATGCAAAGGGAAGAGCTAGAGAAAATCAAAGAACGTCCAAAGACAAAAAAAGAGGGAGAACGATTACCAGAAGCGGGAGAGACAGAGAGAGAGATGCATTCAATATTTCCAGTATTAATAAAATTTGGGTAACATTGCATATAACTGGAAAATATAAACGTCTGGCATCTAGCATCATTTCATAGAAATGAGACGATTTGATAGAAAGTTTTGGAATGGGGGTCGTGAATTTGGTTCAAATGAACATATTGGAAGCATATGCGATCCTACAATATTCAGGGATTGTTGTTGCTGTTGAAAAATTAAGCTATAAAACAATGTTTCTCGACTAAAATCAACCAATTAGCTATCCCCGTTTGGAAATTTTATATCACAACTACATATTCTGAGATTTTCAGGGTCACAGCTACCATTGTAGGCGCTATATGAAATTTATGAAATTTACCGGAAGCACATTAAATTTTTATATTCAATTTTTCTCGAAAGGAGAAGTGTTTTAGGGGCTAATTTTCTTGTGCTTATAATACATCTACAGGGGCATCCAAATATCAAAATTGTAAAGAATCACTTTCCCAAAACTTTGTATTACCTTTAATACACAGCAAGGAATCAGATTTCCCATATCCAGATTGTGGAAGACTGTCAGACACCATTGAGTATAAAACGAGCCTTAATAATAATAATAATAATAATAATGTCAATTTATATAGCGCACATATCCATTCTAAAAGACTGCTCAAGGCGCTCTTGTACAACATCAAAATAATTATACAATATTAAAACTACAACATAATTATACACTATACAAACTACGACATAATTTTACAATATTAAAACTACGACATAAACAAATGGTGCATAAGTTTCTTCTTAAATGTTTCGACTGATGATGATTGTCTTATTTCTAGTGGTAAAGTGTTCCATAGTTTGGGTGCAACGTTAGCAAAAGCCCTGTCCCCCCATTTGTTATTGGTTTTGGGTGTACATAACTGGAGCTGCGAACCTGAACGTAAATTCCGTTGTGGGGTGTACGGTTTCAAAATCTGATACAAGTAATGGGGTGAAGAATGAAGAAGTGTTTTGTAAGTAATGAGTAACAGCTTATACATAATTCTTTTTGAGACTGATAGCCAATGAAGAGATTTTAATATATCTGAAATAGTGTCTGATCTACTGCGGAGAGTGACGAGCCGAGCTGCCATGTTCTGAACTCGTTGCAGACGGGCTATTTGATTTATAGGAAGGCCAATATACAGTGAATTACACATATCCAAACGACATGTAATAAAAGAATGAACAATCTGCTCAGTGGCTTTCTGATTCAGATATTTTCTGATCCTCCAAATATTGTGAATATGGAATGATGCTGAACTAACAACATTTGAAATCTGAGATTTCATGGTCATTCCAGCATCAAACAAAACTCCAAGATTACGAACCTGATTAACACATTTTATTTCTGAGTTGCCAATCATGATCTTTTGTGCAGAAAATTTACTCAACTGCCTGGCAGATCCAATCAACATGTACTCAGTTTTGTCTTCATTTAACCTCAGAAAGTTATCATTCATCCACTGACTAACCGACCTAAGGCATGACTCAAGAGTTTTTATACCAATATCAACATTACATTGGGATGGTTTTAACCGTAAGTACAATTGAGTGTCATCTGCGTAAAAATGGTACTGTACATTGTGCTCCATTATCACATTACGCAGAGGACTCGTATACACTGTAAACAAGACTGGCCCCAAAACAGATCCTTGGGGAACAGAATAATCTTGGTACACAGGGTTAGAGATTGAGCTACCAATACGGACATACTGAGGGCGATATAATAAATATGATCTAAACCATTTCAAAGCTTGTCCATCAATTCCCAGATGACTCTTGAGACGTGAAAGGAGGAGTTTATGATCTACTGTGTCGAAAGCCGCGCTGAGATCTAGGAGCACTAGAGCTGATACTTCACCATTATCGAATGCACACATAATATCGTTGTGAACACGCAAAAGTGCTGTCTCTACGCCATGGTTTGGCTTGTATGCAGACTGGAATGCATCGCTGAGATCATGTTCACTGGCATGTTTATGAATCCTTGCACAGACAACCCGTTCAAGTGTTTTACCAAGAAATTTCAGATTAGATATTGGTCTGTAATTTCGGAGAACTTCCTCATCCAGTCCTGCTTTTTTCAGCAGAGGTCGAATGTAGGCGATTTTGAGGCTATCTGGAAATATGGCTTCAGCAAAAGATTTGTTCACCAGAGAAGTAATAAAAGGAGAAAACACATTGACACATCGTTTGATCAGAGACATCGGGACTGGATCTAGTTCACAGGACTTGCTAGGAGCCTTCATAATGACCGCTTCAATTTCTTTCTTTGTTACTGGGCAGAATGTATCCAAAGTCGGAATCTTTGTAGCTGCTGTTGAGGATAGCTGTATATCCTCCATCTTAGATTCAGCAACATGCAGTGTAAACACAGAGCGAATATCAGCAATTTTGTTTGAGAAGTATTCAGAGAAAGTGTTGACTAAGGTCTCATCAGATTCAGCTGTAGGCATTACACGTTTACTTGTAGTGTTGAGAAGCCCTTTCACTATACTGAATAACTTCTTCTGATCACCATGACTTTCATCAATTTTTGTTGAATAATGTTCGGTAATTGCATGGTTGATCAATTTATGAACAGTATCTTTTTGCAGATTGAAACTGTCCCTATTAGACGTGGTCTTGGCTTTGCGCCAATGGCGTTCACATCTTCTACAGGCCTGTCTAGCTAAACGGATATCCTCGGTAAACCAAGGGCTTGACGGCCTCGATCGAACAGTCCTGGTGCTGATCGGTGCATGTCTGTCTAGAACACCAGTGAGCTGTTCCTCGTAATATATCACAGCACAGTCTACTGAATTAAGTTCAATGTTTATCCCTGCAAGTGACATACACACATCATCTGAAAATTGTTTAATGTCCACTTGTTTCAAATTTCGAGTTTTAAGCGTAGTTGAGAGAAGAGGTATCTTAGTAAGGTTAATCGTAGCCATGATTCCATAATGATCAGAGAGTCCTGGATGAAAATTAACCTCCGAAATCAGGTCTGAAGAGCTTCGAGTAAGCAGGAGATCGAGGCAGTGGCCGCGTATATGGGTAGGCCCATTAACATATTGCACAAGGCTATGTGACTGCAGTAAGGACTTAAAGCGATTTGCATTACAATCAGTAGGATTGTCTACTTGGATGTTGAAATCACCACATATCAAAATGTCAGACGGATGAAATAAATAGTCCTCAATCATGTTTTCAAATTCTTTTAAGAACTGATCAAAAGCGACAATGTTCCCATGTTTATCACGACCAGAACGATAAACGTTTATGACCCGGGCTGATTTTGAATTACATGTTACTTCTAGGTGAATAGACTCAAAAGTGTCAAATTTCAAATGATCACTCTTTTGACGCACAGGTATGTTTGATCTGTGAAGAAATCCAACCCCGCCTCCAACTTTGTTCTGTCTAGGTACATGAAGAAATGAGTAGCCCATGGGAGTGAGTTCAGCAATCACTGCGCTGTCATATGGACGCAACCACGTTTCTGAAACGGCAACGATATCTAAATTATGCTGCAGTACGAGTTCAGTAAAGTCAATCGATTTGTTCCGTATCGACTGAGTATTTATTGAACAGAAATTCAACTTCGATTCATCATTGCATGGCAGAGATCTCAGATTGGCATGGCTTGTGTCTACATAAAGATAACCCACAGCAAATGGGACATAGTACCTTTAAAATGATTCAACAACTAACAATAGCTAGATATTCTTTCGTGCACACTCTCTCATCCTCATTTCTTTCTTTTACATTCAATCCAGAATTATAAAAAAAACATTTATTTAAAAACTAATGACGCTAAAATGTTTAATTCCAGACAAGAGTACAAGTACAAAGCAATAATTATTATTTTAAAAACACATCTAAAAACAATAAAGAGGTATTCAAACAGAGTTGGAGAAATTCACAAATACTATTAATACATAGATTGAAAAGGACCTTTGAAGAATGCAAAGTATTTCAAATTTACATTGAAGCAGTTATTTCTTCACATGCTAAAAAATTCAAAAACATTAAATGTATGGTGGTGGTGGATCACGTGCTGATGACAGCATACATTTTTTACAATTGATATTAATCAATAATACTGAGCTAATTCAAGATGGAAATCCTTACTGCACCTCCTCAATGTTGATGTAATTGGACCAAGAAACTTGATTTGCATAAAATCCCCAACACACATACGGGCCATCTTAAAAAAAAAAATTGATTGATAATATCTTAAAAACACTAATACACAACAAGGATTATCCCAATGATATTCATTGAAAATGATCAAAAGCTTGTTGCCTTTTTTTTTCTTCTTTGAGGCACCCCATATGGGACTGCACGCGTGTCCACACACAAGCTAAGAAACATTGTATAAAGAAATGTATACAGAAACTGATTTTGACGAGATCGGTTGACATAACAGCCGTCCAATCATGAGCGTGTGGTCACGTTAAGCCCCGCCCAGTTATACCATTCTAGTTTGACCATACGTCCACACACAAATTCTGTGATTGTTTATCGATTTCTAGTCAGAAACGGTGCCCAGACCCTATACCACGGCCCCCTTGAGTAAAAATAAAAGGGGGAAAAAATGGCACTTAACAACATTCCCCCCTTTTGATTAAGAAAATTGGGTAAAAATAGGGAAGAATAGAGAACATAAGGGAAAATTCTGGAAAAGAGGGAAAAAATTGGGAAGAAAAAAAAAATCATCAGGAAACCGATTTAAATCGGGTTATTATCAGGCCTGTATATGACGTATCGTTAGTAAGCGTACACACACACACACTTTCATCGTACAGCTATCCCAAAATGGGATAGCTATACAATGAATTTTGTGTGTGTGGACACGGGTGTATGTACCAATTCATTGTGTCATAGCAACAATACTAATTATTCTGTGGGATTCTCTGTGTGAAGATTTGTTGTCAGCACCAGAAGTTAGAATAGCTCTGAACCTCTGAAAACATATAATCAAATTGGCAACATACAAAAAAGCTCTGATACTTGTCAACATAATCGCACATAGTTCTCTTACCCATGGAATAAATTCATGAGAAATACTATTCACACAAAATATCAAATCCTCTCCTCAAATTGCATTTGTACAAAAGGCATTAACAGGATGAAGATTTTTTTGTCCATACATACACACAAAACATTTGCTCTTTTTTTTCTTCTTGTATAAAGAGTGCTTCTAAAAACATTTAAGAACTATACAGAGAATTTTGTACACTTACCCCCTCAAGACCCCGACCCCACACCCCCCCCCCCCCCTTTTTAAACTTTTGGCAGCACTGATCTTTTTTTATTTCTGACATGTATAAATAAGAATAAATAAACTGACCCCAAATCTTGTAGCTTTCTTGAATTTGTATGAAAAACAGTGATTTTGAACTTTTCAAAGAATTTCTCACTATGAATTATCCAATAAAAGCTGTGATGGAGCAAAAACCAGTTACCACTTCACCATTATGTGAATCTCAATTTTTACACCAAGTCATGATCAGATATATCTACAGAGAAATTTATCTACAAAAAAATTTAAGAACATTTGATTAAAAAGAAGAACAGAACTGGGGTTCAATTCCTTCAGAAATAACAAAATAAATTTGTAAAAAGCATCAATTATTTTCACAATTTAGTCCATGAGGAGTAGTAAAAAAAGAACACTAGAGCACATTAACTCCCATCAAGCACTAGTGGCCCTTATCTTCTTTCTGTGACCTGGAACCGCTAACCACTGCTTCTTGTCATAGACCTTGATGTTACAGAGGGAGGCGAGGGCGATGGGCGTAATGTCCAAAGGATTTTGGAATATGAGAAAGCACAGAGCTAGTCTTGTGCATCCAGTCTCTTAGTGGGTAAGTGATTTATAGATGGCCGATGTGTCCTTGTCTCCTAGCCCCATATTCTTTGCTCTCTTAAATTGCTGCAAAACAAAATCAATGTAAATTTGTATTAGTTATTTGCTGAAATAATATCATGCTGAAATTTCTGGCAGAATTATCAAAAAGTATTTTGCTGAACCGTCGTTTTTGTCAAAAATGTGTATTTTTTGAATTTTTCAAATTCTCCCTACCGCATACAGCGACTTCACTCTCAATAGAAATATGTGATCCTGCTGAAAATTGGAAATTTTTAAAGATTACCGACAAGTGTGCCAAATTTTTCTGAGATAATTTCTCAAAGCGCTAGTATATTACTTTAATCAATGCTAAATTTCAAAATTTGTAACTATCTAAATTATTACCATATATCGTATTACAACAATTTCATATTCACACACTTCCTAAAACCATTGTGTATTAAAATCGTCATGATCTCCAGTTTAGATAAAATTTGTCTGCTGAAAGCCACAAGGAAATTGCAAAATTTCTGGAAATAATTTTAAACTTTGAAACTTATACAGAAACCCGTTCTTAGAGCAATCTGTCTAAAAAGACCATTTTTTGTCTCTCTTAAGACGTCTTCATATACAGGTTTCACAGTAATTTAGAAATCAACAGCAGACACTCTTTAAAGACCAAAGAAGTGATTTTTTTTATGTTTTTAATTTAGGTACTATGTCCCATTTGCAGGCCAAAAAAATGAAAAGATTAAATTCCAATGGCATTTGAAAGATAATACTAATTTAGAACTTCCCTTAAAAAAAGGAGGGCCTAGTAGTTTGTTGAATCGGCGTAAGTGCTACCAAGTCAGTAAGTGATATTCTGATTTTCAGAACAGTGTACCGAATGGTCGTACGTTTTGTGCTGCACTTGTGGCTCTGATTAGATGCCTGAAAAGTGAGTGCCTTACCTCATTGACGGCTGATGCGACGGGGAGGGGTTGGTCTACCTGCTCTGACATAGCTAGGGCCAGCTTCAGATCTTTCTGTTGGTATTTCAGGGGGAAAGCTGGTGGGTACTTGTTGGCTAGGATTGCTGAAAGTCAAATAGAAAGACAAGACATTTAAGGCTTATTCAGATATGACACAGTGAAAAAAACACTTTAAAGAGACTTGTTAAGATGAGAGAAGATGGTGCTAAGGTAGTAAGACAATCTGAAAGTTTGAGTGAAAACGGACCATTATTAATGATAAACATTGAGAAAAACTGATCTGATCGATTCCAGAATTCTCCCGATCTGATCGATACCAGAATTCTCCCAACTATATTTTTATAATTTAATTAAATTTAATTTTAGATGAATGTAAATCTTCACAAAGCAATGAATTGGCTTTTTATACCATTCCAGACGTTGAAAGATTTTTAAATGCTTATTTTCACGTAAAAACAGTTGGGAAAAATTTAATGTTAGAGGGTGCCACACAGTCTTCAAAGAAAACGATATATATCTTTGTGGTTTGAGAATTTTTTCAGGAATTTTTTTTGCCTTTTAGAGGGTTAGTACAGTAGAAGGAATATAAAGTGCAACATTTCATACACAAATTACGCAGTATTTTTATCAACCTTCAACAATGTTACAGAGACACTTTAACAAAAATATATGAATGGCTTCTGGACTCAACAAATGTCCTGCATATATTCAATGAACTTATGTACTGAAGTTACAGAAATGTGAAAGGTATTGAACTTTACGCCATACCAACAATAAAATATCATCACGGTTTTGCCCCATCAAATCCTTTATGAAGGTCATAGGATTGGAGGTGGTTACAAGCTTTATCAGTTTTAGAGTATGAATAGAAAACTACAACAAACTATATGCAGCTATATAAATCATCTCGAACTGTGAATTGGCACACAACACATGCCACTAGACCACGAGATGACACAACAACTTTATATCTCTCATTCCTTTTCTGTTTGTTGGCTACGGTCATTTTCTCAACAGAGATACACTGTACCATCTTATTGCAAATAAATAAACATATATTAAACTTTCTAGACAATGAGTTTAAGAGCAGTTGACAAAATCTATATTTCACTCTCTTTGCACTTACCTTTTCCCTTTCCACTAATAAGTGGGTTTGCGATTGATCCAAGATTGAGAATGTCTAATAGAACGCTTTGACTGAGGCCTGACTTATCAGCCAGGGCCATCCCTTCTGCAAAGCAGCACATGACACCGCCTATGATCATGTTGATCACCAGTTTCATCCGAGCTGCATTGCCCGTGTCAGCTGGAGGATGACAAGAGAAGAAAACATCTTTGATAGTGGTGTTCATGAATGGTACGTTAGCCAAAAGCTTTCGTTGAAAAGGGGTGTATTTCCACGATACCATTGAAACTTTAAAAAAAAAGTTTTTATTGATGTTATTTTAACATTATTCTGGATAAGCTGGGGTAACTTTTACTTTTACATCTAGGTTAATGGAGTAACAACCCCCCCCCCCCCCCCTCCCCGGACAAGTTTACAAAGATTCATTACAATTCTCAGAGGTATGATTTACAAAAATAAAGATGAAATACACTCCTAAAAATGTTTGTAATACACCGACTGACCAACCATTAGTGTAGCTAAAGGTGATCACCGGGGTTAGATAAAGAAGGCAAAGGGGAAAGAAAAAAATAATTTTAAAACACCCTCCCACACCCTTCCCCCATTGGTAGCCTTGCTAATTCAAAGTTGATTCATAATACCAGTGCCCCGTAAATGCCCAAAACCAAGCTACACTACACCATTGTGACCAACTTCATTATCCATACTACTTCAAACATCATTTGCATGGATACAAGGTCTAAAAAAAAAAAATTAAAATGTTGTATTGCCATTTAGTGGTCAAAACTTGGGTCAGTCAGTCAAAAAAAAAAAATTCCCCTCTTTTGGCTAATATTTCTCAGTTTTTAATGCTTTAATACATATTTTCTTATATATTAAACATTTTTTTATCAAAAAAAATTAAGAGAGTTCAAGATTTTTAGGTCAATTTCAAAGGGCAATACAACATCTTTTTGTTTTACACCCTATGGCTTACAAAGATAGAACGCCTTCTTTCCCATGGCTTGAAAACATGATTCACACTCATCATAGAGCTCTTTATCTCCTGCTGCGATGATGATGAGAGAGCCTTCCATTGCTGGCTGAACGCTACCACAGACCGGGGCCTCCATGAAACGACCATCTCGTGCTTGTACAGCCTACCGGGATAGAGGGATTTTAAACAGGTCAATGACAAACAGACAGGTATTGATCAAACAAGACTTACTTCAGGCAAAGTTTAAACGCCACTTGGTGCCCCATAATTCTGTTGATTATGGTGGAAGTCCACCTTAGTACTTCTAAAGATAGTTGTAATTGTAATCAGTGAAAAATTGAGCAAATTTTGATACAATTAAAATATCATGGATCAAATACAAATTTGTATCTCTGTGAAGCATCTTTCGAGGTCCTGTCCCATTTGCTTTTTACTATAAAAAATAAAAAAATCACAATAGTACACATCACATGGGAGAAGACCTTGTGAAGTATGTCACAGAGTTGCCAATTTGTGTTTGATTACAACTTCATTTATATAAGATTTTTCTAAAAATGTAACTGACCCTTTTCTCTGATTTTATTAAAAACCAGTCAACCAGGGTGGACTTTAATTTTACTTTTAGGAATCCCAAGCCAAAACCTCTGCAGCATCGATATCAGAAAGCAAGCTGCCTGCATAAATTACTTAATCATCATTCAGGTTTATTTTTTATAACTTTTTTCTTTCTTTTAAATTTCAAATTTTATGCTATTATCCGATTAGAAGGGATTTGGGGCAATATCTTCCTTTGCTCATAATATGTTGTTTTTCCTATTTAGAACAATATCTTATTAAGTATTTTTCTTGTTCAGAACAATATTCTATTTCCTGTTCCTAGGGATGTAATCCTCAACTTAATTCTATGCTTAAATTGTCTCACCTCTGAAACTCCTGTCACTGTGCCTATATCCACCGTTGACATGTCAACAAATGCCTTTCCTTCGGTGATGCCTTCTAAAACACCATTCTCACCAAATACAATCTATTAAGGAATAAGAAAGGAATTGTTATCTTATCTGTATTATGGGAAACTTTGGTAATCTGTTAAGTACAACTAAACCAGTAATGATTATTTGAATACTTTTACCTGTATAATATAACATGTGTAATAAATAAGTTAGCAGAATTATGAAACATGGTTGAAATCCTTTGCACAAGAAATTTTTTACAGAGTGTCTTTTAGATTTTCTAGGGGTCTTTTTAATTCCTATGACAATTGTAATAAAACTTTTTTTTAGGAGGGGAGGGGGTAACAGACTTACCAAGGGTGTCACCACTTAAAAGACTATTTTTAAAGATGATTAAATTTATTAAAATACCCTTTGGGACCTAACAGACAAATATAGTTTTCACCATAGACCCCTCCATAGTTTAGCTTTCCAATTTAATGCATTCACAAAAATTTATACAATTTTTGTTAGTCTCTCAAAATAGAATGTTTATTTATGTCATTGCAAAATGTCAAAAATATATGAAACAACTAAACTATCTGCAAACGAAGAGGGTTTGGGTTGAACCATGCATGCTAAGAACACAATGCAATACTCATATTTAAAGTGAATCCCACTGCAGTCGTATACTTATCCTGGAAGGAGAGACCTGAGGATTATTTTAATGTTCACTACCAACCCCCCTCCCCCCACCCCTCCAGCACACATAAAACCATCTACATACCGCTCTGACTGCCTCTGAGTCTGATACCATTGAGAATGTGATGTCACAAGATGCTACAAGGTCTGATACCGTCTCAGCTTGTGTTGCGCCAGCCTTTACAAACTCTTCACACTGTAAGATATAACATACAACAACATGATTAGAATCAAATTCAATATAAATACTAAACTATTCTTTTTTCTTTTTTCTGAGGAGGCTGTCACAGGGGCAGATCTAAAAAAACAGAATGCAATGTCATTTCTCACTACTTATTTAACCTGTTTACTTGCCCATGGATTCCCCTAGTTCCACTAGTAAATACTAGAATAAATACACTGTATGTATATTTAGTGTGCACATTAAACTTTGTTAGTATGCTGCCCTCTCCAGGCAGGAAAATTGCAATATCAGAGAGCCAGAGTGATGGAGATTTCCAGGTGTTCATGAACAAATATCTGATTACAATACATGTTCTATAAATTATCTTTTGCTAACAAGTATTATCACTTTATAACAAAATGTATACCCTGTCAAATGTATCTAATCAACACCAACAAATATCAAGTTGATATTACCATATTGTTGAGACCCCAAAATTTATTTGCCACATTTGTAAATTCTTTTTTACTAATTCAAGACTATAGACAACACGATCACTGAAGCAGAACACAATACAACGTATGAAAATATGTCATCACAGAATCAAGTCTGTGCAACTTAACTAAAATATTCTCATAGAATGACTAGATGCTATGAAATGTAATAAATGCTAGAAATAATTATCGCTATTGAAATTCTTTGAAGAAGAAAAAAAAAAAAAGGTTTATGTGTACTGTTACATGGACTCCAAATCAACAGAAATGTTATTGTGATATCAATGAGATAAAGAAAACACTGCAACACTATATCGTGAATAGAGAAAAATATGAACAAATAATTTGTTGAAAAACAAACTGTGATTCCAATCAATTTAAAGAATATTCAAATCAGCACATAGACTAGACCTACAGTACTTATTAACAATGCTGCATTTTTTTTGCCAGAGCTCATTTTGATCTTCCTGAGTAAAATTACCCATTTTTTCTACTTGTAATTTCATCACCTAAATTTAAGGCCAGTCTGAATTTAATTTCCCTTTAATACATGTAAAATCAACCATATCATTCTTCATACAAAATCAACAATATCCAGTATCTATATGAAGATAGCAAAGTTCAATATCTTCTGCAAGTCTGAATTATTATCTCTCAAACGTTTCCACAGCAAATAAATTGTATGATAAAAATCTATATGCTTTTGTGCTGATAAAGCTCACAAGCCCAAGCCCACGCCCACCCCCTCCCCTTTTTTAAAGATAAATATTATAGATATCATCAAAAATCACAATGCAATGCCAAGAAAATTAATGATGTTGTAGGCTACAGGCTACAGACCAACAAAACTGTCTGACAGGGATGTACGTGTAGCAGAAGTCCATTAACACCAGAAGGAAAAGATGTAGACAGATATATTTTCACAGCACTCATGTTTATATATACCTCAGCATAATTTTCTGAGAAAAATTCATCAGTTTCTGGATAAAGACCATGTGATTCCTATGCAAGTCAAAGAAAATTACCAAGTTTTCAAAATTATATAAGCTACAAAACTGTTCATCGAAATAGATATCATTGCAAAGATTAAGATAGACATTTAACTTCTTTTTTTCTTCTCCTAAATACATGTAGACCCATTTACACTGTGACCCAGACATCTAGATACAATGGAAGTTGAATAGCATTGTAATGTTTTGTAGCACAACTTGTAAATGGGCCTTACAAAAGTCTGCTGTATTATGTAATTCAATTATTCAGATTCGAGGAACTTCAAACGCTCTATAATGGTATGAATTACCCTTTCTCTCCCTCTCTAGGGGTGACTGAATGAATTGTCCATTTGTAAATTGTTGTTAACTATCCTTCAGACTGAGTAATGCGAGGTACTCTTCTGTACCAGTCCAAGTATAATGGCTCTATTCTCCTCTATATATTTCCCTTAAAAGCCTTTAAATCAGCATGACTTATATAAACAGATTTTGCCGCCTGCCTTTTCTAATTATATCTTTACGTATTGGTCTTGTCTGACCTGTCTCGAACAGGTTTCTTTTTGTATATTACATGTACGTACATATTTTGCTCTTTCTATTTGTCTGACTGTCTGCATTTGCGTCTATCCATCTTTTAGCCACTTTACATGACCTTTTCTTTTGAAGAAAAATATACAGTCTTGATCATATTTCAATTCATATGGGCATATTAATCACTAGTATTTACTTTTTTTTAAAAACAATTGTGGCAGACTGAATAAAGCAAGGAGGGGATGAGAACAATTATTTGTAGGCTAAACAGCTTTGGGAATAACTGTAGAATACTCCAGTTACACAAGTGACCTTAGGGTCCAAACCTAACACTTACGTGGTGACGTATTCTGAAGCTAAATCCAGTTTGGTTATTAAAAAAAATACAGTATCAGTAACGAAAGCTTACATTCTATTGTCAACTAAATAAATGGTGACGAGGCATGAGCAAATACCCTTTGCTCTGACAAGGTTTAAAGACGAGTCTGTACCAAGCACCAGCTTGTATGACAGACAGGAGGTCCCTGGGACATCCAGGCTGCTTCATCTCCCATTAACTTGGTTCACGGTTCAAGTTTGCAAAACTTCAAGGAAATCACATTCATAACAGCAATTGTACTTTAGTTTCCTTAGGCTGAAAGTCTGCCAATCTACAAAGGAAGTGTGATTTATTGACATAAGCTCATAAAGGGTATAGTTACCTTTTCAAAAGCTATGGAAAAAGAAAGGGGGCAATTCTTCTTCATTTTTTGGTGGGTGGGGGCAGTAATATCATGGTGATCAAGGTACAAATTAAAGGACAAGGTAATTCAGATTATTGATTAAGATTACAAAACGATTGAATTTTAAACCAGTTCATTTTATTTGACAGGGACAAGTTATATAAAAGAAGCAAGCAGATGAATTTCAACAAACGAGGAACTATATACCGGTAAATAAGAAAACAGACCTATATATTTACACCACACACAATTTAAGGTGCTTTCCGATAGAGATGTTGATGAAAAGTAAGTCTGAGTAAACAATGTTATTTGATAGGATGTAGGTGCACTGTTGCAGCTAGTCTACACATATTAAACAGACTCCATTTTGCCACTATAATGATGAGATTCACTGTGGAGATTTAACTACTAAACAAAAATTGGAAGTGAGGTCTGTATGTGTCTTGGCTAAAGTTCTGGATTGGAGCCTTTGGGTGATAATTAGGGGAATGACAATTGATGGATTGCCCTTGAATAAGATCCACCTGTTGATTTCAATCTTTCCTTATACCTTGCTTGAGACTTGCTGACAATGCAGCCTGCATTCCAACTGCTGAAATACAGGTGAATGCAACACCTTAAGAAAAACTACTTTGATGAAAGTAACATACAAATATACATGAATAGGGCTTCTACTTGAATAGGCCATTTTTCGTAATGTAACCAAATTTAATGCATAAGTCTTTGTGAAGTGCCTCGATACAAATTATCTTATTCACCTGATAAGAAAATAGTATTTCAATAGTCAGAATACAAACTGCAGATATCAAGTGTTGCTAGGTAGGTCAAGCAGTAATGTTAGCCCTACCCAGCAACAACTAATGTACGCAGTTAGGATTCTGTCTATTGAAATACTATTATTCTTAATCAGGTGAATAAAATAATTTGTATTGAGGCACTTCACAAAGACTTGTGTATCAATTTTGGTTACATTACCAAAATGGCCTATTATCAGGCAAGGGTAGTGAGATTGATAGGTTACATAACATTCAAATCTGCTGATTAATATCTATTTATTCACATGACACATATTTATGCATGAAATTTGCCTCTGGGGTGTCCGTTTGCGGTACCAACTGTACAAAATGTGTATCATACTTTGGGAGGGTATATTTCTGGCATGTGCTCCATGTCCTTGTATGAGCAGTTCAGCTAACTAGGCCAGTGTATAGACAAACAGCCACCTATAATGCCATCAATAACTACACCATCATCTTAACACTACATATTGACACATTTTAACCAAAATCGATATACTGGCCCAGTTTATTATTATATTTGTGCCAGCTGTTTTCTTCTGGCATAAATCTGGTAATGCTAAGTGGGGCTGCGTTTTCAACTGGAAAACAGTTTCAAGGTTAGTTTTATTGGGGCCCAAGTTAAATATATTTAACTTTTACACCCAAAATAGGTTTTTAAAAAGAAGTCCACCCTGATATTTATAGAAGCAGAAAAATGAGAGGAACAGGTCAGTGAAATTTTTAGCAAATTCCAAACAAAAATAATTAATTTATGAACTTTTGAAGTACACGAATTGGGATGTATCTTGTGGAGTATTCTCCCATTTGCTATGTATATTAAATTTCATTTTCTTATTTATTGGTGAATTTTATATCATACAGGAGTTGCATATAAACACATTTGTTATGATCATATTTTCTAGAGGAAAAACAAACATTTCTGATTTTGTTTTAAATAGAAAAGAGCTTGCAAGACATAACTTATTTTTAATCAGAATTTGCTTAAACTTTCACTGACCTGTTCCTCTCATTGTTCTGCTTCTATTAAAACCAACTAAATACCAGGGGGAATTCCCCTTTAAATTCTCAATATAAATTTCATTTTCAAGGTGTGGGAGTGCAGGATAGAAAAAAGGCTATGCACTACAAACAAAAACAGCACCTTCACCTTGTTTTTCTTTCAAATATGCAACTGCAGAAGCTACAGAGATAGGTAATCACAAAGCATCTGGCAGGTAGCAGATGTGTGTTTATTTGTTTGTGTTGTTGCATGCTATCTTCGCATATGACGTATGTGAATGAGTGTGAAAAATTACCACGAACTACTACTAGGACTAGGTCAACAGACTTTTTTTATTTATCAATTGTCATTTTCATGTTCTGACTAAGAGTAAGAGTCTAGAGTCTGTCCCATTGTCAGAGTAGTCAGTTATTATTTCCTTTACTCTCTGACTGCCAAATGCAAAGCTTTTATCACAATATTCTAAATAGAGCAAAAAATGGATGCTACTGTATGCTGCCCCACGATTAAAAAGACTTTCTTCGTATTAAAAAAAAGTAATTGGCAATGAATTGTCTAAATATTTATCAAACATTAAACACTTTACTGTATACTTTTCATAAACTAGTTTTCATTTTGTGTGAAAAGGGATCTATCTTCTATGCTGGCAGCTCAGTTTCTGTAACAGTGTGATAAATCAGACTACAACTATATAGCATAATAAGGTCATTAAAGAAAGAAAAATGAATTCATTTCTACATCTAGATTCTTATCAAACACACTAGAAATTAATATCATGAATAATAAAAAAGCATGTTTCTTCCTCGAAGACAATTTATTCTATAAATAGATGCTAGTGTACCTTTTCTTACAGTCTGGATAAAGATAATCCCTATCCCAAATAAAACTTTTCCCAGTCTACTTTACTTTCTCCCAAATAAATACCTTCTCTATGTTTCATAATTTCTCTCATTTCTTCTCTGTACATAGCATAGGACTAAATCAGAAAGCCATTCAAATGATCCCACAATTGTCTAATTCTTATCACAAAAGTTAATAGAATACAACCTTCACCTTCCCAATCTCTTTATTTAGCCAATATTTAATAAAGCCCATCGATAACAACGCAATGAATGGTACAGGCAATCACCACTTCTATTCTTTATTCCCACCCACCCCATATTTGTACACCAAACCCTGTCTCATTTGCAAAAGAAAAGTCCCTAATTATGCATGACAATAGCTCTGGTACACATGAGTGGACCGAGCATGTGTGATGTCACTGGCTCGAGTGTATGCATTGGTAAACAATCCCTGAGTGTGTCTATGTGTGTGTGTATTTGCGTATGTGTGTATGCAGTGCATTGTGGTACCTGCGCTGTGTGTGCACAAGAGCCGTATTACCAGGAGATGGTGTAGCCTGGCACCGGATTTCAATAGCGGTTGGTCTTTTTTCCCCCACATTCACATTGGTTGCTCGTACAGCGTTACGCGGAGCTTTCGGTGTCAAAAGAGAACTGCTTCAAAGAGACCAGTCAACCAACTGTCGCGTTATAGTTAACACATGACCAGGATAGACTCATGCGGTACAGTATTATACCAGAATACATCAGTGTAGGATATTAGAAGTGAATTTACTAGCATATTGTTTCTATTTAAAAAAAAATAGAAATGGAGAGATCTAACTTACTATGATGATGGCACAATCACAACTTTGGAAGGATTCTGAAATCATGATGCTTGTTTTTAATACTGGAATGACCTCAGTTTCACATAATAGTAAGTATGCATGCCATTACAGTGTGTCTTGATTCAATATATTCATATCCATTCCTCTTACTTATTTGTAATTGAAATTATTTTTCTAATATCACATTTGCTTCTAACTAAAAAATCCTCAGAAATTTCTACACACACAAAGCTTCCCTCCACCTTTTTGCACTCAAATTTACGGGGAAAATATATTACAAATCTTTTAGCTAGCTAGTTGACCTACAGTATATGAGCATTTCACTAAAGTTTCAAATGAACAAAAATATCACAAGGCAAAAATATGATACCTCAATGCCATATTCAAAGTTTCATATACTATGCTGGGATATTTCATGATATGAATCGGGGCAAAAGCAGCAACAAACATAAAAGTATGAACATCATCCAGAGGTCTCATGAACCCTTGTGAGAAACTGATCAATACGAAACCTATACATGTAGGTTTTGTATAGATCTGTTTCTTAAGAGGCTATAGGCTATAGACATGCAAGTTAAAGGCCCACTGCACTACGGGTAGCTACTTGCGCCCTCTATATAACAAACAATGCCTAATCGGTGACCATTGGTCCCCCATGATCCTCTTTTTCTTATGTTAACTGAGAGCTGAGTTGATGAGATAACCACCTGTCCAGTGACCTTGCAGAGCGGTCTAATCCCTCCTGTAAACTACGGCAGATAAGCTCTAAAGGGTATAAAACCATAGCCAATTTTCTTTCTAATTTTTGAATGGATCAATTAAATATGTAAATAAGTTGCAACGATACAGATTGAGGGTACTGTATTAAAAATAAGAAAATCACATGTCATTTAAATCATGCTAATGACTATATTAAAACTTGATCATATAGACCTATACATACATGTACATGACCATGGAAAGCCTACATGCAAATATCCTTATAAGGACATGCGATGTAAGAACTAACATCCCTACAGGATGTTATTGAAGATAAATTGATGGTCACTGTATTTAAAAGAGGATATGATATGACAATATCAGATGAGGAAATAATGGGATTAATTTGCATATGAATGAAGCCAGGTCAACAGGTATGCAACCACAAGCAATTTTGAAAGTCACAAGCACAGATAATACATTCTGCAACACTGGCTTGATCTTGCACAATAGCCCTAAAATATAACCATCAGAATTGATCTACATGTATATATACACCTATCTATTTGATATTGACCACTACTTTGAACATCATGATTACCAAGCAATAGCAAGAAATATTTTCTGGCCACTAGCTTTTTTCTCAGATATTCAACAATCCCTCTACATATTACGTATGCCTTTTTTTTTTGCTGATAGATTCGACATTCAAAGAGATCTTACCAGTACTTGAAACTGACAGTGCACTGTCAAACACCGTGCTCCAGATAATTTGCTGGAATTCAGAATTGATAGTTTTTACAGGATTTGCCTGTTTTCCTGCATGACCTTCGTGTACTTTTGTCTAGTTCAATCAATTCCAAATCAAATGAATTAAAGGTCTGTAAAATCAGGGAATCACGTACATGTAGCTCTACAGTCTTTTTGTAGACTCAGATACAGTGCGATAAAAGAGGTGGAATTGAAAGTTTTTTAGCTATTAATATTTATATCTTTTTAAATATAACATGCAAAGGCATTTGCCAAATCTATTTGAAAGCAAATGCAATTTATGGCGCAACTATGTTAAAGAAAATTATCATACACTAGAAATCAATCAAATATTTGCCAAAGGCAAGTCAATAATGGATATGAATGAATTGGTCAAATAAACCGAAAATAACAGGGCCTCATGATATTTGTTTTGGAATTTGGTCTGACCTTTAAACTATGATTTGGCAATAATTAGTGGTCATTTGGACACAAGTTAAACAACTAAACAGAACTTGTAGGATTACCATAAAAAGTAATGCCTGTTTATGAGGCTTACACAAATATTACACTGAAGTATACTAATTTCTTGACATATTGATATCATTGATTTATAATTTAAAAAAATAATAATTCACAGAAGCAGAGAAAGATAAAGCTTTAGAACTCCAGGGGAGGGTAGGGGAGGGGAGGGTAGGGGAGGAAAGGAAAGGAGGGGGAAGAAAGAAAAGGAGGGGGAGGACAACAAAGGAAGAAATAGATCAAATGCAATGAAAGCTTCAGCCTCTGATAACCTACATGTATATCGTAAAACATTCACCAATATACATTTCTTTTTTCTCTTCACAGAGGCAACAAGACCAAGACAGCAGTGATACACCGTGATGCTGAAGCCCCAAGGATGGCCGTGGTACTCACTCTCATAGTCCTCAAGAGCATCATGCTCCTCCTTGTGTTCCATGCATACGTTACTGATGGGAGAACTCTCGATACAGCGATGCAGAGGAGAGATGAATGCCCCATCCCATGTTCTTGTTACAACCGCACCGTCATGTGCAATGATATGCACCTGAGGGAGGTGCCTTTCAACATTCCCGCAAGTACGAAAGCATTGTATCTAAACGATAACGCTATTGACAAGTTAGATTTTGGGCTTTTATCGAGACTCAGTGGGTTGGAGGAGTTGCATCTACGAGGTAATAACCTGGAGGGAATCAAGGAGAAAGACATCGAGTTCCTTCCCAGGTTGCGACATCTCGATTTGAGAGATAATCCTTTAGTGTGTGATTGCCCACTTGCCAATGTGGTGGGAAGGAAGTTGGACGATGCGATGCCTTTGGATGTCATATTGGGAGATACAAAATGTGTTACACCTATGCAAGATGAGAGACGAGCGAGTAATGTGTTACGAAGACTCGACTGCAGGCATCGCAGTAGGAGAGGCGAAATGCAATGTCATCCTCAGTACTGCCTCAATGGTGGTACTTGCAGTCTCGATGGGCCATACTGTGAATGCCCAGATTCTTTTGTGGGTCAATACTGCGAGAGACCTTATCCAGCCTTGCAACTTTTTCTAGACGATATTACTCCTAGCAGTGTGAAGGTATCGTGGAGGTCACCACATCACGCAGACAGGTACTATGTCCTTTTCCAAGAACATAGCCTTGATGCTGAACCTAAATATATCTGGACAAAAGAACATTTCTACATCTTTTACAGACTATCTCCTGGGGTATTTTACCAAGTGTGTGTTACAGGATACATAAGTGATGAAGTTAATTTAGATGAATGTTGCAAGGAATTCACCACTCAGCCTCATCCTAGCCGTCCTGAAGTCGAGCACCCGGAACCTCCACCTCCACCTCCCCCACCAGGTAACGGACCCAAAGAGAGGAAAAGTGTCATTCAAAAAGCAGCTGTTATTCTTGGATCAATCATAGGTGTCTGTGCCTTTTTCATCATCTGCCTAACTCTGGTTTACAAATTCCGCACCCTGAGAAACCCTAGGAACTGGGGTGGAAGATCCCCTTCTCCTCCGATAGATGACGAAGCTGAGGCCGCAATAGAGGCCGAAACAGAGGCCGAAACAGAGCTCTCTCAGGATCGGGGACATGACAACAATGCTAGTCACGATGTCTTTGTGGTTTCGGTTCCTGCACCGGACCAAGCAACAGCTCCACCTGAAGATGATCCAATTGAACAAATGAACAGAGTTCTGCAAGCCTTGCAACCATCAAGTTCACGAGGGCAGCATGAGACAGCCTCACCAAACCCTCTAGTATTATATCGTTCTGAACACAGGAACAGGAACACAGCGGCGGAGGACGTCACGGCTCTGTCTCGGGACAACCCCTCAGGGACCACGCCCATCTTCCTTGTGGCAGATGGGAACCACTACCCCCTAGATCCAGCTCTTTCACAAGTTTTATGCAGTGCAATGTCCAGAAGCAACGTTCCTAGGGAGCCCCTCCCCAATGAACCTCCCCCGCCCTACTCGGAGAGGGCAGAGGATGCCCATCCCACCCAGCCTCAATTTGAAACAGGATAGAGGTGGATTGTCCATCTAATGATTAGTGTGAACTAAAATTTGATGCATCTTTAGTTGAAACTCCAGATGAAAACAAATAGTACTTCTGTCACCTCATCTGGTAAAGATGAAAAGCAGAGTCATGAAAGTTTCGTAAATTTGCTTACACATTTTGTTTCAATTCATTGTAAGATTTCTAAGCAATTAATAGGGTCTTTAAAGAAGTTCATCTCAAAATACAATTCAGTTACTAAAACTCAATATCATTTTTTAGCGCATTTTTCATGCAGGATTAGTGTGCAAAGAAAAGCATCAGTAATCAAAAAGCAGACAATCCACACACACAAACTTACTTTAAAAATGAATGTATAGATTATGAAAAATGTGTACAAGTAATTTAGAAAACAAGTTGATTCTGTCAATTTCCAATTGCCTTAAGCGTTAAATGCCTAATAACTGTATGCAATTTTTCAGAACATGTATTGTTTACTGGTATGTGTATTCAAATGAATGCAGTTGGAATAATGATATAATGATACAGAGAGGGTAGAGAGCCAATTTGAAGAAATAAAAAAGAATCATAAATCAAACATAGACTGTGGGGGAGAATGGCAGAAAATAGTTAAAAAAGAGAGAAGGGGGTGGTCTCCGATATTTCCTCATCTAAATCATTTGAAAAATAACCATCAAACAAAATAATTAAGAAATTACAAATAAATTTCAGCATTGCTATGGTATTGTCAAAATTAGCAGCTTACATTTGAACAAAATTCAAGGTACTAGTGCCATGAGCACGCAAAGTCTAAAATATGAGTGTTATATTCAAGATTCAAACATTACCATTGTCATATATTGTTATCCATATCTAATAGGGATATAAGATCAAGGGATATGATATTGAGGCACAGATGCACACTCTATCTACGTCATATTCATGTAATGATATTTGAATTCCAATTTTTCCCTTTATCTAAAATAAAATGGTTATTTTAGTAATGTGAAAAACATGATTGTCGTTTTTTGACAAATTGAGAGAATTCTGCATTTTAGTTTGGTTTATTCCATATAAAATTGTAAATCAGGGTATAATTTTAGAAGAAGCAAGATACTTCACATTGTGCATACATGTACTACTTAATGCCAAAGGTTACTATAATTTGATGCGATTTCACAGGTAAGAAGAATGTATGTCTAACATATTCATGTACAAACTGTACTAAATGTGAAAAATTGACTGAGATATTTATATGCTGTGAAAATTTATATATTTTACTTCAAGAAGATTATGGGTTGTGTCGATTGGCATGTTAAATTAAAGAAACAAATCAAACGCAATATTTCAAACATGTTATTTGTATTTTTTTTATAGGGCAAAATGTGTATAAGGTGTGTTTGAGGGTACTATTTAACTGTTCAAAAAACAAACATGTATGTTCAGAAGATTATGGGAATGCAATCACTTAAGTCGATTCGACAAGTAATGGTCGTTATTCTCCCACTAAAAGCCATTTTCAAGCACCTTTTGTTTTGAGGAAAGTTCTAAATTAGTATTGTCTTTCAAATGCCGTTGGAATTTAAGCTTATCATTTTTTTTGGGCCTGCAAATGGGACATAGTACCCAACATTCACCCACTTTATCTAAATTTCCAAGGAGTTTTTTTTCCCTTCTTCTTCTTCATATGTCTTATATTCTGAGAAAGATTGATTGACAATTTCAAAATTACTTTCACAGCCATCTAAAGATAATAAATAGTACCTTCAAAGCAAAAAGAAATGTGATGTATGACCATGTAGAGAGCAGGAAGGGCAAGAGAGGGAAATAAGAAAAAGTGATAGAGAAAAGGAAATTGGGGAGAGAGATAGAGAGGGTAAAGGAAAGAGGAAGAGAGACAGAGAGAGATAGAGATGGATAGAGAGAGAGAGAGAATGAAGGAAAGAGAGAGAGAGAGAGAGACATAGAGATGGATAGAGAAAGAGAGATAGAGAGAACGAAGGAAAGAGAGAGAGAGAGAGAGAGAGAGACATAGAGATGGATAGAGAGAAAGAGAGATAGAGAGAATGAAGGAAAGAGAGAGAGAGAGAGAGAGATAGAGAGAGGTGGTGAAGGAGATAGAGGGAGAGATACATGTACATGTAGAGGGGAGGGAGAGAAAGAGAGAAAGCAAGCTCTGGGTTCAAACTACGCACTCAAGTGGGCTGTTTGGAGGAGTCATGACTTTTGCTGATAAGACATTCCTACATGTACAGCAAGAGGCGAACGTGGAAGGGCATTGGATCTACATAATTATACATCTCTGTACTGCAAGAGAATTGTCTTATAAATCTTTCTGCTCGGGCCCAGATGAAAGTAAAATATGAGTCAAATGTACTTCCTTAAAGGTAATATGTCCCATTTGCAGGCCAAAAAAATGAAAAAGTTAAATTCCAACTGCATTTGAAAGATTATACTAATTTAGAACATCCCTAAAAAGGTGGGGCTTGGAAATTTCTTCAAGTGGGAAAATAACGACTATTAGTTGTCAAATCGACTTTAGGGCTATAGAGCCCCAAAGTAATAGTCTTGATTTTCAGACAATTGTACCGAATGGTAATACGTTTTATGCTGCGCAAAGATTCAATCAGTTTAATCTTGGCCATCACAAGAAGTGGGTTATTGATGTTGACAAATGCTCATGTACCCTTTACAACTCTTTTCATGTATGTTATTACCAAAGAAAAAAACAAGCCAGTCAGTCACTCAATAGTGTCTGACAGTGAAGTCTAGCAAGTAAACAGGTTTCCTTGCATAATTTGAATATGAGGACACTGCTAACGTTTAAATTTCACAGATAGGACATACATGACATATTCATAATTCCTGCAAAGTTCTACAGAATTTGAGGTTGGCTGCAAAAGGGACATAGTACCTTTAATGCATTGGATTCAAAGCACCATTAGGGCCAGAACTAATGGGAGTAACTTCCTTCAAGCACTGGCTTCCCTACCAGGTCCCAGATTGAAGTAACATGAGATACTTCCGTCTAGCACTGGCCGATAGCGGCAGGATGTCGAGCAAGGATCTAGGTATCACTGGTTACGCTCCTGACATGGTACAACCTGGTACAGACTTCCATATCCAGTCTCGATTAATATGCGGCATGTTCACATCCAGACTTTTTACAACCTGGTACAAACCAACACAGACCTACTTTCACATCTAGATTTGATTAAAATGTGACATGTTCATAGTTAGACTTAATCATTAAATCATGTTTTGTGCTCTTGATGTGGTACATCCCTGATTAAGGCCATTATGATGTGCGAAACTTGATACAGACTATTGACCAAAAGTGATCTACTTAGATCATCTCTCTTTTAATATAAAGGGGCATATTCACATGCAGACTTGATCAAGATATAACATAATGCAGCCTGGAACAAATCGACGCTTTAAATCTACTTCAACATCCTGACTTGATTATCACCTAGGTCATGTTCTGATTTAGGCTTTATCTGAACATGTTTCAGCTCTTGACATGGTAAACACGCAGCCTCGCACAGATCAACACAGATCTACATACACATACCTACTTGATCAAGACATACAGTATTCACATCCAGACTTAATCATGATGTGAGATGATGCAAGCTGTATGGACGTCCACATCTTGACTTGATTAATGCAGGGCAAGTTCACATTTAGATTTAATCATGATATGTGATGCAAGCTGGTACAGACCAACATCATTCTCCTTCCACATCCAGTCTCAATGCATACAGTGAATGTTCACATTCAGACTTAATCAGGACATGTATGTGTATCTTCACACTTGACACGGGACATTCTTGACTGAAGTCATATTCACACTCAAGCCTTACTTACTTATGCCAATACTCGATACAACTTGGTATGGAACAATAATAATCTACCTCCATATTCATATTTGATTATCAATAATAATAATATTCTGTTTTTATATAGCGCTCAATAGATCGATCCAACGATGTGCCTAAGCGCTTTACAGATATATTCATATTATATTATGACAGATCATGTTCCGATTCAGACTTCAATCAGGAAGCCTGGTAATGACAAACGGAGATCTACTACCATATTCCTCCTTGATTAATACCGGGCATGATACAAGCTGGTACCAACTAATAATTAATTTTTTTATTTTTTATTCCAACTTGATAACAAGTTCTGTTTCGAATGTAAGGCTTCCGGGGAGTAATCTCAAATGGTAATGGACTTTCTTTTCGGCTAGCATCCAGTATTAGTTCACATCTAATTGAACTTTATTTGATTCCAATCACAGTAAAAAATGACATAATACAGTGTTGTAAAAAATAAATCTGTATAATATGTCCTTTGGAAAAACAAAAATAAAAAAGACATGGTTATATCTCCTATAAGTATAGAATGGAAAAAAGGTACATCCGTAAAAGCCACAAGGGCTTGATGAATGGGCGTACCCTGAGCTCGTCACAATATAAATTAAGAATAAAAAGCTTAGTCTGCTGAAAATGAGTAAAGGAACGAACAATGCATTCAAGATATCATTTAAGAAGAACTAAAATAAGATACAATGACAAGAAGTGCTGCTTACATTTACACTTAAATGATTTGGTGAACTGAATTGATTGAAAAGAATGAGGTAATGTGTTATCAATAACAAAATCAAGCATGCGATCTTTATTTACTGGGTGCAAACCAAAAATTTCTTGACAAAAAGTCCTGTTTCGTTTTTGATTAAATCAGAATATTCATGTTGAGCTCTTGATCTCCCTGTCACACCAACTAGACTGACACCAGACAGACAAAACAAATACAATTCCCTTATTGGCTAATGATTGGTCGGTTTGAAGTGCAGGGTTTAAAGTTGGCCTGGCGGTGTGCCTGAGGTCTGACATGGTACCCTGGTACTGACCAACACTGATGTGTTCCCACATCCGTGATACATCAATACATGGCATGTTCCCATTCAGACTAATCAGGATTCTATGTACCCTTGATGTGATACATGAACAGCCACGTGCTGCCCAACACACATCATGCTACGAGCAGTATTGCTGTCTGGCAGTGTCCTGTCCTGTTTATATCAACGAATTGCATTTCTAATGTGTATGGCATCGAGATCAGGTTTTGATGATTAAGTACTTTCAGTCTCTCATTCATTCTTTCTTTCATACAAATCTACAACAGTTCTGATTGAGGTCATGTTCACATCAAAACTAAATTAACTTCTATTGACCAACATTAATCTCCTTCCATGCTCAGGGTCAGACATGATCATGATATTTTCCTGGACGGTTCAAAAGATGACATTTTATGTCTTTCGTAGAGATCTCTGATTCCTTATTACAAGGCATGTTCACTTCAGGAGACAATAAGTTTACTCTAGCCACAATGTGTTATCATTAAGAGATTACAATTTACATCTTTTTCTAAATCCTCAAAAAACAAGAACTGTCAATCCTCTTTCATAACTTTGCTCAGATAGATTGTTTCTGTAGTATTTCACAATAATTTTTCTGAAGGTTTTCAGAGTTCATTCATTTTTTGTTTAATTCTTCGCTCATTGTATCACATTTTTATGGAGGGCCCTCAAATTGAAAATGGCATAATATTAATATTTAGCAATGTAGAGTTTTTCTTTTTATGAAATGGCTCTTTAAAGGCTGGCTGTACAACTTCAGCCAGAAGAGATTAGACCACACAGCGAGGTCACTGACAGGTGGCTATCTCATTAAATCAGCTCTCAATTAACATAAGAAAAGGAGGATCATGGGGAACCAACAGGCACCGATGGGGGAAGTTTTCTATATAGAGGAAGGAAGTAGCTACCAGTAGTATAGTCTGGCTTAAAGACCATTAGTGGCATCAAAACCAACAAAACCACAGTTACAAATACATGTCATATGTTTTACAATTTACAGCTATATAGAGATAATAATTTTCACGTAATTTTGGCTAAATGATTAAAATAATTTGTGCTAAAATTTGTCACACTCCCCCCCCCCCCCCCCCCCAAAAAATGACATCAGAAAGTCAATATTCTAGACAGCACATGAACTTAAACTTCTTGCGATATAAAAACCTGTCATACATGTACCCAAATAGAACAAGTTACATCATTCTCAAGTGCATACGTGGGAATGTCAGGCTATATTCCACCTTGCAAATATGATACGATAATCTTATCTTTAACCTGGCATGCCATTTTCCCTGATAGCAAAAATAAAGATAACCCTCTAAGTCTTATGGAGCATAAAGAAAAATACATGTATGACTCATAAGATAGTATTTGCTGACACATATGCTTTTGAATAGTAAGATATATGTTTCAAATTTCTCAAGTAGGCCTGCAGGTTTATCAACTTGAGTAGCTCAAATAACATTTCATTAAAAACTTTATTGCAATCAGTTCCTATGGTCACCCATAAACAAATTTTTTTTTCAAAAGGTGATTAACACATAGTTTTTCCCATATATATATATTTTTTTATTTTTGAACATCTGTGAAATGTGAATCCATCATAGATTTTTTTTTTTTAACAAACATTAACAAACATAACACACATTATATTGTAGCTTTTTGCTGAACATTTTTCTGTTTCCTTTTGCTGTGAAGAATATCAGGAACCTTGCAAATTCCTGTAACTTCCTAAATATATCTAATTGTGCTGAGACTTACTTCTTTCTCTTCAAATCTACAGAATTAGAAGGAAAAAAACGTTTTTACTTCAAATATTAACCATTGCACTATTTTTATCAGCCAATCTGTGATAAGCCTGATACAGTCTGCCCACATTATTTTTTTAGTGCATATTACAATGTATATTTAAGTGGATGGCAGCTCCATAAAGTTTCAACAACTGTAATCAATCTTTCCAAAGTTGTGCCACATTAATCTTATTTTATCCTACAGAGAGTAACAAATTTGGCAATGATTTTTGTGCACATTCAAAAGCAAAATCATACACGAACACAGGCACATATGGTAGACACAAACTTCCTCAAATAATATTTATGTGTATCACATTCACAGGTGCAATATAAACACAAATATTTTGACATGAAATTTCACATTCAAGATTTATTTTACCCACTTGATTTCTAGTGAAGTGGACATGATTTAAAAAGAAAGAAAAATATTGCTTGGTTTGCAAAGGGCCTTGCCCGTTGTATAAACATTACCTTGTCAATTGACAAAAGGTTTCCTCCCTCATAAAGGTGACATGCAACCTTTTCTTCCTCCTTTGTTTAGATTGGCACACTTTATTTGAACTTGGTGGTTGGAAACTTTCATGTAAAAAGATTAATGTTTGTCACTAGTGTGTAATGTCTTAAAATTGGTCTCATCCGCTACATTGAGATATAATACCGTGTGAAACTTGCTATATTTATCTTCATTTCGTAGGAAGATGTCAAAAGCAAAATGGGAAAATGTGACTTCTATAATTTATTTGTTTTCTTGGTAATATTGCTGGTAATCTTATTCTGGCCTATTGCATCATTCAAATAAAAAACTATAAATAGAATCTTTAAATCTAAATAAAGAGTGTGTATTATTCCAAGCTAAATATAAGAACTTTTACTTTGAAATAAATTAGCAGAATCTTCTTCTTCTTCTTCTTCTTCCTCCTTCTCTTCTACTTTTTCTCTTCTTCGTCCTCTTCATCCTCTTCTTAATCTTACCAACCTCGTTTCTATGCTTTCTTAACTCTACACCACCATCATGTTCTTCTTCACTTTTCTTTATCTCCCTTTTATATAAAAATGAGTTAGGGAGATCAAATACTAATAAGAAATAAGAATTTTGAAGTTAGATATTATTTTTAACAATTTATTCATTCAAGTTCAGTTCATTAATTTGATGTCATTTAATATGAATGTTTTTATATATTGTATTTTACATTTGTAAAACATTGCCCAATTCGGCCTTGTAGGCCGCGATGCATTGTTGTTCTTTTATTCTCAATAAAACCATTATCAATTCAATTCAATTCAATACGATATATGCTCGTGCTACAATAACTATGCAGCAATTGCCTACATTAACTTAATTCCATTAATCCGCCTTTGACCCAATACTATACCTAACCCTAACACTAAAACCCAACCGCAACCCTTTACCTTTAGTCTTGACTAAATAATGCCCGGAGCAATTATCACCAGAATTAATGTGCCAGCAATTGAAAAGATAAGCATTAAAAAAGATAAGCATTCGGAAAGGCCGACAAGGCAAGTCTGGGCAATGTAACATACAGCAAAGGCAAAATTTGTCTAGGCAGCTTCTATATGTACACACAGGATCATCGTAGTTTTAATGTTTGCAAAACCTTAGAAGTTTTAAACAACTATCACTCACAATGAGGGTTGACGCGGGACCGAAAACAATGAGCATTGAAAGCTGGGCGAGCAATTATGACCGTTGTGACCTTGCAGTCATCAGCAAGGCACATAACCGTGAGTGAGGATTTCCTGCGGCTCGTAGTTATTGCCCTAACCATAAGATCGCTCATGGTTAAAAACCTAAAATTAATGTAAAGTTGCAGACATTCAAAACCATGACCTAAACCATAAGTTTGTGGACCCTTCTGTTTGTACATGTACACTTCTTATAAAGATATCAGGTTGCTTAATCTCTCTCGTAATTCTTAGAAAAACAAAATGTAGTTCTTATCTATCCAATGACCAATAAAGGATGAATGGTCTTATTTGTTGAAGAAGTCGACACATTGTCATGTATTCAAACCTACAATACCTGGTTTTACAGGTCAGTGTATTATTTGGCATTCTTAAATATCATTATCATCTAGTATTGATGGGGTATGATCTACTAAATATCATTCACCCTCCTGGTCATCCATCCCTGGAAGGAATGTTTCCATGTTTGTGCCACTGTTTAAAGCCTATCTGCACTAGTTTGGCCAGGAGGGATTAGACCTCCTTGCATGGTCACTGACAGGTGGTTATCTCATCAATTAGATCTCAATTAACATATTAAGAAAAAAGGGCTTAGGTTTGCTATATAGAGGACGCAGGTAGCTATAAGTAGTGCAGTGGGGCTTTAAATGATATAGTGAAAAGAGTAAGAAATTTTGGGATACAAGATGCAAGGAAAAAGTGACATGTGCAATTTTACTAATGTAGACTAGAAATTCTGGAGCATTGTAAGTTTGAAACCACCTAAAAAGAAAGTCCTTCCAATAAGATTAATATCTTGATCTTTATCACAATGCTTGTGAAAAGAAAAGAAATTGCATGTTTAAGACTAACAGAAACAAAAAAAGGAAAGAGAAAAAATATAATTGTCTACATTGCCCAACAATCCTCGCACTCAAACATATGCTATTAATTATCCCTTGGACCAAGCTTCCTGCTACGTAAGTTATGAATGGGTCTAGTGGTAAGACCTTTGTCTTCGCCTTTGTTTATACAGACCGACTCTGACAGATCCTGGCTCAAAAATTAGTTGCGTCTTTTGGATGGGAACTTGATTCATACATTGCTCTTTCTTTCTTAACAAATTAAATTGGATCATCAAGATAGGCAGTAATCACGTGTGCCTTATTTCAAATAATGCAGATATAATGGAAATTAGATTGACATTGAGGGAGAAGCATTTTATGAGACTTATTGCATATTACACAATATCAGAAATTCTGTTGATGAGATCTAAATTCACAGGAATGTACTCAATCAAAACAGCAAACAGAGTGTAAATTATAGGTTTTAAATCCAATCAATCAATCCCCCCAAAATGTATTTTTAAACGTAACAGTGAAAAATGCCTTTCTAGCAAATTTGCATAGAGTACAATATAATCTATACGACTTGTGGTAGTCATACTTGGAAATATTTGGAGATTTGATTAATAAAACAAAAGCCAAATAAATAAGCCTATGCAAAAGCAAGATTTATTGAAGGAAGTGTTCTTATAGAAATGGGGGAGGAGGGGGAACTCAAGAGTCATTCATGGAGCACTTTCAGACGTGATTATGTTTCACTGCACAAAGTGGAACTTATTCATGTCAAAAATATAATATTATTTCTAATCATAGTAGAGTACAACCTGTTCATCAACCAATTCCCCCTGAACAAACCAACTGCAGTATAACACTTATGATCCATTATCAAGTTCAAAGTGATTCATTAAGCTCCTAGTACACTACAGGAGCAATTATTAAACAGCATACACAGCGGAATATATCTAGATGCAAAATATTTTTTTAGATATTTAGGTAATTCATGATACGTGCCATCTCTGTACATGTCTACTGTTATGTATTTCTAATCACAGTAGAGTACACTGTTCACCAATCAATCACCCATGTGAACAAAACCAACTGCAGAATTACACGTCTTGT
Source organism: Strongylocentrotus purpuratus (assembly GCF_000002235.5). Classification (NCBI taxonomy): domain Eukaryota; kingdom Metazoa; phylum Echinodermata; class Echinoidea; order Camarodonta; family Strongylocentrotidae; genus Strongylocentrotus; species Strongylocentrotus purpuratus. The sequence goes on from NW_022145596.1 coordinate 12,422,824, forward strand.
CCATGCATAGAAGCAATTCCTGGAGCACCTAGTACTACAGAAGCAATTATTTTTCAATGCAGGGTGTGTTTAGCTCAACCTATCCATGTACACAAAATAGACAATATTTGGGGTCATATGTGAAGGAAAGATGGGTGATAGGAGAGTAGAGTCTTACTATTTCTGATATCCTTGTCTAGACAGTAAGGGGTGGGTGGAGTAAAAGGAAAATGAAGGGGTGTGTACATGGCAAGAGAAGGAAAGATGGGTGATAGGAGCATAGAGTCTTACTTTTTCAATTTTCTTTTTCTTACTTGATCCTTATCTAGACATTAAGAGGCGGGGGAGGGGGAGGGGGTAGGGGAGTAAAGGAGAAATGAGGGGGAGAGTACATCGCAAGAGAAGGAAAGATGGTGATAGGAGAGTAGAGTCTTACTTTTTCTGATGTCCTGTTCCAGACAGTGACTTTGTGACCTGCTTTGATAAGGTTCATTGCCATACCGGTACCCATCAGACCAAGACCAATGAAACCGATCCTAACAAAGATGATGGAGAAAAGAAGAGGACAAAAAAGGGTTAGATACTGTGAAACACATAACAGCACATGCATGTTGACACACAATGTACTTGGTACAATGGATTGAAATTGATAATTTCCCAAAATTATTTAGGAAATAATAATCTAGAAGAATTTACTTTACAGTCAGCAAGAATTAATAATACTCATGGCAGAGTAATACATGGTGAACAAGTCAATGAACCAAACAATAATATATCTATTTAGATAGCGCAGCTACTATATAACTATACTCTACTGCGCTTAACCCTTACTGTACTGGGCTATTTTGAGCACCTCATGACTGGGGGAGGGGGGCCTAAGAGGCCTAACAAAGATGATGGACAAAGAGGCCCCCCCTCCCTATGATATCGGCCATCGAAAGTCCGATGAACACGACAATGTGCATGTTTGTAGATATTTACGTAAGGAACAAAATGGTATAATAAGTTTTTTCCTAATATGCAAATTTTTGTTGTTATAGCCTAATTAATTATGCAAAAGAATGTTGAAAATGTATTGAATAAATGTTTCCTTCATCTCAAATTCATGAGGTTACATTATTTTTATGATATTTGAAAATGCATAGGTTAATTTGCATAAATTAGGAATACGCATTAATGAATATCAAATCTGGAAATATACAGGGAACTAGAATCATTACAAAAATTTTCAGACTCAACTTTTTGAATGTTAATTGAAACTCGTTATTCATATAAAACTTCTTTTCTAAAGGCCCGGTCACACAGAGGGGACGCATGGGGGACGCACGGCCGGTGCATTGGAAATTTGCAATTTTGGCCAGTGCGTTGTCGTTCGCTAAGTGTGCGTTACTCGTTCGTCGAGCGCGCTGGTCCAACGCTGGTCCAACGCTGGACCAACGCTATGCATTCGTCGTCATTCGCTGTGTGCGTCGGGATTTTTTGAGCATGCTCAAAAGTGTGCGCGGAGCTCAACGCATGAATGTACACGCCAAAGGCACGCCAGACATGCGTGGAGCGCGCTAGACCAGCGCCAGACATACGCAGATCACACGCCCTGTATACGCACAGCGCGCTAGCTACACGCCGTGCATTTTGTGTCAGCTCGCTAGCTTTTCCAGAATTATGACAAAAGTTAGGCACACAGCCTTTTCCGTGCGTCGTAGAACACGGTGCATGTGTGGACCATTCGTCCAGCGCGCCAGCAACACGCTGTGCATTCGTGGAAGTTGTTATCATGTGCGCTCTGTGTACGGTCTGTATGCGCACTGTATGCGCTCAGCGCGCTAGCAACACGCTATGCATTTGGTGTCAGCTCGCTGTAGCTTCGACAAAAGTTGGGCGCACGACAACGCACTGGCCAAAATTGCATATTTCCAATGCGCTGGCCGTGCGTTCCCCATGCGTCCCCTCTGTGTGACCGGGCCTTAACACAAAATAGTTATTTAGGTGTAATTAATAATGATAATTTATGCAAATTTGATGCGATTTTCAAATATTTATTTTCTTTTGTATTTTATTGTTTTATATTTCTTATTATATCTATTGTTTTATTTTTAATGTATTCTTCTGTTCTGGAAACCCCAAAAATTTGAAGGCAAAATTTCACTTAAAATGTAACATAATGTGAAAGAGGATGTCATTTAAGACACAATTTCAAGGATTTTCAAAACAAATATTGATGAAAGAATACAAAATTTAGGTTTTCTGTGCACAACAAAAAAACAAAATTATGTAATTTTTAAACAATATTTGTCTTCAAACACATTTTTTGTTTGTTTGTTTGGGGGGGGGGATCTTTGCAGAAGTGTGTTTTAAATGACATCCTCTTTCATATTATGATACAATTTAAGTGAAATTTTGCCATCACATTTTTGATGAATTTAGGGCTCCCAACTCTTTGGAGGGTCTTGAAGGTCTTGGCAAAGGACAGTAGTGCCTCAGCTGTACTCAAACTGTGAACCGTGTGATCCACAGTCCAGTGGCAAATCCCCTAGACCACGAAACTTCAATCAAATGTTATTGAAATGAATATATTGATTCATCTTTCATTATAACAATTTTTTTTTTCTTCTTCATTTTTTCGTGGAAGGGAAGGGGGGGGGTGTACTTTACAATACCGTCCATCTTTCCTAACTCACTTTTTCTCTGTAGGTTTGATGTCTTTCTTAGTTGTCTCTCCTTTCTGAGCGAGATGAGCCTGAAAACTGTTGTACAAGTTGAGGGACAGGAACGACATATCTGAACGGGACTTTTTGCCAGGAACTGCTGTACTTCCTCCCATACTCGGCTGAAGAGGAATAAAACAAAGTTTGTAATAGATTATTTCATGCAATGAAATAAAAGGCATCATCACATGGCTCAACACTAGAGGCATGGCTCACTTTGGCTAAATATTTATTTCTGGATCCCCCCCCAAAAAAAATCTAAAAGTAGATATGGGCCAAAGGCACACAAACTACAAACTGTCATTTTTTAAAAATGGATTAATCTTCAAATTCAGACTTAAAACTGTGAAATATATAACACAAAAACTGAAAACAAATAACATATTTATTAGTTTTTCCCCTTTTTTTTACATTCACACCAGAGTAATCTAAAGAAAAATCCAGCCTTAATAGCAAATTTCTCTGAAATAAAGCAGGAAAAAATTAGAGGAGCAGATTGGTGAAAGTTTGAATTAAATCCAACAAACAATAAAACGTAATGACCTTTAACATGGTTTAATCACTATCACAAGGAAATTTTAAATTGGCCAAATTAGTAATGCCACTGTGAATGTAGTGGCAGACAACTCTTCCCTTTGTTCCAAAACACACTACTCTATTCTTACTCCATTCTAACTTCATTCTTACTCCATTCTAACTTCATTCTTACTCCATTCCTACTCCATTCCTACTTCATTCTTACTCCATTCCTACTTCATTCTTACTCCATTCCTACTTCATTCCTACTTCATCTTTAATTCATTGTTACTCCATTCTTACTTCATTCTTCCTCATTTCCTCCTTCATTCTTACTCCATTCCTACTTCATTCTTACTCCATTCCTACTTAATTCTTACTCCATTCCTACTTCATTCTTTCTCCATTCCTACTTCATTCTTACTTCATTCTTACTCCATTCCTACTTAATTCTTACTCCATTCCTACTTCATTCTTTCTCCATTCCTACTTCATTCTTACTTCATTCCTACTCCATTCTTCCTCCATTCCTACTTCATTCTTCTTCCATTCTTGCTTCATTCTTATTCCAATCCTACATCAGTCTTACTTCATTCTTACTCCTTTCTGCCTCTCTACCCCTTCTCTTCTACTCTCCCCTCTCCTCCCCTCTCCTCCCCTCATCTTTTCCACCCTCCTCCTCTCCTCCTTCCCTCCCATCCCTCCTCTCTTCTACTTTTCTTACTAGTCTCCTCTCATTCCCTCCTCCCCCCCCCCCCCCCTCCGTCTCTTCTGTTTTTTCCTCCTCTTCTCCATCAGCTCTTTACCCCTCTCTCTCTTTCCTTCATCTTCTCCTCTCTTCCATCTCCCCTCTTCCTCTCTACTCTTCTCCTTTTCTCCCTTCCCTTCCTGTACTTCTTTCTCCTCCTGTTCTCCTCCTACCCTCTATTTCTCTCTCTTCCCCTACTCTACTCCTCCCTCCCTCTTTTGCTCTCCTCTCTCATTCCCTACATTAACTCCTCTTTTCTCCTTATCATGGTAGACCAACATATATGTGAAAGAGCCTTTCGAGAGGTAAACATCATGCATACTATATACAAGCTTCATACAATGTTGTATGAAATACATCGCTAAAAGTACAAAAAATTGTAGTTCTTACAGGAAGATGTTCTTTGTATGTATTGGTCACAATAAGGTGGATTCATCATTTACAGCGCCATCTAGCAACACGAGTGTTAAGTCGATTTCATGTGATGCATTGTGTGAAAAAAAGTTGTCAAATGAACCCCCATCAACAGCAGTATGGTCATTTTGGTCACTTTGGGCCAAAAATGGCCATTTGTATTTTTTTGGTCCAAAATCAGGCCAAATTTCTGTCAGAAGCAATTAACAGGTGGGTTTTGACATTCAAATTCAATATGAATCTAATGTCACAACAATAAATCCTGATGAATAAATTTCTTACAGTTCGGACAACTTTTTTCATTTTGATCTGTGGCTAGCGTTTTGCTGTGCTGCGCTGGTTGAAAGATGTCGACCCAAGAGTTGAAAAATTGGCCTATCCTCCGCAGCTTGCTGGTGAGGGAGCTGTTAATTGTGAATCCACACTATTGCATGATTAGTATGCTTACCCTCTTTTTTGGTGTGGCTTTCTTGGTCACAGTCTCTCCATCTTCCATGGGCTTGGGAGGCCTTCCTCGTTTCTTGGGGGATGCCAGGTGTGAGCTTATCTTGGTGAAGGGGGAGCTGGAATTTGACCCCTTCCCAGGTGAGCTGGGGGATGATGTCTGTGATGAATTCAACTAGGAGAAGAGAAATGGAATTTAAATCCAAAAATGAGGATTTTGCATTGTTACACTTGCTTGAATTTGCTGCAAATTAAAAGAGATTTACGCAAAATTTGAATACTTGAATAAGTAATAAAACTAATTAAGTAAAGAACATTTTAGAATGTGCAATAGGGAATATTATTTATACACTTACATTTACATGTATGAGATATATACTGTGTTTTATTGTTTTTAATTTATTATTTTTTTCATGCCATGACTTGTGATACTAGAAAGAGTAACTTCCTAATAATGTAGCTCACAAATAGATGTGCAATTCAACAGCACATATCACAATGCTACAGAAAACTATCATAGAATTCAGATTCAGTAAAAAAAGAAAAGAATGAAAGACATAAATGTGAATGTAAAGGATACACAAATGGACCAGAAGAATTGACCTATGAATAGAAACTAACAAAATATAAAGTAGATCTCTGTGACCAAAATTTCAGTTGGGGGGGGGGGGGGGGGGGGGGGAGACCCCGAAACGAAGAAAGTTTAGAGTGTCTCACCTTCTTCTTGCCTGCCATTGGTTCTCTGGAATAATCCTTGCTTGGTTTGCTGATGGACTTCAAGAAAATATCATCATCGTCATTGTCATCATCCTCATCCGAGGGAGGGTGGTATGGGGATGTGGTCTGGCCCTATGTGGGGTACAGGAATGAAAGAGAAAGTTGACTACTTGTGAAAGTTGAGAAAAAAAACTTGCTATATCTTTCTCCTTCTTTCTGTTCATGGGCATGTCTAGTGTGGTTTGTCCCATCTGTTACAGTCTACATCTCGATTCTAGTATATCCGATAATTATAATTTATACCTAATCAGTGGCCCTACTGGAGCTTGGACTGCTTGGTTCAGATCGAATATCACAGGAAATGAAAATTTAGATGTCAATTGCTGTTTGGTTTTCAATATACTTAGTAACATAACATATGGAACAACAAATGACTTGCCCTCCTCGTATTATAGGCAACTTTTTTAAACTTAATAAAACAAAATTGAGCTTGCAGAGGATATAGAGTGGTTTGTCGCAGACTCCCTATATATCATGTCTATGTCTAGCATGTGCATTCATTCATGTAGGTCTCCTTATCAATGAATATCTCCTGAATCATTTATGAGCAGGTGAGTACATAGTTTGTTTAAACTGCATAACACTCCAACAGAAGGAATGTCACATGAAAGACACTGTTCTAGAATTATTATTTGTTTAAATTTAAATATGTCTAGGAGATGTTTGTGAGTTCCCATGTTTGTGATTCTCATAAAATGCTAGTAAATATAAAATTTTGATGACTGAAAAAATTACTTAATACACAACAAATCTTGTTGACAACAATTTAAAAACTAGTAATTCAATATTAAATTCAGGTGATAGAAAAACCCAGAATAACATCTTTCTTGAATAACGGCTCCCTATTTTTTAATTTCTATTGCTTTGTCAATAGGCAAGTACAGGTACATTTTATATATCACAACAAAAATTGAAACAAACGTAACAACCAAAAACTCAATCAAACCAACATACTGTGTGTTAACAAAAAACATTTCTTCCAATAAATGAGATGCAAATATTAGATAAAAACCTTCACATGTATTTTATGGGATGTTTCTTTCCTTGTTAAGACAATTTTGTTTTCTTTCTTATTCAACCTGTTGCAACTATTGCAACTATTGCAACTATATTGGATTTTTAACAAAATTACTTTACATTCCAAAATTCCTGCAGTTATCTTCATGACAATGATAATCATGTTGACCATTCTATTTCCATAATACTACAATCACATGTCCATGAATGTCATTCTTGCTTTTGTGAGTAATTAGACAACTAATAAATTGATGCCCATCTCCCCTTAAGCTTTTATTTGGAGGGGGAGGAGGCAGGCTACAAATTCATTTAACAGATGATATTATACATATGAAATACCTTTTAAAGGTATTACAAAAGTTTGGGAAATTTTAAAAATTGGGTGGATACTGTTAAGTAAAAGAAGAAATGCAAAACACAAGATAATTAGTAAAAAAAAAAAGAACATGATAATCAGGTCTCTAAAACATTTATCAATACCATTTCATCTCAAAATGTCTTTGGTTAGTGCAAGAGAAATAGTCAAGTGTAAGAACTGGAAACTTAGTAGCCCAATAGGGCAACTAGCTGTAGTTAGTGTTAGCATCAAACACAGTAACATACACTGACCTCAGTTGGTGTCCCTACAGATTGACCATTGGCATGCGATTCCACATCAAACTATGGACATAATAAAATCTACATTTAGCATGGGTCTTCATACAACAGTTACCAAATTAAATTATTATAAGATTTACATTTATTTATTGAACTGTAACCATTGCCCTTCAAACGCTCTTCAGTAATTTACATTGTAAGTCTTTTACTTAATTGCAATTAGCAGGATATTTGGTCGAGATAATCATCCCGAGATATCTTGGGCTTGTTTGCAAAACGTCCCACTATTTGGCAAACTATCCCGCTATTTGTACGGTGCGTCTTCACCAGCCCAAAGACTCGCACTATGCGCGAACGCTGAGCAAAATATTTCGAGCTAATAAAGATGCGATTTGTAACTTCGGATGTATTTCCAAAATCAGAAATAGCTGGATATTTGGCAATCTCGAGATGATGAAGACAAACCTCATGTCATCACAAATCCTGTAGCAAACATCGCAGGTCAAATGTCGGCAGATCAAATGTAGGATCGCCTCCCCCCCCCCCCCCCCCCCGGAAAAAAATATACGAGGGTCCCGAAATGCCAAAAAGAGCCCCCCAAAAATTTGCTTAAGAGTTCAATGCCAAAAAAAATGAAAGAGCAATATTTTCATGCAATCAAGCTTGAAAAGAAGTCTCCAGAATTGTTTTAATATTTTTCCCTGAGCGCCCCATATCTTACCTTATTGGCCTGGTCCTTGACAATAGCCTCCTCGATGGCATCGATGGCCTTGGTGAACTTGGCTCCTTTCCCTGCCTTTGAGAGGGTAGCCTTGTGCTCATGGTAGTGCTTCAGACTCTCCTCCTTCACCCAGGCACTGGAGAGAAAGAAAAAGGACAAATTAATATTAGATAGTAAAAAAATTGATGTATAATTTACGCGATGAAAAGTTACTTTTCATAAGCCTTAGCTTGCGATGATGACTATGAGGAAACATTCTCATGTAATCTCTTTAAAAAGACATACAACATGAAGTAATACACTGTACATGTAAATAATATTTGTAAGGCACCAAAATCCACTCGAAATTAAATGCTCAATGAGCCCTAGAGCAAAAGATAAAATCATTTTAAAAGCATAAACACTGTACACAAAAACAGGGTAAGATAGAACACACAAAAATGAAATAACTACATGATTATCAAACAGAAACATTTTTTATATTATTTTTGAATACTTCAATAGATCTGCTATCATGAATCTCTCGAGGGAGAGCGTTCCACAGTAAAGGCCCTCTTCCTACTTAGTAGGTATTGTGGTCCAGTGGATAAGTCACCCGACTGCAGATAACAAGGTACGGGTTCAAATCCCAGCTCGACACCAATGTCCTTTGGCAAGACGTTAATCTACATTTGCCACTCTCCACCAAGGTGTTAAATGGGTACCCAGTAGGATGCGAAAGTTAATGTAGTTTGCTCAGCATTGTGAGCGTCCGTAAAATGATGACTGGCTGGAATACTCCCCAGGGAGTGGAGAATGTGCATACATTGTGTGCGGGCAAGCCTGAATCCGATGACAGGGGTAATAATATATTTGTAAAGCGCTTAGAGACATCATTGATGAATTAAAAGCTATATAACAGCAGAATATAATTATTAGTAGTCAGCTTAGGAAAAACAAGTAGATGAAAGATGAAACAATGATGGTAAGAGACAGAGAAACAAAGACAGAGAAAGAGAAGAGGGTGAAAGCAAGAAGTCAATGGAAAAAAAAGTGACAGAAGAAAGTCAAAAAGAGACAGTAAAAAAAAAAAAATTTAAAGTGAGGGGGGAGCAAATAGAGGGGTTGAAAGTTGGTCCAGGCCGACGATTACCCGTGCCAGGGAGAGCGGCGGCCGCTGGCATGGTACCGTCGGTAAAAATGTTTCCCAACCCAAGCACTGTCAAACTCACCACTCAGAAACTGGGACCAAATGTCCGGATTTCTGTTTGGACTCGGAGGATAATGGACTATTCTGCCATCTTTGGTTTTTAAAACAGCATCGTTTACTGTTATTATTATTACTAAATTGGCGCCTTCAACTGCAACTCGAATTAAAATTGCATGCGTTTTCGGCGATACTGGGATATTGCACCAGTGGTATGATGGTGGCAAAAAAAAAAAAAAAAATTGAAAAAAGAGAAAAAATAAAGAAATAAACAAATTCAAAAAATTCAAAAAAAATTATAAAAAACATGGCGTCCGAATATTTTAGTATTCACTTGTAAGCCTGGGAGTGTACTCAGGTACCTCATTACACTGTTGTGCACAGCCTTAGTACTCAGCAACTGTTACTTACTGATCCTCTGTTCCAAAGAAGAAGACGAAACGAACAGCCTTCTTGCCTGCTGGCTTCTTTACGTTCTTCCATTGCTTCACAATCTGTAAAAAAAAAAGAGAAAAATTGTGTTAAAAGGTAGTGTCAAATCATTATTCAGGAATAACCATTTGGTTTTACCGATTTGGCCTGAAAAGAGGCTCAAACCTGTTAACCCCTATACATTTTCTACAAGAACAGAACATAGGAGGAAGGACTGAAATATATAGATGACAGGGGCTAGTATCAAGCAAAAGCTGAAAACTAGTACGCCTGATAATTGAAGTGAGAATATTCTACTTTACATTACATCCTTCTCCCAGGATAGTGGATTCCAGTAGTACTCAAACCTTTTTACTTTCTACAAACATTTTGAAATTGATGACAACAACCTAAGAATATCATTACTGCTTCATACTCTCTGTCTTATGTGTGAAAGGAAGGAAAAGCAGTCACGTACAGACACTTGATGCATATGTCTTTGCTAGTGCCTCAATATGAATCATTTCATTCACCTGTTATGAACAATTGTATTTCAAGAGTCAATACCTTATGTGTTGTTGGATGGTGCAAGCATGTTTGTCTGACCTAGCAGTAACTAATGTATTCAATTTGCATTCTGACTATTGAGATACAACAGGTGAATGCTCATGGCTAGGTAATAATGTACACATTTGAATACCTTTAGAAAAGGTTCCAGTCATTCTACAAGTTTCATTCGAAATCCAGAGAGACAACGGAATGTTTATCAGTATCACAAAACACATGATCTAAAACAGACCCTAAAATTGCTTTCACATTTGTGTTCTTCGTGGATAATCACAGAAGACACAAAAGGAAATGAATACTTACTCGGCCTGGCCATGCAGGGAAGCTGCTCATCTTAGCCCTGTGAAATAAATATCAAAAGGAGAAGTAAATAAATGAAGTGGTGCATCACTTTATGCATGGCTTTTGTATGCAAAGACAATCATTTTTACTTTTGAAATTCATCCACCATAAAAAAAAAAATTCATCTCTCAAACAAACTGATTTCACATTTAATCAGAGAATAGGAAATGATTGGTATTTCTTCTTCATTTCTCTTTTTTTCAAATTTCAAAGTTGCTCTAAAAACCCATCTCTTTCTAAACAGTGCTATTTAACAGCAATGAGCAATAGCTCATGCAATAACGATATGGGAATAAGATATTTCATCATCCTACGAAGACCAAAGTAATTATGAACTTCTGGTTTAATGATGCCAGAATCGGCACAGACCACAAACAGATAGTTCTGTGAGTGTTGTTGATATATTTATGGTTAGATCGATGGGTTTCTGATCTTTTGAGCATACTGATGTGTGATGTCCGAGACAATCCCTCAAATGTGAAATTGATTAAAAGTGATCATAAATTCTTTAAAAGCAAGATTGAAAAGTATTATATTAAAAATTAACAAGGGTGATGACTAATGTCACATAAAATTGTGATCTGCTGATGTCTGACAAAGTACCACATGAAAGACTCCTGAGAAAAATAGCCTTCTTTGGTGTCCAGGGTAACCTCCTCTGTTGGATCAGAGCCTTTCTCACAGATTGTGTACAACAGGTTGTACTGGATGGAACAAGTTCTATTCCGGCAGATGTGACCTCGGGCGTACCCCAAGGGACTGTCCTCGGGCCCCCTTCTCTTCTTGGCTTACATCAATGATCTGCCAGACTGTGTCCGTTCAGAAGCTCGGATGTTTGCAGATGATTGTGTACTATACTGACACATCAACTCACAAGCCGACGCAGACACACTCCAAGAAGATCTTAACCACCTGCAAGACTGGGAAACCAAGTGGCAGATATCTTTCAACCAAGCAAGTGTGAAGTCCTCAGAGTGACCAACAAGGTGAAAAATGTCATCCGTTCACCTCACTCACTCCATGGAGTTGAGCTCCCAACTGTAGACAATGCCAAATACTTTGGAGTACACATCAACTACAAGCTAAGCTGGAAGACACATGTATACAACACATGCAAGAAGACCAACAGCACACAAGGATTCCTTCAGAGAAATCTGCATGGCTGCCCCAATAAAATAAAGGAACAAGCATAGATGACATATGTACGCCCATCCTTGACTAAGCTTCAACAGCTTTGGACCCTCACTGCCAAGATCAAATTCGAAAACTCAAAATGGTTCAGAGGCGAGCTGCTCGGTTCACTCTAGGAGACTATCGCCCGAGACACAGTGTAACCGAAATGCTCCACCTTCTAAAATGGCAGTCTCTCTCCGAAAGAAGAGCTCATCTGAAAGTTACCATGCTATATCGTATCTTGCATGGATTGATTGCCATTCCTCCTGAACCACCCTACATCTACCCAGTATTACGATCATCTGGAAGATGACAAGCTCAATACCGACAGCAACTCTGCAGGACCTCTGGGCTCTGCATGGGTATGAAACTCCTTCTTTCCCAGTGTCATCTGCTTATGGAACCAGCTCCCTACCACTGTGACAGCAGCTTCTTCTCTGGAACAGTATAGGAGGCAGCTGGTTGGGGTGACTCTGTGTCAAAACTAGCTGCAGAAGGAGTTATTTTTACTTGCACAATGAACCCTTTTTATTTTTTACTACTCAATTCTAAATCCGTTTGGGACCTCTTTTTTGGAGGCTCGCACAATGCAGCATGGCACACTCGTTCACAGTTACACAACAGAACGAAAAATACTCTACCCAGAGCGAGAAAGAGCGAAATGAGAAGACTCTAAGACAGCAAGTGGAAGAGCTAAAGAAAAAACATGACTATAAGGAACAACTTTTGGAGCAACTTAAGGGTGAGACCTGGAAGCTGAGAACCAAAATTCAACTAGAAAGTGAGATACGATCAGCAGAGCAGGCAGAGGACTGTACTTGCACTGGAAGAAGAAGAAGAGTGATGTTTTGCCCCAAAATACACTTCACTATTTTTGGAGGATGAGCGTGTTTGGCTTGAGCTCATTTAAGATCTAAAAAGACTAAATGCCAGCATTGACGGCCCCTGAGCTGCGATGGGTGCGGTTGCAGCTTTGTCTTTGAATTGACGCTGATCAAGAGTTTCCCACACCAATCACAATCCTGAAACTGGTGACAAGATGATACAATCACACAAACACACACACTATAAAACATCAGATTTTGTAGAAGTTAAAAATATATCATGACCATTAACAAACTGCAGCTGATTTTCTTAGACCTTTTTTACAAAAATGATCAAGACAAGCTAGGCCTAGACCTAGGCCTAGGCCTAATCAATCATTTTATTTATCATGTTTATCTTGATCAAAATTTCACAAATCACTCAGAAACTTCCTCATTCACACTTTCATACTGATCATTCATTAACAGATAAACAATTCTACTCCTATCCAACCTCCAAAATATGTGGTCAACAAACAACTACAGGCAAATTATTTCAGTTTGGTAATATAACTTCAGAAGAAATGAAGCCAACGTCCTAGGTCTGTCGTCTGCGCCTTGATCACAAGCCGCTAGCCGTGAGCTGAGGCAAGGCACGCGTGGGACTATTGAAAAGCAAACAAGAGACGCTACACTGTGCGGACACAAATTACAACTTCTTACCAAACCAGGTCCCCTAAATCAAAAGCCTTATCATCCTTGTTCTTCTTAGGAGTCTCAGCATCATTATCCTTGTCATTTTCAGGTGGATCTGAGCTTGGAATTTCCATTTCTTCGGTGGCTTGGGGGTCAACTTCGGCCTGTGGTTCCGCCATTTTTGTTAACTTTTCCAAATTTCGCGTGCATTTCGCGTGGGTTGATGTACCCCATCTGTTGTCAGCTACAGTACAATGTGACGACGGAATTATTATTTTTCTGATCCTGAGTTGTTCCGATTTGTATCGAGAAAAAACTTGCTTAGGGGGTCCCATACATATTAATGCACCCTGATGTCTAGAATCATTTTTAAAGAAGAAATAAATCGAGGAATACTAGACACATTTCCCCCAATTACAGATGACAAATTAGATTCACGTTGGATCAACACAACGCTTTTAAATTTAAAATAGAGAGGATATACAACCAAAACATTTGCAACATTTTGGGGATTTTTTTTTTCTTTCTTCATGTTTTGTGACTGAAAACTATTTTCACCTCTATTTCACCTTACATTAAGAATTTGTAGTGCTGAAGACGCACTGATGGTAAACAATCTTATTTGGCTGCAACTATGAGGCTTTTACAAAAAATATAGGGCTGCATTGTTGTATATCAAAATGCATGAAAATGGAGGCTAAACGAAACCCGAAATGGGTTGGATCATTTATTTACCAAGAACTATACACACCCTGTATCTCGGAATTAGCTAATTTCAAAAGAAATGCCCTTAATGAACGATATCAACATTTTCATTTGATAATAACATATTTCTACACTTCTTCAATCTTGTATGGTAACTTATAAATTGAAAATTAGATTAGTGGAGAGTCACCGTCGGGGGAAATAGCTCCGTGTTTCAATTCAAATTTATTTCATTTCGGACAGGATAAACAAATTTACTACAGATATTATTACAGAAAGTATGACAAAAAATGTATGTACATAATATTTTTGATTGGACTGACTGACTAATCTATTACAACATACTAACATTAAACGAATAATACGACTGAAACATCTAGAAAGTAAATCAGTTACAGTACGTTGCGTTAAATTAAATGATTCTCATACACTGAATCGGGGCTTGATGGCATGAACTTCCGTTACAAACAACAACAAAAACGAAAACAATTAACAACAACAGAACTTTTACACATTACACAAAAGAGAAAAATTGGAGAGAAAAAAGCTTGTATTTTTTTAATTACATAAAGGGTGTGGGTGAAATGAGATGTGTGAGTGTCAGGAGGAAAATGTATCCAGAATCATAAAGTGTTACTTTGTAGATGAGAAACATAAGAAATTAGTACAAAATTAAGATGTCTTAGGTGTCATTTCGAAACGTATACAATTTGAAATAATGTAAATTAACATTCAGAATCAGATATTTGAATCGTACATTTCCCATAATTTTTAAAACTTATCAAGAGGCTCTTTTTGAAGAATTATATCTATATGCTAGTCCTATAAATGTAATAATTATGTTTTTTCGTCTGCGCCTATAACCATAACATTCTAGTACTTCCTTTATTGATAGGTGGTTTGAAGAAAAAAAATAGGTGCAACCCATTTTTAACTGAACAATTTTGCTCGAGATATTGTTCGATTTCCTCCCATCTTTTATTTTGGAAGAGCGCCAGCATCAGTCGGAAGGCTTACAGTGTCGTCTGCTTGAATAATATTATTATGAAACCATTCTCTCTATGGGTTTTGATATTGAAAGTAGTGGTAGTTATAATTTCATAGAGGCGGCGCACCGCCCCAACAGTTTTCATGGAAACTGCCTGCGTTTTATTGGAATATGTCATTTATGTGGAAGAGCGCCAGCATTACATGGAAAGCTTACAATGTTGTCCGCTAGGGTCGTATGTAAGGGTTCAAAGGCGTGTTGGGGGAGGGGGGGGGGGGGGGGGACTTTGGGAACTGAATCCCCCTTATGCGCCATCCCTCCCCCACCCCCACCCCCCAAAAAGAAAGAAAATGAATGCTCCTTAGAGACCAACAATTGTTGTTAATAACGTTTAGAAGTTTTTAAAAATGTGAATATAATTTGTTTTAATCACTATACGGTCAGTGAATCATTATAGGCCTAAGCAAATACACAATCAATACATAAAACGAGTCAATGACTAGTTTTGTTTTAATTTATTGTTTTATTTTTTGTTATTTGGATGAGTTGAGGAATCCATTAAATATAGAGCAAACTTTTGAAAGAAGTGTCGATCACATCGGGGCGGGGGCAGGATGCCACAAACAAAAATAGGAAGCCTTTATTGTCATCATCATACTTCAGAAAAATGTAAAAATGTGATACTTTTAGATGTGGGGGGGGGGGAGGGGGTTGAGGTCACTTTTTCCCCTCCCCCGTCCCCGTGGCAGATTCCTTTGACCTCTCACTATCCAATCGCGATCTTTTCAGGTCAAGTCTGATGCATTGTGAGTTTTGTGACGTCGAAAATAGTCCCGCTCTCAAACTTTTTCTTCTGTTATCTTCTTTCCTTTCCTTTCTCTTTTTGTATAATATTAATACTCATGGGAACGGTCATTTTAATACTATTGATATTCTCGAGTTACAAGCATTCACAAAGAAGTCCAACAAAGAATTATGCTGATATTTCTCCCTTTGGGATTAACCTTTTTCAGGAAGAGTGAAAAAGTGGTTAATTGTTTGAATAACTTACTGACATTAAATGCGAAGTGCAAATTGAAAAAGGAAACCTGACATGATGGAATTGGGAATTGAAGAAAAAGTTAACACCTGCGCCATTTTTATTTGAGTTCCGAAAAGGGGCGACTTAGCACACTTTTGCTAATAATCACCAATGAAATATAAGTGTTATGACATGAAAAGGGGAGAAGTGTAAAAGAAAATATGCATTCAATTCGGCGAATCATCCAGCCTGTTTGTAGTCGGTTATTGTCTAAAAATTGGACAAAGTGTCGTTGCACCACAAAAAGCACACACATCATCGCAATCCGATTTCAACGTCTATGTAATGCCGCTTGTATGAAATTTCTATTGTTAAAACCTAAATGAACTTTCGTACTGCTGCGTTCTATGCAAATAAAACAAAGAAAGGCGACGTCACTTGAAGGCCAAATCACGTGATTGTTTGGCGATCAGATTTTTCTGTTTGATCGTGAGTACGTCCTCGAGATCCAATGCAGAGCGCAGTACTCAAACCAGATTTAATTCAAGTCTATGTTTGCTAAGTTGAAACTATGATCGCGTTGATGCGGTGTTTCAAATGAGAAGAATGCATTTTGCTCTGCTGCCATCACTTAAAAGTTTTCGTCGGCTGTTCTGTACTTAAACCAGGCACACCAGAGTACGCCGTAATGGTTCACTGGCTATGCAAGCGGAGACGAGCCGAGGTGACAAGCCGTAGCCAACCCGACGTATTGAGTCACTATATTTGACGATAAAGTCGTGGCTGTCGAGGTTACTACACAACAGCTAGCGAGTAGCGGTAAATACTATTTCTTTGTTCTTGACTGCCTAAATCGTCTTGTACATTATCAAATATTTGTGTAAAACTGTATTTAGTTGTGAAAAAGCATCGTCAAATCAACATTTTAAACGTCAAAGAGAACTTGAGGCCAATTGCTGGTTGCTTGGAGTTCGTCGGGTCACGAAGCGGAATCTAACTTTGTTTGGCAACCAGGCAGACGACAGCTGATGGTATCGCGATCGGTAGTGCTTCGCATTGAATCGGATTTGTAATTTCTCTTTTATTACATCGGCAGATGATCCTCGCACCATAATTCACTTCCATATAATTTCTTTGAGTCTTTGGAATGATGAGTTATTTCTCCTGTCCCACTTGAAAGGTCGATATTGTATACATGCAGGATTTACGACCAAATACATCGCTCGAGTATATTTTTCTTTCTACCAACAAACTCTGTACCATTGGCTTTGCACCAAGTGGAATACACGTAGGAGAAACATAGGAGGAGAAGATCATACCGTACTGTGGAATATAATCCTCATCTAGAGCCAGGATCGGAATTCGTTCCTTGCAGGTATGTGCCATTTCTTTATTGTCACTTCATTCTGATTTCATTGAAGTTCTGTGCAAAAGTTAGAAGTGGTGGTGGTGGTGGTGGTACACCCTAGTAGTCGTATTAGTAGTAGCGCATGGCGGTAAGAGGCAACAGCAGCAGCAGCAGTACAGTAATTGTTTGCACAAGACTAGTTCATGATCATATAATATTTACCTGTTGGGAGAGGATGATATAGAATGTCAAAAGTAGAAACAAAGTTTCATAGCTGAATTATAAAACGAAGTTGTGCCTTGATTTGTTCATCATGTTTCTCCGTGAAAATATCAATGAAACTCCTACATTACAAATGTGATGTAAGATTTAAACTGCTATCATGAAAATAATAATAAGGTCTCTATTGCATCCTAAAGCTACTGATGAATATATCACTCATTCTGTTTTTCAAGGTATATAGAACTTGATATCTACCTTTGGCTTGTGTTCCTTTTGTTAGACTTGGTATTTTTACTCTGTCACGTTCCAAGAAAAAAATATTGTTAAATGTCCATTGACTTTTTACATGTATAGGAGTAATGATATAGCACAGCATTTGATTTGACTCTCCTTATTTGCTAATCATTTCTTTTTATTCAGTGTATACCTTTTAGTTTTTTTTTAAATGCTCCTGCCCTATTGTGTACTATCTTTATACTTTCCGTCTCAAACTTTATCTTTCTACCTGCTACCATGTACTATTTCTTCTTACATCAGTAATAATTCCCCCTCCCTCATCTTTCTATCTCTCTTTTTTTTCTTCTCCCTATCACTCCCTCCCGGCCTATCTTCCTTTTCTCCCTTTCCTATGTCCTCAATAGCGTTTCTCATGTCCATTTTCTTTTTCACAAGAGCCCAATATTTTTTATCTCTTCATCACCCTTTCTCCCCTTCTTTCTTTTCCCATCTCCCCCTCCTCTCCCTTCTCCTCTCTCTTGCCCTTGCTCTGTAATTGGACCCTCTCTTCACACCTAATACATTATACCACTCTGTTACCCTCATTTCCAAGAAAATTTAACACATTATAAACTGATCGATATTGGTTACGAAACTTCTTATTACATAATATTGAGAAGAATGGTGAGAAAATCAATACAATCTTCCACCCAATTCATGCTATAAGTATAATAAAATTATCGATTCACGACAAATTCTGATTAAATGACCATGAAGGCGAAATTCATCTACCGTTCTTGTAATATCCAATCAAAACTCAAATCGAAACAAATTGCTTGAACATCTTATACATCTGGAAAATGTATTCTATTCAAATCCAAATAATGTATGAATAAAATACCAAATAAAGATACTTTGAACGTGAAAAATTAGCCTATGATTTTGCTAAAGAGTTGATTTGGTAAAAATACACCTTTTGAAAATCATTTGACTTCTATAGATTTGTAGAAATAAATTGAAGGCGAGGTCATAATTTAATTTGTCATTTTCATTGATATCATAGTTCACTACAGATTTAGAAGCTTAAATTTCATTTTTATTTCGTATTTTAGCTGTGACTTAAATCGCCAGTTGTGTTATTCCAAAGTCGGAGTTGAAGATCTTTGTTAAAACTTATATCATTTCGAAATGGCCGATATGAGTGAAATCGACTTCAAATGATCAAGTTGACAACCTCATTTTTCACATCTATGGTTTTGACATGCACGTGTCAATAATGATTGCTGTCAGAAACCCTTAGGCATCAACGATAATACCTTTAATCCTCATGTCTCCCAGTGAACAGCGAAGGAGAAAATAATCATTCGAGGCCTCTCAGTCACGAAATTTGTCTCGTTTGAACTCGGGATGATATTAGTCTTCACCTGACGATATAATCCTGCCCGTCAAAGGTGGAGAGTGGTCCCAGCCGGGGTCGAGGTGGGGTGATGGGGGGGGGGGGGGGGTCACCGTACTTGACCGTACTTGCTACAAGATGCAATTGATGCAAGTGAACAGGGCAATCGAGTGAAGGACACTTTATGAATGGGGGCGGGTTGGAATCATCTTCTTTTCATGATGCCAACCCCTACTTTTGTCTATTCTCTCTTAATTATTTACCTCGTACCATTTATTGAATGGGGGATATGTGCCCCTTGCCCCCGTAACCATACGCCACTGCTGCCTATCACAATCTTTAAGTGTACTGACAAGACAAATCCAGGTGGGTTCAGGAATAGCACGGCGTGCAAACAAATCGATCGATGTACATATTAATATGTATACATCGTGCTTAAACTCACCAATTTAGAAATAAGTGGTGCATGTGTTATACCCATTGTTGAAATATGATTTGATATTTGAAACAGCGGATTGGATAGAATTGAGAGGTGCAGTATATTAGAAAATAAAAGTTTTTTAAATAGTGTAAGATTTTGTCTGAATTAGAAAATTATGTAGAACGTAATATACGCTTAATTTTCTTTAGAAGAGGCATTTAATCTGCGTTATGGAATGATTGCTGGATGATATATGTGACAATGATGGAAGATATATGTTAATAATTAAGTATTTATTTGGATCATTATGAATTATTTATTTGATTTAAAAAATAAAAAAAATCTAAAGGAGGTATTCAGACGTGAGGAGACATCGAAAGGTATAATGAGAGGGACAATAAGTCAGATGACTTAGGTTAGATAATAATATGTTAGAGGGATATTAAAAGGATATATATATTACTACATCGCGATATAAATTTTAATATTTTCAGGAAGGTTTGGACCAAAGATTTAGGCCAAGCATTGAAATCTGGAATGCAAGAGCAAAATCAAATCCAAAATGGTGTATAAGGTAAAAGATAAAATGCTTGTTCGACCATGCCTCCTTTCCCAAGGGATTATCGAGTGATATTCGTCCCAGATGGGTGATGAAAACTCTCTTTGAACTTGGTCTTTACTGGTGGTTTTAGCCAAACTGACCATGATTGTTCTCTAGGGAACCCCCCCCCCCCCACCTCCTGAATATTATTTGAAGTGACCCTCTGCAAATACCATGATATTGTTGTGCGGTTTATATGTGAACAAACACTGGGGTCGGCCAGAGCTTTGAACAAAAAGCAAGTGTTTTCTCTCTCCAAAGCCTGCAGGTATAGACGTGCTAAGGGTGTATGGGTGACGGTTGTAAGCCCGTGACCTGAACAATTACAGTTTCTTACTTCACTCGTCTTTGTACTTTTTGAAACCACATTTTGTAAATATGAAATTAGCGTGTTTACTCTGTAAAATTTGTGGATTATTTGTGTCAATCACTGGCGATTATTTGAGGTCTGATTATGGATAAGGTACACGTGTATAGACTTTGTGCCCATTATAATTCCCGTGTTGATTCTTGGCAGATGTTGAAGTCTTTATACCGTATGACCCTCCATTTGTACGGCTGTGATATACACAGCAATTACTGTCGGCAATTATTATAATTATTTGAAATGTTGAATGCTGCCATTATTATTCTCACAGTAATCATCTTTATTTATTAGTAATGAGTCTAAACGGTTTTGATCGAAATTAATGTTTTGTCGTCTTCATCATACCAAGTCACTCCATTAACTGTGCATCTACTTGACCCCCCCCCCCCAAAAAAAAAAAAAAAAAAAAAATAAAAATAACAATAATAATAATAATAATAATTTAAAAAAAATAATAAAATAAAAAATAGAATAAAAGGATAATCTTCAAGTTCCATCTACTGGTATAATTTATGCTTAATGATCTAACTCATACTCAGCACCATTCTTTTTTTTTAGATGGTAACAGTATTCCCGTAACAGTGTATGACCCCTTTACATCTGTCTTCATTGTCATCATGACCACTCTTATAAAAACACAATGCTGTGAGGTGGTGGAAGGATGGGGGTTGCCCCCATTTTAATGGCAAAATGCGGAAGCAAAGGACAGAAAGGAAGGAAAGAGAGAATAGGATTCTATAACTATTCGGAAGAGGAAGAAGAAGAAGAAAAAGACGAAGAAAAAGAAGAAGAAGAAGAAGAAGAAGAAGAGGGGGGGGGGGGTGTCATGACCCCTCTCTCTTGAAGGCAAACACAAAGATTTTTACATGCGGAAACATTCAATCTCAAAGTTACAATAGGGAATCAAAATGTTCAAATTGTTGACGTCAAGCAATGTAAACCTGTCCGTTAGACAACAATGTTTGAAACAATAATTGCAAGCAGTGAACGTGCTCAGAGAGTCAACTTCCTAACTAAATTCGAATGTTGTTTATTTACGCTTTAGTGAGATCAAATAGGAACATTTGGAACTTGTGAACATTTTCCAAAAGCATATAATTTGGTGCAATAAAAAACGTGCTCAGAGACCGACGATGATACGTTTCTCCTCCCTTACAAACTTCCTGCCCATTGTGAATGTGTTTCATCGACATCGTATAATGTATGAATGTATGTTGATACATATTTATTTAGCTCATAAAGCAACATTTGCTTCTTGCAAACGTTCCCAGACCTTGTAATCGGTCGAACCATTTCGAAATCCCCTCACTGAACTTTTTAAAAGTGCATTAATTGTTTTGTGCTAAACGACACAAACAGACATTGTTTAGAAGGACAGTGTGTCGCAGTCACGAAAAGACATAATCCTATTTGCTTGCACTCTCCGAACCTTTGATTTTCTGGAAAAGGAAATCTTTTTAGTTTGGAGGTCAGTGTTTTATTCATATTAGGCGACAGGTGAGTTTAGTTAAGCTGGTATCGGTATAGATTTATCTTTGCTCCGATGGTTTTGTTACGAAACACGAAGTTTTGAGCTGTAAGTGCGATCGTTTTTGTATTTTAACCAATGAGATATAGGATTAACCAATGCAATGCTTTGAGTAAATGGACGATAAAAACAAACAGTAAGAGTTGCAGTTTTTATATTGCTTAACAGGCCTAAATCTCGTCTAGGTCGAAATGTATAGATTTGCTAATGGCTTTCATTGGGACATTTAAGACCTTTGGTAAATTTTTCTTAGAGGAATAATAACCATTTTGTGTTTTGGAAATGAATGTTCACCTTTACTTGGTATATTATTCTTCACATAGTACTATGTCAGTCACCTCAGAGAATTCAAGATTTAACCTAAATGAGAATCTTCTAACAATGCTTTATGATTACGTAGTTTTACCTCATATTAGACCTTTAGAAGGCAAAACACTATCTTGTCAATATATGACTATTTGTAAACATGATTTCCCCTCCACTGACAAGAACTGTAATAGATGAATGGGTAAGAGAAATGCTCCTGAATATACATATGTATCTGTAAAATCTAGTAACAATTTTTGCTTAAGATTTTCTATTGTTTGCCATTAAAATGGAATGTATGTTGTAAAAAAATGTCTACATCTGAAATGAAATGCACGTAGAAATGCACGCTAAGGTAAGGGGTGTCATTCATAGTTTGCTGTGTGGGGATCACCTCACACTATATTGGATTAAATATGCATTTAAAACAGTGTATACTACTTCCGATCAATGGTTTTTGCACCCCCTCCCCCAATCCTTAAAAATTGGTTTACGCCCATGTCTGCCCTACTTGATGTTGGCTCTTCGAAGGACAGAGTCTCAAGCTGTTCTGTTGTGTTTCCAAAGTGAGCGAATCGTTCCTTCCAAAACAAATTTGTATTCATCGTGTACACCCACTACCACCACACAAACACACACGGTTCAACACCATTATGTACATGCAGTTCAAATACCCTTTTTATGAGCAATAGACCAGAAATAATAATGTTAAATAGCAGTAATATACAGGTGCAAATCCACACGGCGATGCTTTGAAATCGGGAAGTCCAAAGTTCGGGGGTAAGTTTACCATGCCGCTTTACAATTCAGTTCTTTCACAGCGATTTTTGTCACCCTGATCAATACTGTTCTGTGACTACAGACACAATATTTGATATGTTGTCGCTTTAATGATTTTATTAAAAAAAGAAACGATTGATTTCGTTTGCTCAGGAAAAAATGGTGTACATGTATTTGTGTCTCGTTGGTCTAGACAGTGCTGGTTGCTTCAATTGAAAAAGAGACATAATTATGTCATTAAATTTAAAAGCACATTATGTGAAATAAACCTGCCAAAAAATTGTTCATGTCTCCCCCAAAGTCTGATATTTAAGTACTCTGTCTTATTGACATTCAGTTTTTATTTTACAACAACTTACTCAATTTTTAAACTAACAGCATCATAAATAGGAATAAACGAAACTCTTGAATATGACTTCATGAAACCATTATTATAACAATGTATATAAATACATAATCGTTGGTAATAGCAATCAGAATTGACTAATTGTAAATGTGATACTTAACAGCAGCAACAACATAGCTAAAGGGGGCCTCATCATTTACATTAATTTAACGTTTCTATATGTGGGCAACCTCTCCCCAGAGCATGAAACATACATTTCTTAATCATACCTACAATCAAATAATAATAATATTAATAATAGATATAATAATAGTACTGCTACTACTACTACTACTACACTTTTGAGAGTGCATTCTTACGAGTTTGAGTATGGATGATATTCTTAAAAGAGTGAGTTCCACTACAACAGTGTATACATTTAGAGAAAACAATGTCGGCATGTTATAAACTATAACGTGTAGTTAAATATTTCGTGTCTTCCAAAAAGAGAGCTTCACGTCCAATCCTTTTCATGAGGCATTCCTGCTCTAGCTATATTTCCACATGGCATAACACGAGTGAGATCGCTCTCAAATTAATTTCACCTTTTCAGAACTCGTCTTTCTCTTTAAAATGAAAATCAAGGTGTTGAACCAAGCTCTTGGGACCTGGTTTTAAAGCAATGAACATTACCCTCAAGATCTTGAAAGCTTTCCGTGCTACCCAGACACCTCGGAATGCAGTTAAGGACTTGTCTGCGAGTGATTTACTTGAAATGTTTAGCTAATTAGTAACGAGGAGGTAAATATGGCGACGATCTACTGTTTACACTCGCAATCGAGAGAAGCTAGACCTTCGCAACCTTGGATAAATGGCTTTCAAGTGAAGTTATGCCTCTTTCATGAGTTTGCATGTTTAAATGCATGGAAACCAAACTACTTACTCATGAACTTATTTGCTGTCATTTCGATTTCTTACTGAATCTGTAATTTGCATTTGTCAATTGATTTGTTGATTTATTATTAGTTTGTTAACTTTAATTAGTTTATTGCTTGTATTTGAAATGGTAGTAGTGAATCTTTTTGTGCGCCTTGTGTGCCATTTTAGGCAGATATATGCGCTATACAAATCTTGAATTATTATTATTATTACTTTAACAGGAAAAAGTTATTAAATCATATTTATAGTATCAAATTTTTCTTTTTCTTTTTCTATTCGACGAAGGGCAAAAATGGCTCTAAAGTGAATTTTTGCTCCAATTTGCCCCAGGTTTATTACGTGTTTGAATACATGATATGGCCATACAGAAAAGTTTATTCAGTCACTTGATTTGATTTGATTTGATTCGTCAATTACAAATACATTTGCAATAAAACAGAGAGGATAAATGAAAACTTTGGCTTCAACTTTCTACATATTATATACACTTTAACAAACACTGGAATGGTTAAATACGGAATTAATCTGTGTGTACAAAAATGTTTACTAAGTAAATTATATTTCATCAATAAGAAGCAGAAAGTAATACTGAACTGAAGAAAATCACAGAGAGGTGATTGAAAACAAAACATAAAGAAAGCTCCATAACACGGTTGAATGATTAATATAGGAATAAAGATTTATAAAAACGGCCTACCTTTTTTTATTTACTCTTTTACCGATCTTCTTTTATAACTATGATTAGATTAAGAGAACTGATATTTCATAAACATAGCGATAACTTTGTATACCTTTGATAGATATATTTGCTTTCGTGTCTATTACCGATTAATTAATGCCGATAAAACATAAGGATGTTGACTGAATATCATTGTTATCATACAGTGGCGTTTATACGGGGTAATGGGACACGTGCCCCTATCTAATGGCGGAAAATGGAAGAAGGGAAAAGGGGGAAAATAATCATAATATCTTACATCTTAGTTGATGAAATTCACTATAAAGAGATAGAAAGGGGATAGAGGAGAAGGGGGATGTAAACAGAAGACGCCACGACTGACTGTATAAATGGGAGGGAAGCTATGGTTTTCACCTTTGAACCTGGCTACCCCAATCTGGTATCGATATCGTCAATCGATGATTGATAGTTTGTTGACGTGATCTATGGGTCGTCTGCAAAGAAGATCTTTCGTCGAGAAAAGGTTCACTGACACCCAGGAATGCTAAAGCCAAATCTTCCCACAATATCATATAGCTGACGTTACCATTTTTTCTGATCGCAGAATCGTTCGTGAAGATCAGCCTGCCTTTAGAAATATTATTATAAAGTTGCTGATTTAAAGGAAACGTTGGGTGTGACTAAATTAAAAGTTTGTTTATTCATGTAAGGAAATTGCACGTTCTTACACCATATAGATGCAATCCGAGGAATTCATGATATTGCCATTACAATGCAATAATGAATGCACGAAATTATATGCTCGCATTTATTTTGCTGATTATTTTTTAATCATGCTATTTTATGATGAACAACGACTTATGGGGGCATCACTGGACCGTTTTTCATTTGGATGTCCACTCAATTCGCTAACAGGTTACCATATTACCGACAGACGATTTTGAATGTGTGAAGGAGGGGGCGGGGAGGATAGTGTCACACCCTATACCCATCTGTAGTGAAAGGCTTAGATTTATTATTTTCATAACGTTGACAAAATTGGAGCAATTGCTGGCATTCCATTTTACATTTCTGTAAACTTCAACACAGTTCGTGACCATTGAGCCAACATTAGTTTTCAAGAAGCCTCGACTGACCCAGCAAAGACAAACCAATTATATAGATTAAAAATTATTCCCACAGTTTTTTTTTACCATTGATTTTAACGTAGTGATTGTAATGCAAGTACTAATGAGATCGTTTAGGTAGCCTTTATTTAAAGGTGTGAGGTTTACACAAGGAGTCAATTCTCTTTGGGGTTTGCTAGATAAATATATAAAGTAGACCAGTAAACAAGGCACTCGAGTAAAGCTTCTTTCCTATCTGCTACAACTATATAACATGTGTGACATACGTCTTATTTATTCAACATTTAGTTAACACTTGTCCTTTGTGTTATCGCAGGAGAGATGAGAAAATCGGTTTTGTCGAATTAGAGATAATGGTCTTAAAAAGAAAATCTCATTATCAAAAGCCGAACAGCATATGGATGCTAAGATGCGGAATCAAGGCTTTGGATCCCAAAAATGGATTTGCAATTGAGGGCGCTTCGTTTTTTTTTTCTCGTGTTACACTCTCAGTCATCACATGTAATTTGCCGAATCTCAACGAGTTATTTTACATACTATACCTGTGGCTATCTATAAACATTGATAAATGGAAGGGGGGAATACATCTGGGTATTTTTAATTTTCTATCTATTCATACGGGAAAGTGGGCATAAGCCGATGCCACCCCAAAACTGGATGCACCTCAATATACAGTTAAAACGATGAAAATTTAGCACGCATGCATCTAGAAATCTATCAAGTCATCGACAGCAATCTTTGTTTTGGAGAAAAAATGAGCAGGTTTATGGAATGGTCAAAAACAAGCGGGAAAATCGTTACCACCAGCTGACGATAAAAATCGGAGCCTATCGATCGCTAACGTCCGATGACCGTCTGCGCCTCCAGGTCTTCCAAAAACAGAACAATACCAAAGACATCGGAACAATACCCGTCGGCGTCGAACCGGTATAATTGGTAGAATACCATCATTATTTGTTCGATATCATAATTACCCGTCTGCATTCATACATGTGTCTCCGATTCGATGTCTTTATCCAAGCTGGTGGGGGTTGATTGACGTTTATGTCGATCCCGTGTAGGGGCATATCAGGGCGTAGCCTTGGAGGGCTGTGTTATAAACTGGCAACATGTATCAGATGTATTCAGGACTCTTTATAATATTGTTAATGTTCCTGTAAACAAGGGTAGGTTCCATACTCCGATGAATATTTTGGAGTGGTTTAAGTTCTTTAAAGATTATAAAAATAAAGTTTATTTAGATAATTATGTAGGTCAATGCGGGAAAAAATAAGAACAATAGAATATACCAACTAAGTATCAGATGATGCTTCTTTTAATACCATGTTATCATTTATTTGCCTTTGATCTTCTCAAAGACATTTGGCTTGCATTCTTTATATTATTTGTACAATTAGTTTGCAATAACTTTTCATCAGAGAATAGCTTCTTTATCTTTCAAACTATGTTCGAATCGGTTGGCATGGGAACTCAAGATGGCGGTCGTTGTAGGTTCCCCTTGCGTGAAATATGCGATATATGGCTACGCCGCTAATGAGAGGTTGGCGGAGAAACTATTGTCCTCATCAAGAATACAAAGGGACAGTTATTGGTGTCTGTGAAGACATGCCCTTAGGGTGTACATGATTTGAGAGAAGTCAACAGTCGCTCGTTCATTCACCCCTTCTTGACATTGATTTGCAAAAGAGAATGTTTATCTGTACATTCATGATTTTTAATGGTTAAAGTGTAGTTGTGAGGTCGAGGAGATAGTGATAATGAGGGAAGAAGAGAGAAAGCTAGTGGTGGAAAGAGAGATGGGGTGGGGATGTGGAGACCGAGAGAAGGAGTGTGCGAAATGTAGAAACGAATGGGGAGAACATGGATAAGGGATATCATGAATAAAAGACAGGAAGAGGACGAGGCAGAAAGACAGAGAGAGAGAGAGAGACAAATTCAATTTGAACATTGGAAACTGATGAAAAACAAGTATTACAGGAACAGACGAGATTTAGATTTATAGAATGCTGAAAAGGTGAAAATCACAAAATGATAAGAAAGAGAGAAAGATAAAAGTTATGCAGCTATGTTAGAAAAGAGTAAAACTACATTTACTAACATTGTGGTGTATACATAGGGCAGATTAGAAAAGAATAGAAAACAGATTAGTTTGTAAAACCTCATTACTCAATTGAGAGCTTGGAAAATGGCATAACGAACTTTTTAGTAATTAAATTCTCCCAAAACTCGACTGCTTTCATAAACGTAGGATAAGGTTTATTACTGCCGCATCACATCTATGGGCAGCACGAAATTGAAAAATTAAGCCCATAAGCTCTAAATATTCCCGAACCATATTGTGTGTATACCATCTCTCTATCTATATCACCGATGGCTTAATTGATTAAAGCTATTCCGTGATGAGCATGCAGCGTTTCGCCCTTGAAATCAATTCGATAATTGATATTCTTGATGCATTAGCTACTATCTATACTTTCGACCGGGCAATTTCGTCCGATCCATGCTCATCAATTTAGACACAATGTGCTGGAAGTCACAATTAGCACGATTGAAGGATAGGGTAAAGAGAGAGAGAGAGAGAGAGAGAGTAAAACAATATGGCCAATTTGCAGAGCGCTTTTCATTTAACCACATCGTTGGGTATGTTTGTTGACATATTTTCTGAAACATTATTTTCAATCAAAAACCCTTGCTTGTTATCAGTGAAGCCATACTAATCCAACCTCTTATATTCGCACAACATAAGAAATGAAAAGAATAAAGGAAAATAAGTTATTACACACAAACAGGATTCGAAAATGAAAGCTTTTAGCATGTTCAGGGAGAGTTGGTAGAAACGATATTGTATTTTGTTTGATGAAGTTTTTTGCAAAAAATCACCGGAGCTTCGATATCAGCACCAAATTTACTTCATTCTATGTGAACTGTTAATCTAGTCATTCACAATGTATTACCTTATTAATTCCTAACTGTCAATTTGTTTCTTTACACATTTATCTTGTTCAGTCTTAACTGTCACATTGTCAAACTACAGTTGTTATGATATTCCACATACTAAGAATCTTGCTCTACGATTGGTCAAAAGTAAATCACGTGATGAAAGATAGGTCGCCCATTACTGATGGGAGAAGCAAAAAGTTCGTTACACTGTGTAGATAGTACTACTATCTACACAGTGCAACGCATTTTCACTGAAGATAGAGGTACTATTTACAAAGGGCAACGCACTTTCACTGAAGATTATCCAAAAGCGCACAAAAACAGGCGTAATTAAGCGCGCATTACTAATGAGCGCAATTAAAACAAACACAAAAAGTCATGCGCGCACCGTACCCTCAAGGGGTTGGTTTAAACTACTGTTTAACTTTTTTGGTGTGAATTTGGGCACGGTGTCTTTTATGTAGATGCATACACGTCCTTTTCTTTTTGTAGTTAAATTGCTTTAGATGTGGAATATAAAGCAAATAATCACCTTTTGGTTTCAGGCGATGGCAAACTATCACTTCCTCGTCGATCAGAATGTATACGCTATCTTTCCTCAGCTTTGCTTCGGAAAGATAGCTACATCCAGATCGCCTCGGAAGTGATAGTTTGTCCCATCACCTTCACCAACGGTAGTTATTTGCTTACCATCGCTTATTCGGCCATGACCAAATCCTTTCCAGTAACAGTCATCTGACTATTGCCTTGTTCAGTCACGGACGTCACATTGTCGGTCATTACCAATACCTTACTCAATCACAACCATTACCTTGTTCAGTTCAATTACAACCGTTTCCTTCTGTAATGTCACAACCCTCACCTTGGGTTTTTGTCATAACTGTTACCGTTTTCAGTCACATGCTTTATCCTGTCATGTATGACAGGACACATCCGTTACAGTCGTAACAGATGCAAATTTTACGTTATATGGGCACTTCTGTTACCTTGTTCAGTGGCAACTATTTCCGTGTTGAGTCATAATCGTTACGTTGTTCAGATATAAACGCTGCATCGTTTAGTCACAATTATTTTCATATTGTTTTGATACAACCGTTACCTTATTTTGTCACCTCCACAGCCTTATTCAGTCACACTGTTTGGTCTCAGTCGTTACCTTTTCAATCGCAAATGCTAGCTTGATAAACAGAATCGTCGAATACATGACGATTCATGTATTTTACACATTGACATTGTCACATGCAATTATTGAGGGCTACACACCTTTTTCTCGATATTGCTGTGATAAAAAATTCGTAATTAGGCGAGGGGAACAAAGACGTGCTCTGGAGACCAGTCCATGAGTTAAGGACCAAACCATCTATCAGGTTTGGCGCTGAATACATGTCACATAAACTTTTACAGCGAATTAATCAAGTCTACAATGCACATTCATAAATACTTCAGCTCGTAATACTGGTTCTAATTGATTTATATTGCAACATCAGCTACGAATCGTTACGCGTGCTGGTCATAATAAACGAATTTCATGTAATTTAGAATGGAGCGATTCATGTTTCAGGTCTGTTAAAAAATGTGATGTATGTATTCGGTTTGTTGACTGCTTTGTAATTTTGCCTTTATTAACATTTGATGATCCAAAGAGCGGGCATAGTTTTTGAGAGAAAAAAACACACAGGGTATATAAAAAGTTGGTCAGTAGAATTTCAATACAATTTCACAAAAATTGAATTATGTTTTTCACAACAAGTTGTTTGAATGTTCACATTTTCTCCCAGCCTGTGTTATATTAAGTTTTCTCAAGGAAATACTACGTTAGGTAAAAAACTAAAGTGTACACCTCACTGTATATATTGAAGATAATAAGCCAGGTATCCTAGCTCGTTTTTTTTTTTATTATAAATCTATTGTAATTTTTGTTTTGAGGGGGAGGGTGGCGAAGGGTGTTAGTGCCATACCACCACCAACAAAGTATAGCGCACTACCGACAGCCGTGTCGAAAAACATTAACATAGTGTTGGGGTTACCCCCCTCTCCCTTCCAACGATGCCGTTATTCACTCACAGTTCATCCCTTTTATGTAAGACCGGTGCCCCCCTCTACTAGTGCCCCCTGGTAAGACCCACGCTACGCCATTGCCGGCCCATAACAAGCAACACGCTTCTGATTATAATTAACGATTACACCGGCACTTCACACCCATTTGTTTGAGCAAGGGTTTGAGTAATGGTGATTGATACAACACGGGGCACTTTCTCTTTAACCCACTTGCAACCGAGCAAGGCAAACGGTCCCATAGGGGTAATAGTACATTTTGATACACGGTTGCAGAAGGGTTAATCGTGTTTTGTCGGACCGTAGAGACTGCGTTTCTGTTTGATGTCAAATCAAGGAGATACCATAACTCCTTGGTCAAACACTTTGTACTTGCAATTGTGTGTAATTTGTCCCTTAACCCATAGAAGGCGACCGAATACACACATTATAGTTGAATATATGGCATGCAGTGGATTTCTAATGGTCACAAAGCAGCCAATATTACAAACGTGTTTTTAAACTGTAGGATGGAAGGGGTCCAATTTCCCAAAAATCTAAAGAGTAAAATAAAATAAAAACTCTTAAAAGGCAAAATGAAAAAAGATGAAATAACAATAATACAAACCGAAAAAACACACAACAACAATAACAAAAACATTATCCAGCAGAAAAAGGGAGGGGGGGGGGGGGGGCTTCAAACCAAAATCTCTGACATGCCTAACAAGCAATCAAAAAAGGAGGGGTCTGGACCCCTGATCCCCAAATTCTGAGGGGTATTTAGTAAGTGAAATCAGTGTTCTGCAGGCGAAATTATCATACGTGCTTTTTAACTTTTTACAGGGCACTGATGGGATGTAAAGAAGTTTGTAATGTCTTGAGATTGGATGTGTTAAATCAGTGATGCCGCCTTTCCTTTCAGTGACCGATTATCAATATTTAGACAGAGTCTAGGTGTCACCAAGGTCAAGTGTATAGGATGGCCAGAGAATGAAATGAGAGAGCACCAGGGAGGGGGACGAGGGGAGAGATGGAGACGGAGAGTGAATGAGAGAGGGAAAGAGGGGGTAGAGAGAGGGGGAAGGTAGAAATAGAGGGGAGGAGAAAAGTGGAAGGGAGAAATGAAAATGATAAATGGGTATAGATAGATATTAGGGGTAGAAAAATTCCATCGAATGAATGAGAAGGCACCAGGGAGGGGGGGGGGGTAAGCGAGAGAGAGAGAGAAAAAAAATAAGGGGTGTGGGGATAAAAGGGGCAATTATGTCGTACTTCGGATGATTGCTTTATTAAAGATGGTTGCTGTAATCGTTTACATCATGAGATAGGTCGAGGGGTTGCCTATTATTTGTTTGTATATACATTGTTTAATCTGGAACAAAAAGGGGTTAGCTCTTCATGAGTCTCGACGGGCATGGAGTGTGGAGCACAGGATTGCGAGTGGTGAAACATGTTAAATCTTCCCCATGATTGCCTTTTGATACAATATACATCGAGAGCGCCAAATGTGGTCCTGTTGACAGCAATGGTTATTTGTATGTGGCAGAGCAGTCGGGGGAACATTGGTGCCCCGATGACAGGGGTTTTGTTGTTGTTTTTCTTTTGTTTCTCTTTCTCTCTGTCTTCCTTTCACTCTTTTTTTTTCTCTTTCGTTTTTCTCTTTTTTTGTTTCCTTCTTGTGAAGAATAGCATGGGATGTCAGCTGTGGTGGGGTGCAATAGAACATTTTGACTGAATGGGTACATAAAGGGTAGCAAAGTGGTTCGAAGCCAACAGAACGGTGTATAAGGATGCTCTTGTTGAAATATATTTAAAAGGTCTCTATGCAAATGATGCTGTGAAATTGGATGTACGATCAGGCAGACCATATTCTTCATAGGAATTTGTTGATGGGTATATGATGCGTGTACGGAATATCTTGTCTTCTTACAATCAGTACGATTCTCATACGGTATTGAATTGAGAGAGAGAGAGAGAGAGAGAGAGAGAGAGAGAGAGAGAGAGAGAATAAAAGAAGGAGATAAATGGAGGAAAAATATGAATGTTCGTGCCACGAATTCTAGTTTGGTTTTAAAGACAACACACTTGTCTTTTTCAAAGGATATATACGGTTAACAACTAAATTATTCATACCCCTTGTAAATGTGATGTCTTTTGTGTTTTTCTCAACTCAAGAATGAAAGGTGGACTGGCTAAATTAGGGCCTTTAAAAACACTTAGATAAAAGCTTTAAAATGTCATATTCTTAAGAAAAATAAATGGGGGCAAATCAATTTTGAACATACATACAAAATTGCAAAACTTTGGTAAGGGTATGAATAATTTAGCTGTTAACTGTACCTGTATAGAATTGTAGTACCCCTCCCCAATTCCATCCCTGCACCCCCTGCAAAAAATGTGCAATTACATCTCGCTGTCTTAATAAGACGAGAGTTTTGCGCTGGAGGAGCTTCAAGAGCATTTGAGAGGGGTATGAGAGGGGCATTGAGAGGGGCAGAGGAGTACTGGTAGATGATCCACCAGGCAAACACTTGGCCCGGCTTAGAGGGGCAGGTGTCGAGTAATACCCCTTTGCTCTCCTCTCCCTGGGGGCCCTTACAAACCCTGTTGACCCCTTTTCCTTTCATGGAGGGGGCGATCGGGGGACAATAGGATACTTATTTTTGGGTGAAACTGTTTCAGAGTATGTGCATGTATTGCACCCCCCCCCCCCCCTGCAGGACTATTGTGACAGTATTAGAGCAGAGCAAAATTGACGTTTTTCTCTCGTTGGAGATGGGAAATTGGAAGTGGAAAGGATAAGAATGGAGATGTATTTGGGTGAGGAGGGTGCATGCGTCTGCATGTGTGGAAAAAAGAACAATATTTAGAGAGAGAAAGAGAGAAAGAGAGAGAGAGAAAGAGAGAGAGAGAGGGGGTAGCGAGAGGGACAAAAGCGTATAAATGATGGGGGTTGAGAGTAGAAGAAATGTTAGTGGAAAATGTAAGTCAAATTTTGCCATCGGCAGGTAAAAACTCATTGCTAAACCATAACAAAGAGTGTGAATGCTCATGAAATAAAACTCGGTCAAGTCTTTCAGCTTTGAAATTACGCCAATGAGGCTAGCACTGTGGCAGCCATTTCACCTGAAAATTGGAGTCAAATGTTGCCATAGGCGTATAACTAAGAAAGATATCCTGTCAAAATGAAAAGCAAAACATGCGTACAAAAAAGAGAAAATGTTTAAATAGGAAATAGAACGAAAAATTGATATTTTCACACTCATTTTAAGGTCTCCGGTTTTGCAAAATAACTTTTATAATTGCATTTGGATACGACCTGAATCGATCAATGCGTTCTGTCATACATGTAGGTTACCACTGATCAAGCTTGTTTGTATCCAGAATCAACACCCTTTCTCAATATAAATTTCATACAATTTGATTAATGTACTTCATTTTGCTGGATTATACAACAGTAGATATTTCTATTAATTCAATGCATTTTGTGGAAAGGGGAAGTGATTGTAAAGATAAGGAATTTTTTAAGAAAAAGGCAAATTATTCTTAAATTATAATTAATATTGCTTAGTTATCGACTTTACACTAACAACTTCTCATCGCGAAATAGAACGCTAGACATATAGACATACATTGAATTTGGAGTTGACCCTTCTGGTATCCAAATGGTATTTGGCTCTTTTGTATCGAGAATCGAGATTGAGACATAAAGTGTGATAAAAGAAAAATCTGCTTGAAAACGAGCAAGCAACCTCTCAATAGTGTAGGGTTATGATCATAGATGTCCTTTTAATAATTGTTTTCGTTTCTGAAAGACGGATTATTTAAAGCGATAGGAAGCACTTAAGATTCAATTCAAAACCATGAGATACAGTTTTCATTTGATTTCAAAAGAATATTCAAATAACAATAATATATATTGCCTATATTAACGAACGTGGTCAATGCTGGAGGCTTGTAAATATTTGATTCCATTTGATTGGAGATAAAAATCAGCATTTATGCCATCTAGATAACTATTCAAATGTTAGAAAATCCAGCTATCCCACCTTGTGCATTACTCGGCTCAATCCTATCTCGAATTCATCTCTAATCCGACAATACATCAAACTCGTCTTTCATCAGATTAAAATTCAATAATGACATTCGAAAAGAAATCCTCTTTTGACAAAAAGCTTATCTGAACTTGCGATCACCCCTCGGAGGAACTTACACCGATCCTATTGAAGAATTATCAATAGCGCGCTGAGTGATAATGGATTAATATTGGAATAATAATAGCGCACAATTGAAATGAAATGCTTGATTTACGAGATGTGGTAAAAAGAGTGGGCATACAAGTCATATCTTACGAATGCACGGTTGGGTTGTTACGAATTCTCATGTAGCAAAATTGTGAGGGTAGAGACAGTTGTTTTGTGTTCATATTTGTTTAATTTTAGAAGTCATGTATACAAATATGAGAGGAGAGGCATTCGTCTTGTGTTCAGTGCTTGTTTAATTTTAGAAGTTATTCCGTGGTAACGGGGGAAAAGCAGTATAGGGGCTTACAGTACATACAATAGAAATGATGATGGAAAAATGTATATTTTCATTTCCATTGGCGTTTGTATACTGTATACACTACGTGATCTTTTTTTTTTGGTTCGCAGTCGGTTGTTTCGATACAGATTCATAAATGCAAACTGAATCACATCTGAGATTTTTCCTTTTCATATTTCATGAATCATTAATGTAATGTTGATATTTCCATGATTATGCCCCATTTTCCAAAACCATATTTGGCCGGGAGATGTAATTTCATTTTCCCAACAGTGATTTGAGCAAATTTTACCCTAAAACTTATCCTAATCCTAACCTTATTCTAACCCTAACCTTATAATAATATTGCCAAATGATATTTCTTTACGTCAGTACTTTTCCCACTCACATTATATTCAAATGATACAACGTAAAACATGTGTACCAATCATGGTAATAAATTGAAAGAAGACACATTGAATCACATAGAATCACATTGAACAAAGAGCTTGTGACGGGTGCAACTATCCTGATAATCCTGATTCTGTCCCAAATACTGATCATAAGCATGTCTTTCCATAATCATATAAAACTACCCCTATCCGGTTAATTGATATTTTCATAGACTACCACGCGCTCATGCTCTTATAAGACAGGGGCGGGAGTGGGGTTTCTGATGGGTGAACAATATTATTATTCACAGGGACCGATTTTATGCTTGAAGTCCCCTTGTACAATTCACGTACCCAAACATACTCTGGCAATGACTGATACTATCTTTTGTGTATGAACACGACTATTCTCCTGACAAAATAACGGGAAATGAAAACATTTTTTCTTTTGCAGGCCAGGAGTCAAATACTATGTTCTCAAACGGAGTATTACCAGATGAAATATTCATGAAAAGCTGGCTCAAAACCACTTTCAGAATAAACAGTTTGTATGTACTGACATTATTGACTGCATCATTGGTACCTTTTAAAAATGACATTCGTGTATGAACACGATACTCATGACAGGTCATGAAAACAAACAAAAAAGTTTCGCAGGCTAGGAGTCAAATACAGCTCGCATGGATGCATTGTTCTCCAGCGGAGTGTTACCAAATGAAATATTCATGAAAAGCTGGCTTAAAGCCACTTTCTGTATCTATGTAGCTGGTATGTACTAGCACTGACTGTATGTCTCGTATCTTGCATTGAAAAGCATTATTGTATGTTTTGCATTGTGACTTTTGTCAAAGAGAGACGCCATTTTTGTAAGGATTATGTGCATTGAATTTGATCACGATTATATACGGAAGCTTTATGTTCACAATATATTGTGGTCGAAACACAGCGAGAATAATAATCTGTATATAATACTCTGTATCAAAATATTGTTGATATGAATTGCAAAATGATGGGTTCTAAAATGATAAGTTAACCATGTTAGAAAGTGAGATAGGAATGCACATAATAGGATGAAACAGAGAGGAGAAGTACTGTACAATTCAGCCCGAAGAGAGACAATATAAAGGTAATTGAAGGCCAATAAGAGGAAACCAAATATGATAAAGTACAAAATTATCTGGTCTTATTGGATGATGTGGATGTAAATACTTGTTTATGAAGGTAAAATAGAGAGGAACGACAAAGACCTATACAATTCTAGAAGTTTCATAGTTGAAATAGAAAGGAGAGAAAAATAATCGGAAAGGGATGGACAGAGAATAATAGTGGGAGAAAGCAGAGAGAGAGAGAGAGAGAGAGAGAAAAGAAAACAGGTAGAGAGGGAGAAAGGATGAAGATACAGAGAAGGGCAGAAAGACAGGACAGAGATACTATAAAGGAGTAGAGGAAAGAGAAAGGCGGAGAGGAAACTGACTGAATGAGAGAAAGGGGGAGAGGAAGAGAGAAAGAAAGAGAGAGAGAGAGAGAGAGATAGAGATAGAAAGAGGGAGAGGAGGAAGACGGAGAAGTAGAGGAAGAAGAGGAAGAAGAGAGAGAGAGAGAGAGACGGAGAGAAAGAGAGGGGGCAGAGACAGACAGATTATAGAAAGAGATGAACAAACATTTCTGATGAGGTCGGTAGAACAAAGGACATTACAGACACCATACAGGGTCACTTGGAGGTTAATGTACTATTGCCATGGGCGTATCAAATAATTCAAATGCACATCATTATGAATATGAGTAGTAATACATCACGATAAGTTTCATACTCACTCATTAACAAAGGCAGCATTTTCACAGTCTGTGTCTCTTGAATAATACGATAAAATAACGATACTGTAACTTGAACTTCTTTCACAAACAACGCTATCCATGACTGTACTTTGTTGCTGGTTAGTTAAGATATTGTATGTAATTCAAAAATGCTTGTTCAGGGTAATGGTTCTCTATACAGATTGCATTGTTTTTCTCCAGTAACAAAATCTTAACATATTTCATTTAATACTTGGTACTTGGTTGTTGTTCCTCCAAAAGATTCCTAGTGGAATTTAAACTGGAAGTCGTGGTGGCAGAGGGTGGACTTATTAATGTGATACTAAAACTCAACTGAAGGAAAAAAAGAACTTATCACTACATCACTAAGCATACAGAGGTAATCTTTTATGATACTACTACTAGTCATGAGTTACTGCTGGTGTTGTGGACCTGAAACCAACCAAATCAAATGTTGGATGTTATTTTTTCTCGATTTCACCCCATAACAATGAATATCTGACTTTGATTTATATCTCCCTCCTCTAATTCCGTCTGTAAGCCTCCTTTTTCTGTGTCTCTAACTGTCTGAAAGAAAAACAAATCACATTATCTCTCTCTCTCTCTCTCTCTCTCTCTCTCTCTCTCTCTCTCTCTCTCTCTCGTTTCGTTCTTTCCGTCTGTCAATATGCATCTGCCCCTGTTGCTCCTTCCCTCCTCCTCCCCCCCCCCCCGCTCCACCCTCCCTCTCCCTACCTCCGTCAACCCTCTCCCTGCTCTCTGCCCCGCTTATGATGATTTATAACATCTTTCTTCACATTCATGTTCTCTTTGCAGACGGGGGTTATTACTCAGGGGAGAAACCTTCCGACTTTTACCGCATCAATCTGCCAACTACGGATATCAGAAAACACTCGAAAGGTCGTACAGGTGAGCTAGAAAATAATAAGTTTTAGATCAAGGAATTTATCCTTTATCAAAGTTTGTGATCATATTCTTGATATGGTTTTGAGAACTAGAAATTGATTTTTGTTTGGGCTCGGATGTGTGGGATGTTTTGACGATTCTGGTTGAAAGATACAAAGTTTTTATATTCAGGTGCTTACTTCTTTTCTTTTTTTTGACATTCGATGTAAAAAATAGAGGCTCAAATCGCACATGGTTTTTGCTGTGACTATACTGTCCCGCATTATCAACTCATGATTTCAAGATACGAAATGTTACACATCGTGCAGACGGTTTTGAACTTAGCAAGATTTACAGATTTGTTAACAGTACGAATAAACCAAGGTACGTTATATAGATTGATCATTCGTAGATATTAATTTATAGACCTAATTCAAAGTCTAGCTCGTGAGAATGAGCTGTACGAGCCCTAACTATGCCTAATACTATGGTTTTTCTATTACGACAGCAGAGGAATTCTGCTCAGAAACCAGGCCTAGTCTCTTTGGTATAGAAGTCAGACGAGGAATATAGCTTGCTTCCACGATCTTTAGAATTGAATAGAAGGAGTAACTCTATACTCTGTGGCCACGTTATAAGGAAATCTAGTACATTCTCCTATTTGACACATAATACACATTGTGACGAAATTTATTTCCATGTGAGGGCGAGAGTAAACGTTCCAACCCGACGAATAATGGCTCTCGGCTTGTTGTCTAACAAATAAGGCGGACCCCCATTAACAGTTTCCTTTTGAGGCGATTAGACGCACAATGAAACAGTTTGAAAACCGTCTTAAAGTTGGGTAATTGTATACGTCATGTAGACCTCTATTTAGCAGTCACGATATCCCTTTAAAATGGCATTCCATTCCTATTGATTTGATGGTATTCTGTTTGCTATAAGGAATTGGAGTATAATGAGTATTTGGAGTCCACTGTGTTGGTAAACTCGTCAAGCATAATCATGAAGGAGGAGGGTGGGTGAATGCTGGAGGGGCGCCATTTCCCTTCTCCAGTTTAAGACATTTTGTAGACAATAACTTCTCATTACCCTCCTAATATTCATTTCCACTCTTTTAAAAGAAAACAAAAAACATAAATCAATACAATACAATACAAGTACACAAGTAAAATAAATCTGGAGATGGAAATGTGTGTTAGCTTAATGGAGATTACTCCCAATTGTGGTGGAAAATTGTACATTCTGAAGGAAATATGAGAGCCTAATGTTACTGTTCAAGTTGTCGGCACATCGCTTATGGGCTGCTCCTCTCCATATTCACCAACCCTCATCCCACCACCATTGTGTGGAGATGTCGTGGTATAGTTGATCAATACCTTGACTCTCAATCCAATGGGTAAGGGTTCGAATCCCAGCCCGGCACCAACGTCCTTTTGCAATACTTTAATCTACATTTACCACTCTCCACCCAGGTCTAAATTGGTAGCTGGCAATTGCTGGGTTAATAATGAATATAATTGCAGGGCCCGCAGTAAGAGCAGTAAGAGCAGTAAGAGCAGTAAGTGTTATTTACTGATGTGGCTACTGCAGGTAAAGAAGACCAAGTTATTATTTTATTACTATTATCATACAAACTTAATGCACTATTCATTGCTCAATATTAACGGCTATAGCGCGAGATGACTTACAGTGTTATATTTTAGTAAAATATGCATTTCTTTCATCTCCTGAAAAAAAGCTAAGCCAATGAACTTCAGCCTCCTCTTTTCGTTTGAAACTCTGCTCTTAAATTATTAAGCCTCTTTTTTTTTTTTATATCTTCATAAAAGCTAGTGCACCAAGACATCCGTCTCCAACTTGTCCTAATTTCCAACGAATAATATATCTAAATTTCTTTATGGCAATCTAAAAGCTTTGAACCAACTTTATAGATAAAGCGAACCATGCATCGTTAAATGCAATAAACAGACCTAGCTAATGAAGTAAAAAATTTATTGCAGACAAAAATGCGCTTTCGTTTTAAAGGAAAGTCTCGTCCGTGTAGCGTCGCTTAGAATTTTTATTGTTTCACGAAAAGGCTGTAAAATTAGAGACTGACTTCTGACGAATGATGAGAAGGCAACATTTATCAGTTATAAAAGCTAAATTTCTTGTGTCTGAAGAGATAATTGATGGTCTCAAGTCGCCATTTGAATGCCAACAGTAGACGCTATTGGTGAAGAGGTAAGTTTGATTCTTGGTTTGCTTAAATGAAGAAAGAAAAAAAGATTAAAATTAGATGTGATACTGATATTGAGTCTCTTCATCGCCGTGACTGCCTGACTGCAGACAGTATAATACCATACAAGTTCAAAGGGGCAAGACAAGTGTAGTTATTGCATGGTGATAAAACGGATGGGATGAAAAAGATGAGTAAGAGAGAAGAAGAGAGAGAGAGAGAGAGAGCGAGAGAGAGCAAGAGAGAGAGAGATAAAGAGAGAGAGAGAGAGAGATGAATCTAAATTTATGACTGAATGTCACGCGGGAATATTTTTTATTGAAGCGCCGTGTCATGAGGGGTGATAGGTTTGGCATGCAAGTCGTGCCGTCAAGCATGCGAAACAGAATGTCTCTTAAAGGCACCCTGAGGTAGGAGGAAATATGTGTATTATTTGTATCATCCTTCATTTACAAATAATTCACTTATCGTAACCACACTGGACCTTGTCACGTTCTCACACATCTTCTGGGTAGGGAGCAGAATCTTTAATTTAAAAATGTTTTAGGAGAAGAGGTGTCACTTTATTTAGTCGAAAACATCTCGTCTGTATTATTTCCTCAAACTCTTCTATTATTAAGTTAGTGAGGTTTAATGTATGCATATTACAGGATGAATATTGTCTTCGTTATTTTTATCGTGTATCTGTTTGGCAATTCAAATACAATGAAATATTATAAGAGAGACAATTAAAAACCTTGATGTTCACAAACTTGCTACAATTTTTGCTATTGAATCTTATTTATGTATTTTTAAAATAAATAATCACTTTAGTACTTAATTTATTCATTTATTTGTTTCTCGTAATGAACGTTTCTTTATCTAAAATAGAATAAAGTGACCGGAGCTGAAGTGTGACTGCCCTTTAAAATTCCACCTTCAGCAATATCTAATAAACAAATTCAAATTTTCCTATTTCTTAAATTGGTCGTAAACCGTTTTAGGCGAATTTAAATCTATTTCCTCGCTACCTTTAAATCTGGACGCGGCCCACCAAAAAAGTTACAAATTGCAACATGTGATAATAGACGACAGATCGCGTCTGCTTGGCATTTTCTTTCTTCTTCTTCAAAGATTGTGCAGAGAAAAATGAAACGGGAGAGTAGTGATTTCTTCTCGTGGGCACTTGAGAATTCCAGAGAGAAAATGGCTCCAAAAATAATGGAAATGGTCAGCTGTTACTGCCTGTAAAAATAGGTTCAGGGCATCACTTTCTTATGTCCACTACTTTTTACATTTTGGTCGTGATTGAAAAGGAGAGAAAGTGCACATCAAGTTCAGAATAGACTATATTCGCAGACGTTGTGTTAATATGTTATTATGATTCACCACTGAAGAACAAAGTGTTGACTGTAGGTTAATAAAACTTCTATTTTGTAAGCGTACCCTCCATGTATGATATTTTATTCAATTTTGTTGTTATAATTATGATGGGAAATGTCGATGACCCGAATTGGTTAATAATATTTCTATGAGTAAAATAGTTATGGACATACCTAAAGAAATATACACTTAACATATACGATTCCCAATTACAAAATAATCATCTATGCTGTCGACAATATAAGAAGTTCAATTATTCTTATGAATCGGTGATTACGAGTCGGCACTATATTGCAAAATATTTTTTATCACATGAATTACATTTTCCGGCAAATTTACTACATAAAGCTTGTAATCTATTGCGACAATTTCAGACAAAAGTTGCGTATTCATTCACAAATATACCAAAGATTTACTGAACGGAATACATGTATATAATTTATTGCATTTATTAGTTTTGACCACAAATGAATCCCTTTTCGGTGATGGGTCACATTTTCCTCGGCACCCGTTCCAAAAAAGTAACAAAGTGGCCGTCATATTCATTAGTCATCCATTCTTAACACTAGAGTAAAAAACCTCGTAATAGATTCGATTTCACTGGCCATTACACACATCATTCACTTCTCAAATAAACTGTTTTTGTTAGGTATTCAAAACTGATATTGATATAATTCACTTTTACCCATCTTATTTTTTTGTCAACGAAATACAATTTCCATTTTGTAACGACTTTCTAGATCGTTAATTTTACACATCACCCACAAATGTCTACTGAATTGCTTGCGATTTCACCGATCATTACACACACATATTTATATTTACCCAGATTACTATAAAATAAAATAAAAATAATTATGCTTGCTTATATAGCGCCTAACACTTACTTTATCAGAAGTCTCTAAGCGCTCTACAATAATGCAGCATAATTATTATTATGTATTTGTTATGTAATTTGTATATGTCCTTGTTATCATGCTCTCACGAAATATCACTTCCTACAGTATTGTACCCACATTGTAAATATAATATATATTTCAATTTTATGCTAATTGTGATTATAAGAATGAGTTGATTGTTTATTGAATATTATTACGCCTTATACATTTTTTGGCCATGCAAGTTAACAAATGTGTTTTGAAAGCCATGAAACATTTCAAAGGAAAAACAGTCATGGCAGTCTATGTTGGATGATATTGTTATATCACAATCATGGGTTTGATAAAAAAAAAAAAGGTATATAATGATGTATAGACCTTATCCTGTTTTAGGTAATTCCTCAAGTATTTGTTTAACTGTCATACCGATTAGGAGAGAGTTGGGTATGATGGGGGGGGGGGGGGGGGGGGGTAGATGGATGCATCTGGAGAAAGGAGAAGGGGAATGGCAGAGGACAGAAAGTAAATAGACTGTGTACATAAAGAAGTACACCACCTGACATTTCGTAATTTAGTAATGACAGTTCAGTTTACATCTCTCCTGCGACATGTGTATATAGAGGTTGAACTTTGAAGAAGAGGTTATGGAAATCCAAAACTATCCACAAGTTTGCTAGCAAAAATGACTGTGATCACTGTAGATGCAACTATCGATACTGTGTCAGTTCTATCAAGCTCTTGTATTGAAA
The DNA here is from genome assembly GCF_000002235.5 of Strongylocentrotus purpuratus. NCBI lineage: Eukaryota > Metazoa > Echinodermata > Echinoidea > Camarodonta > Strongylocentrotidae > Strongylocentrotus > Strongylocentrotus purpuratus. The sequence continues at coordinate 12,466,686 of NW_022145596.1, forward strand.
CAGACCATTCACTAAACGCATTATTATGCAACTTGTTGCTCTGAAATGAACCTTGATATTAGTCAAGGAGGTGATGACATCATACAAAGTATGTTCTAAATAAAATTAATACTTATATAAAAACAGTGGTATAAGGCAAGAAAGTATTTGAATTTGATAATCCTAAAGGAGGCAATGGCGAATAAGAATATAAAGATGAAGTGGGGCATCCTCCTCATACATGATGATACCATGATTACAGAACATACGCATGGTAAATGGAGAATGTTTGGCTATCTGCATTGAGGTATCGAACGAATAAATGAATAAATTCCTTCAGGGCATTGCTAATATGAAAAACCACATACCACCTGCATCTCTCCCTCATTCCTCCTTCCATATCCCCCCCCCTCTCTCTCTCTCTCTCTCTCTCTCTCTCTCTCTTTCTCATCCCTTCTCTTTCTCTATCTCTCTCTCTCATCCCTCCCATCTCTCTTTTTTGCCCATGATAGTCGGATGGAACATCCATTTTCATCAAGATGAAAAGAGCTTTACCTTGATATAGCCGCTGGGAAGAAAAGAAGATGGATGAAACTTAACGCGCTGTCAGGAGCATTTCAAAATAGTTTATGCTCTCTTCCAGAATCAGGGTTAACGTTGGAAACAGTACCCTCACTGCACTTACAGTGAAACATACTTTTAAAACTGTTGCCTAGCAAAAGTAGGTAAATAAATGATATACTAAGGTCATCATTTATCATTCGCACGGGATAATCTTCAGTTATGAGCTAGTTAAGCTAGTGTTATGCCACCCTATCCATTATAGCATCTAAGACTTGATGTGCAGTAGGACCTTTTCGGACATTATAACTAGCATCGATTTAGGTATTTCTGCCTTTTAAAAATGCTCTTTGTACATTACTATCATTATTTTTTTCTTCAAGACTATTCGGAAATTTTAAACCGTAAGTGAAGGAGAGTCGAAATATTTTTGAGTCAAGTAAATAAATGATAACGGAATAAGGCAATTTCGGAACTTAACGCATTTCGAGTTATGAATTTGGAGAAACCAGCTCATCAGCATCTCGTATCCTTTTTCACGTTTCCATGGACACCAGATGATCGGAGGTGAAGACACTGCAGTAATGATGACAGAGCATCTTCTTCGGTGGTTTTACGGTTCTTCAACAAAATCGACACACGTTATAGAGCTAAAAGAAGTTGAATATTCATGATGTTTTACCTGCCCCTACCGAATCATCCTTCCGTTCATCCTCGAAATTATCTCCTGATGATCCCCTAACTCTGCATGAGCATTATTTTGAAACATGAGATGGAGATAGAGAATAGGGAGGAGAGAAGGGATGAGAGACCGATCTGGTCTTCTGCATGCTCATGTTGTCGACTTGTCGGTCAATGAACTGAGAGATATCAACGCAGGGGATCTGCATTCTTTGGGTAATATTGAGTTCCTCTCCTTCTTCAAGACATTCACCCATTACATTCAGTGTGATTTCTTCATGTGGGAGACCTTGCTGTCATGTGTGGACATTTTCACAACAAGGAATATGTAAGGACTTGAGTGGCATAAATCATTACGCAACATTCTAATCTGGACAATTCTGGCAATGTTCAGATAGTCAAATAGTTATGGCACACATTGCAAGGCTCAAAATGGTTGTCCGGAGCATTATGGTAGGCCGACAATGATCTTTTTATATCATGATTTAAACAGATATGACTACCATAAAACACGTCAGGTACGATATCACTCGCCATTTCTCAATTTGCAGAAGCAGACTGTCCATAACGATTTATACTTGTCGCTGTCATCAATTTATTATAAAGACTGACGATGTCTCAAAAGATTATCCAACCCTTAGCTTTTAAAGTGCATCGAGCTTATACAAATTATCCCTGTATTAAATGCGAGCATGTTCTGTTGAAGTTATACTAGAATTGAGACAGGAAATAACCGAAAGTGACAGTTTTGCAAAAACTCTATATTTTTCCCCATGACCCCGAGAAATATGGCAAACCCTTAATTTTGCGTTCCCTAAACATGAGTGCTTCTATACCCTTTGGGCAGTGCATAAACACTGACTTTGTATATTTGTTGTGATTTCCCCCAACTATGAAATCAAATAAACTGGCGCCCAACAGGTGAGAAAGATCGGGGAAATATGTGAAAATATCTCGAATATGACAGGTGGGATAAAGATTGTTGTCAATGGTAGATTATGGTGCCCTTCACTTCTCGCGTGCTAAATGGTCGGGGCGGCGTTGCGGTCAGTGACCGGTCGGCGCCGGAAGGCCAGGCGACAGGAGGAGGGGGTGGTGTTGGTCTTTAGGCTAGTTTTGATGCCTCTGGAAGCAGATGTGTGATCATGATGTCTCCCATGCCTGTTATGTGGTTCTACTTTGCTGATGGTGTGCAATCCATATATATTGATGGATGGAGAGTCAGGCAGAAAGAGAGAGAGAGAGAGAGAGAGGAAGAGAGAGAGAGAGAGTGTGTGTGTGTGTGTGTGTGTGCTTGTACGTGTGCCTGCGTGTGTGTGCCTGTGCGTGTGCGTGTATGTGTGTGAGTGTGTGACAGGTAACACAGTGAGAGGGATAGAGAGAGAGCACGAATTGAGAGAGGCAGAAGAAATACATTATTTAAAAAAGAAATTGGTGTTGATAAAAAAAATAGACGGATGGAAGGTATATTCAATTTCTTAAAAAAACAACTCTAGAATTAGAAAGAGGATTCAGGCACGAAAAGATTGATAGGGAGTTTTATATATCGGTATATCTCAGGTAAAAATATCTGGATATTTAAAAAAATTCGTATCCATGGTACCAACACATATCACAACATTTTCATTTGTACAACGGCATGCTGCACTGAAAACGATATACCTTGTTCTAAAAAGGAGGGCGCCGAAAAAGCACCATACGTGATATTTACACGTTTTGACTACCTTTTCTCTTCACTGCTCTTTGCACGAGCAGAAAGATGTTATCTGCCCTACATTCTTTTTTAGCTGCTCTGATATTTTCCACTTGTGTTATATACCGGGCAAGGGCTGGAGTTTGAAAGAAAATATAATAACATCGTTTGCCTGATGACAAAATATTCAGCTAACTTGTCAGCAAATTCCCCCTGTTGAAGTATGATTATCTTCAACTGAACTCTCATTTTCTAAACAGGACATTTATCTTACAAAACCTTTATTCAGTATAAAAATAAGAACACTAAATGAAATAGAATGTTTTTAAAAACACCATACATTTAACCCCCAACAGAAAAGAGAAAATATTTTTCCAAATATCTTTCCAACGACCTTTCCAGAGCATAAACTAAAGAGCACAATTCACAAAAACCTATTTCCTAAGGTCTACAAAATATAACACAAACTTTTCTTTTTTTTTCCCTACTCATCCTACAAAGATGATACGATAAATGGAGGAAAGAAAGAAGGAAAGCCTGCTGCATTTCAAAAGCTGCTCATTTTATCACCTGCCTCATCTTTTTAATAACCATTCTCACGTCCCTGTAGCCCACTGGTGAAATAAGGGGGAGCACAACCAGGCTTTTTTAAAAAATCATATGGCACATTTTAAGTAAATAAAAATAATTATGTGCCCCGCAATTCGTCATTGTATTTGTATTACGCCTCCCCTTCCCCGTTCAAGTTTCAGAGTCGATTTCTTCAGAGAATTTTCGGCATCCCCCCCCCCTCACCTTCCACAATTTTGAAAGAGTCCTGTATCCGCCCCTGCCTTTTGTCACCATATTCATCATCGCCAGCATCCCTCTTGCATTACCTTTACCTTTACTTCCAACAGGGAAATGTTACAGGCTCACATTTTTCTATGTTATTGGAAGACATTACCCCGGGCAATCAGCTCCATTATTGCAATAAATGCCACGTAGATGAGTGAACCTGGTTTCTTTCATTTAGTGTGAGCCCATTTCACATTTTAAATCTGTCCCAACGTGACATTGCCTTTTTGGAAATATATATGGATGTGACATGCCTTCCGCATGTGTATCCCTATGGTATTTGATAAGTCTCCTTAGGAAACGGCATGATAACTTAAAATTGCTTTTTATTCCTGAAATTGAGATTGACATTTTCTAATCCTAATCCATTTTCGAATTTCTATTCGTGTGTGTGTGTGAAAAGAAACACATTTCGATGCTAATTATCGAATACCGATCCATGTAAATATAGCACACGAGCAAATATATTTTGTTAATTTTCTGTAATTATATGGATAATTACAAAACGTTCAAACAATGGATATCCTATACTTGATTTTATGTTCGTTAATCATAATGCTTGATTAATGGGCCTACAAATCTATTGAGTTTTATGTCGGTTCTACTTGGTGGCATTGCTTATATGAAAGCTTGCATGATCTGGAATGGTGCACATATTTCAGTGGTTTGCCGATCGAATTTGTACTTCAAAATGATAGCAAACAGTCTGTGGACAAAAATGAAGGTACATGACTGTATTTGCCTCTTAGACCTGACGTGTTATGTTGGAGAAATGCATGTGATTCTAGATACCGTCTGTTATACATGTAGAACTTCAGTGATTTGTAATTCAATCTTTCGTGGAAGAAAAAAAGAAGAGAAGATAAATGATAGGGGCTGCACGGAGAAAAGCATGTGAAGGGGATGCAGAAATGGAGAATAGCCGCAGGTGATCCATTCTCGGTGCGTCCGATACCAATCCATCAACGTCAATTACATATTGAGATGCGACAAATTTCAGTCTCTCTTTATCCCTGAACAATGTGCCCATAGTCCCGCCTACCCTGGTCGGCGTCGTATTATTTTAGCTGCTGTATCATACCAGTTAGCAAAATAAAGGGAGAGAACTCGACTTGTTGTAGGTGTACAATCTCTTTTCGAAATAGTAATATATAAGGCTATTAATTTTATTTTTAGTTGTAAGCCCTAACAAAGAGGAGTCCAAACTGACATAGACTTGAGTAGTTCTGAATAAGATGACCTCAAATAGCCCTTTGAACCTTTATTCGACTTACAATGTAGATGATCAATTACGTTGTACCTATATCTGTTTTTTTTTATTATGCTAGTGGGAAGCAGTATGGACTGCCAATTCAAAAAAGAAATCCATTCATAATTTATGATTAATATATTCAAGTAATGGTTTCATGGGAAGTCATGGATTTGGTCTGTTAAACTTTAAAATTGAATATTAATATAATCAATGGAAAGGCAAGACTTGTCTTTCCATTACATTGTTGATTGTTACTTTAAATTTCTTGATTTAAACGAATCAGAACATTTACCCAGAGCCCTAGGTGATACATAATGGAGAAGGGAAAGGTTATCAAAAATACATTTTTTTAAAAACTTTTAAACCTTAGAATGTCTCAACAGCAGCACTAACTTTCATGTCAATATTGGACTCCGTCAGGGGCTTTTGCACCCTAGGAGAAATGCACTATTTGGCATTAGTTATTGAAACTTGCATACAAAATTAAAGTGGTCATGGACTTTAAAACACAATTCACGTCAAGGATATACTATACTAGAAAATCATCTCATGTTATTTCGTAAGAAATTAACTTCCATCGCCCATGCAGGGGCACTTTAATAACATCACATAAAAACGAACCCTTTAGAGCTTTGAATCTTATAGCGCTTTGTGGGGGAAACTCGTTTCAGCACTTTCCGTTAATTTAAAAACACTCTAACGTGTTAAACTTTAACCGAAAATAAATATTATAATGATGTCACATTCCTAGAAAAATACTTCTCATGAGATCAGTGTCAATGAAACAGAGGAAATGAGTCGGGGATAAAATGAGCGAAATTGGAAGCATACGAGGCCTGTGACCGGACATAGAGATTAATCCCTTACGGAATCACTGCTTTCAATGTCTTTCGATATCTCACATAATTTTGGTTCAATCTACCAATCAGTAATTAAAAACCTCAAAACCTTGCTTGCAAAAAAGCATGCATGTAATGATACTGTGTGTGTGTGTTTTGTTTTTGTTTTTTTTGGGGGGGGGAGGGGGGAATATTAAACTAGAAAGATGATAGATGGTTACGGACTGGTATAGTCGATTGTATCTCTTTGTTCCCAAATTAATTTGGAAGGATTAGCTATGTCTTTAAGGAGAATCGTTTTCTGGCACTATCTACAAGCATTTTAATTTAATCAATATACTTGTTTAGAAAATTCAAGTCGTGTTTTCCATTCATTTCTGCTTAGCGTATAAATGTATATTATTATTACCTCAATTATTAAAGTAACATTTATATATCACCTGAGAGACGTATGTGTATGGAAAATAACATTATTTGATGTAACATACATCATAGATCTGAAGATAAGCAGTTATGGAATCTTGCGAAACATGATTTTAAACTCTTTCTATCTAGAAATGAACACGTGCAGGTGGTAGTGGTTGAGAGCAGGGCAAAATCAATTTTCGGTCTGGAGGGCTGAAAGATATCGCATTCCGCCAATCCAGCCGATAATTTATTGGAGATCGTTTCCGCAAATTTACACGGCGATTCTTCAATCCCGAATGAGTCCGAAAAATACTTCCACAGAAATCTCGCTCGCGTTTCCAAAACGAGCCCCGAGCAATCATGCGCAAGGAGTTAAGTGTCATTCCGCTCTTTAAATTGGCAATCTACCGCGGAGGGTTAATTTTCGTCAATATGGAGGATCATGTTACAAATTGCACCAGTTGACGAAAGCAAGCCTGTTGGTATTTGTTTCACTTAATGTTCGTAAGTGCATGAATGTTGCATAGTGTTTGAATTTATTAGCGTATACCTTAATGATTTTGTTGTTTTGTCTCCATGTCGAATTGTTTGCAGACCCCTGAACATTTTAGGCCTGAGGTAATGTAGAACAAAATTGAAATTACGAGTTTAATTATGTAAAAGGCAGAGTAACAAAGCGCCTAGGTAAATTATCCCATTATAATGTCACAACAGAATGTGTGAGAGAGAGAGAGAGAGAGAATAAAGAAATGGTGAGGAAATAGTGAGAAGATAAAGACAATCGATCCCTGCATGCCCTGTGTATGCATCACACCCCATCCACCATACACCCCCCCCCCCCCCGCGACTGGAACTAAGTTACGCCAATGTAACGTACAAGAAGATCCATATACAAGATTAGGACAGACTCGCAACATAGCATTATTTAAAAAAAATTCTATTAACAGATCCTAATTCAACATCTAACGTAGATAAGCAGACCCAACTTTTCACAGGAATGAAACAGGGATGAACATTAGTTAATTTTGTCCTTGCTGTTTTGTAAGAAAAGGCGTGGCGAAAAGATGTCACTGGTATCAGAATATTATTTTCATCATCGGAAATAAATATGAAGAGGCTTGTAAATTTTGTTACAAATCAACACAGCTAAAGTGAAATAATATTTAGAGAATGTTTCTAAATGCTTCCTTTGATCAATGACAGTTGATTAGTCTTGGGGAATTTTTATGGTAAAATGGCGCTTATTTCTAAATCATCTGATAAATTACTCAGTCAAACCGTTTTCCCCATATACATCTTTGATATCCTTGTGATGTTGAAATCAGAACACTTGTCGTGTAAGGGACTGAATACAAATACCCCACCCCAAGGAATTCAATGTTTTCCCACATACATTGAATACGTGCGTTCATCGAAGTTCTACATTATAACCCAAAGAAATAATATTCACTTTATCCCTTTTTCTTTATTTGTTACTCGATTACAGTAATGATCGTCCGCAAGATATGCTTTATATCATTTAAATATTTTCAAGAGTCCAAATCAGTCAAACTATACCTTTAAGTTTAAGATCACATGTCTTGGCCGTAACCTTGCACTCACTTCATACGCTCCTTCCAAACAAACCAAATACTCTTGTCTACCCGGCTGAGCTAGGCCTAAACCATATAAACAAACTGGGTTGATAAGGTGGCCTTAAATGAACTCAGTGATGAAAAGCAGCGAATTAGTCTAGTCAGGTTGGAAATAAACAGCGGGCAAATTTGTCAGCTATATACTGTAGTCGTGACTTGGGTTTAAAGAGAAAGTTGAGTTTTTGGGAGAGGTGAAAATAATTAGTGAGCGTTTTCATCGTTATTATGCAAGTGTGGATGAAAATCAGAGAAAAATGTTGCCTGGAAAGCATGGCTCTTCAAATGCCTTTATATTCTAGATATGACATGTAACAGCTTTAAAATGTGGGCCTCATTTTTATGCCACATGTTTATGTAGTCTCATATACATCTTTATATTTACAGTGCTTGCTACTTTTACCAAGACTGGGCCAAATTTCTTATCATTTTGATGATTCCAGAATCTTGGAGTACACACCAATACTCATACGCTACATGATCAACTTTTTTTGATCGATACCGTACCGCTTCTTTTACAATGCAATCGTATGACCAGAACTCAACTTCATCTTTAAATCGAACATGGAACTGTTGGGTGTACTCCCATTTAGGGGTAATTGGTGTAGTCCCGTATACAGTTGTTATTTGTAATCCTATATAAAGGAATTTAAGCATGGCAAAAGATTAGATTAATAAGAGTCTGAGCAGGATATGGATTTACGTCGTACGTAGATATGAAGTAACTATACAAAAAATACTTATTATTATGCGCACTTTGGCCCTGTTTCATGAAACGAGCTTAGTATCCAAAAAAAAACGATGTATGAATGAAAACAATCGCTATAGCTAATTTGTTGATAGCAAATAAAATTGAGTCATTTAAAGGGCGAGTCACCTCTATTTGAAAGTTATATTAAATAACTAAAGAAAATTAAACAAAACAGTGAAAGCTTATCAATATCAGATGATTTAAGGAATTTCAAAGTTTCGCATAATTTAATAAAACAATGATAATGTATCGCATATAGGCTGTATACAATATGTGAGTTGGTGATGCCATCCGCTCACTTTTCTCTTTCCGTTTTGTAAATAAACTTTATAAAAACTCAAAATTGTCCTGAAGATGGATTTTCGATGCAAGGACTTAATGCGATATATCATATACTGCTTAATGTCAAACTGCAAAAAACGAGACAAAATTTTCGTAAAGGGAGTTGTTTTGTTGCTTTTTCCAAAGGATATTCTGAACAAAGTTTCAAACTCTATCTGTGACCTTTGTGCGTTGGCGGCCTGTGGCACTTAAAGCACGACATTTTGTGTTCTATGTTTCCTGTCGAATTACACGGTACGTAGGCTGACTAAAAAGCCAACACACCATGCATCGCCGCTCAGTATTAGACCAGTCGTGTAGAAATAGAGGCAACTTGGGAATATGGTGAAGCTATAAATGGGAAAACAAATCAACATTTGCGAATACCCTGATCCCAACTCATGAATGTTAGAGTACCTGAAGAGAAGCAAGCGGCAGACAGGCGAGTAATTTTCTTTTTCTACCGCAGGGGAGATTTTTTTTCACTTGAGAAGTTACTTAACTTTCCACGAAAGGTTGCAATAGCAACAGCGGAAAAGAATGATATGTGAAAGAGGCCTATACATAATAGGTTTATAAGCGGATATATATCTACATATGCCTCCTTATATAGCATGTTAGATTATATCAAAAAAGTACGTGCCTGATACCGTAAATTTAGATTGTAATGGTTGTAATGATTTTAGAAAATAGTGTGCTCCTTAACTATGTATTAAAAAGACAACAAACAACCATTAAAAATTTAAAATCATTCAGGCCCATTTCTATTAGATGGAGGCAATGAATTGTCCAAACTTAATTTCTTTTTCAAATGACAAAATGGTCGAACTATAAAAACCCCAAACAATAGATTCATCAAGGTTGTTTACAAAATTGTAATGTTGTGTATTAAAGTGAACATCTACAATCAAACCTTTTTTCCCTGCTCGATGACGGATTAAAATGATTATCATGGATTAATGTTTTTGCTTCGAATGGATCAATTAAGTGACATAAGTATTGTGACAAACGTGAAAGTAAGAGAGCGAGAGAGAGAGAGAGAGAGAGGGGGGGAGAGAGAGGGGGGGAGAGAGCGAGAGAGAGAGAGAGAGAGGGGAGAGGAGAAAGTCAGGGAGAGGGTGAGAGGGAAAACAAAAACAGGAGAAATTTACAAAGAGGAGAGAGTATTAGGACGAGAAGAGAAAAGAGGCATCAACGAAAGCGAAAGAAAGGGAATGGGGGTCCGAGAGAGAAAGTAGAGATGGCAGAGGATGAGGGGTTCAAGATGGAATGGAATCGGGGGCAGGTAAAGAGAGTCTTCAGTCGTGAGTATGTTAGGGTTGTGGTAATTGGAGCGTGACTCGATGATTAGTTTATGATGAAGTCATCCAAAAAATGGTCTGCCGCTGAGCATTTAACCGTCTGTGACAGATTCACCTTATTGGGGAGACAAACCTGGGAGGGACATAGTTGGGATGCTAGATACGATATTGATTGAAAGATTGGGTAGAAATCATATATTCAAATTTAGAAGATATTGAATAAAAAAATATTAATGACGGAAAGTTGGGTACAAAGTGAAACAGGTGGTTCTTCCAAAATGGGAGTAACGCATAAAAATGTTACAGGACTCAAAATATCATTTCTATTTTATTTCAGATTTATAAAAATGCACAGGGATACTTTTTGTCGCTAACATCACATACTTGCGTAAGTCGATTTTAGTGTTAAAAATTAGAATTGGGCGAGAACTTGAATACTTGGAAGAATAATGGCGTCGAAAAGCACACTCTGTGGATGTAAATGTGGACAAAAGAGTCTACAAAAAAAGAGAGGAACCGTGGTACTTGCGTAAGTCGATTTTAGTGTTAAAAATGCAAATTTGGCGAGAACTTGAATACTTGGAAGAATAATGGCGTCAAAAAGCACACTCTGTGGATGTAAATGTGGACAAAAGAGTCTACAAAAAAGAGAGGAACCGTGGAGATGCATTGGACAAAATGGAGAGGGGGAGAGATGAGGAGAGAGAGAGAGAGAAAGCAAGAGAAAGAGACAAAGAGAGAGAGAGAGAGAGAGAGAGAAAGAGATGGAGAGGGGAGAAAGAGAGAGGATAAAGAGAGAGGGAGAGGGAGAGTGAGAAAGCGAGAAACATTTGGCATGTTGGGTGGAGTATATAGAATTGATGCATCTTCTTCGCTCTAGTTATCTCACCATCTCACACCAATATTCTCCCGGGCTAAGTCAGGCCTACGATCAATACAAAAGTGTATCTGCCATTCATTTCCTCCATCTCATCCTGAACACATCACCTTACCATAACCAGTTGAAGAAAAAGAAAAACCACATCCCTGCTTCTGCTTCTTTTTCATTCACTCATTACATTAGCGAGCGAACGTGCGCGGACGTTGAACCAGACAGAAGTGAAAGTGGCGCCAAAGAGTGGCGCCTCAGGGGAATTTCACCTGGGTGTCGTCTACATCTGTGGCGGCGGTTTACCGGGGTCTCCCCGCGTCACCGTTTTTAGATTTTAAAGGTGTGATCGAAGTTTGTATAGGCGTGTGCGTGTGTTTTGCCGTGTGTGTGTGTGTGTGTGTGTGTATTCTTGTCTTTATCTATGTGAATATCTACAAGTTAAACTTATGATAGTTGGAGAGAACGAATCGCTTATTCGGACTTGAGATGTTTTGAAATTCCATTATTTTACTCTCATGGAAATGAGTAACCTCACCACCGTCACCGTTTATCAGAAGATGCGCCAAAATCACATCTTGTATTTCGCTAATAATAATTGTATTAGCCTAGGAAAAAGATATTCTCAATTCACATTTGCAAATGCAACATCGTGTGTTGATATAAAACTCTGCTATGCGTTGGTGTAGTGGTCAATTGTGTGTCTTCATGTCAACTCACACGGCTTTGAATCCGAGTCATATATTTCGGATGGTGGAGGTTCTCTCTTAAGTAAATAATCAGATCTGAATGATGATTTTTGTAAACATAGGCCTATGTAAAAAAAATATATATATCATTACACAAACGGGCACAAACCAAAGACGTTTAAATATACAAACCCATTATACAAACAGCGTATGCCTTTATTTGCCTTGATGTCTAAAAGCAATTGGTCTTTAAAATCAAATGGTCTTTCGAATCAAAACTTTTTCAATAACCAATCGTTTTCTGAAAATACTCGTAGTAGGCTAAACTTCGTTCAAGCGACCACTATTTGCGTTTATGTCCGAAGACCACAACGCACCTTTAAGCTGTGTCATTCCAATACTCTGACCATTGACGAGAGTAGTGTACACCATGCATATGCATCATGTCTGGCTTACCTCTCCACCTGAAAATCTTGTCTCCACTATCCACTTTTTCCCTCCTTTATTTTACCCATCTTCTATTTGCTTTTTCATTTCTGCTACTTCTGGTCACACTCTGAAACAGAATCTTCAATTACAAACACTTGCCGCATGCGTGAGTCATTCCTTCAATTCTTTAATTCACCTATTTCTTCGATCAAAATCATATAAATAAAAAAAGTGTGCCCAAATCCCTCTGGTGTCACGTGTCCTAGGTACAGTTACAAGTTTCTTTCCGCTAGTGTTTTAGTGATTTTGCGCGCCGGTGTATGGATGAGTATTTTATTCATGAGTATGTAAGGTAGAGATGAGTAGCATTGATTTTCACAAGCTGCTCTCTTGAGCTCTCTCAAGCTCTCGAGATGATCTTGTTTAATGAGAGAGAGATGCATGATGGGTAACATGATGAGGCGGAGTTAGAGAATGATTTGGTCATGCAAGTGTGTCATCAATCATCCATGAAGTGGTTTTTTATATTTGTTTTATCGACTCGAAATGCAAAGAGAAAGCGCTAAAGCAGGTGATATTAGGTTGTATAACATATTTCTATGTTCTCGTGATGGAAAAGGTTGATCATATATGATTAGAGTTACAATTCGATATGCTGTGCTGCAATTTAATCAACATAATACTGCAGTTACAATTCATAGTATTTGAATAGAAGTATGACAGCGTAATATAAATTCTCGTAGATATCTTGTAGCGTGTCGAAAGTGTCAAATTATGTGCATTTGTTTTTATACTTCTTATTAATATTTATGAATAAATTATCTCATCTGTATTTTTCGAAGAGTTAAAAATGTAGAAACCTTTTTTCAACATTATCAGTATTTTTCAAAGAGTTTCAAATGTGTGGAACTTTTTTTTAAATAGGAACCATCTCTCCAAATAATATTACCATCTATTTAACATAGAATGCCCGATTATATTTATTGCGTAATACCGTTTAGCGAGTTATGATCACCATAATTAGATTTACCATTGTCTGTAGCTGTTGCATGCACCATTGTCGTTGAAATACTGTCGAAGGTGCAAGAAAATTCAATGGAATATTAGTATACCAGTGGAGGGGAGTGCGGTATTTTATTTTTGACATCTTGATAATTGACAAGCTTAACCTACGGCATGCCATGGTGTTGAACGATATGCGCTCGAAAGTGATTGACTAATGTAAACCAGCTCGCATAAACGGAGCTTTGAAAAGGCGCCAATTAGAGAAATATTCACGGCATAATATTATGAAGAGCGACAAATCCGTGAACAGGTGCGCAAATATGAAAGGGGATTGAGGGTGATTTAAGGAACCCTGTCGCCGCTTCCGCTGCCCGGATAATGAAAGTTGGTGGTTTCTGCTCTCCCCCCCCTTCTTTCTCCAGTTCAACATGAATGCTTTACGAACAGTTTTAGAAATCCTTCGGTCTATTGAAAACTATTAAAAATCGATTTGTAGTGTAGACCTGCAGTGAATTTCTGCCACTTCTAATCATTTTTTAAATGTTTCAAATTGGTTCTCAAAGAGATAATACCAAAGCAATGTTTATAAGCTTCGGTATAATCACGCGTTGATTTATAAAAGTTAAGGATCAGAAAGCTAAAGACACTTCTCGCTTTCATCACATGTTGACATTAACCGTAGAACAAAGCTAGGATTGCTTTTACATTTGTTGGAATGTTCAAACAGTTTTTAAATCGTTTTAGTTTTTACATGTTTCAGATGAAAGCCTACATCGTTGTTCTCATTCACAGAGTATTTACATTTTGTTTTGGTCGGTTTTCGAATGTCAGTATTTTCACTTTTTTAGGCTTTCTAGCCTCCAACTTGGTTTTCTTCTCATTAATACTTCTACCTATCTCTCGCATACCAATCTCTCCACACAGGCACACGTGAAATATAGACGAGGCGTACACCACTCCACCGCAATTAGCCAATCACAACCCTCATGTGACATCACATGCTCGTAATTACTCACGCATGCTGTACAACCAGTCAACTTTTCGTGGGAGATACGCAGACGACACTTTGAGCCAAAAGCATCCCGCCGATATCTCCCAGTTCGCGGAGTGCACATTTTTGGAATAAGTCAGGCGTCTAATACTTTTTCGTGGAGTGTTTGCGTACCAGGGAATTCTCGCTTTCTATTTGGATTTACTATACATGCCGAAGTAACTGGATTCAATACACCATCGTGTTTTGTGGATTCATTTTAACTGGAAAAAGGTATGTGCATTTGTCGATTTATTAACCAAATTACACTTGAAAACAGTAGAATTATAGTTCTTTGTCCAGTCATAAGCCCACTTGAATTTTTTTTAAACAGCTGTTGATATGTACCTAAATGAGAAAACATTAAGTTAAGTAGGCCTACTTTTTTCTAATTTAGATTTGTTACAAGTCGTATATTTCATTATTCACCGTAGGGATTTACTTCTGATAGGCCTTCATGTAACATTATAGGCTGTTCACATTAAAGACACTTTTGACATTTACTTGATGAAAAACTTCTATATGTTGCCATGGTAACCTTAGCAGAATCCAAGTCCCTAGCTCTAGGAGAAAAATTATCACCTTTCTCCATCTCCTTAAAGTATTCGTATTACCATGGCTTCCCCGTCTCTTCTGCCCGTTTGTATTTTACCATCGGATATCGAGTATTGACTTATCCTTTTAACAATTTAGCCTGCAGCATTATTCTCATTCTACCTTCTGAAAGCATCAATCTATTTATCTCTCTATCTATCACTATCGTACTATCCCGTATGTACATGTATTATCCGCTCTTTCTATCTCGCTCTCCCTTAACTGTCTTGCATATTTTCTTTCGCCATTTTCCTTCTTACTTCCCTTTTAAGAGGGCAATTTTTTTTTCTTTAATAATATCACTCATATTCCCTATTTTCTCTACCCACATAATTATGTCCAGTCTTTTCTTTCCCTCTTTCTCTATATTTTGTGTGCGTCTTTCTCTCCACCCCTCTCTCTCTCTCTCTCTCTCTCTCTCTCTCTTTTACCTTTTCTCTCTATTGCCCCTTTTCAGTTCTTTTCGTTCCTTTATCATCTTGCTCTTCTTCCCCCTTACTCCTATATTATATGGACACCCCTCTGTGGATCTCTCTCTCTCTAGTCTCTACATCATCTCAATGGCATGTGCCCTCCCCCTCTCTCTAATTATTATCTTTCTCTCTCTCTCTCTCTCTCTCTCTCTCACTCATTCTGTTTCACTCTCGCTCTTTTTATCTTTCAATTTCCCCCATTTCCCCCTCCTCATCACTCCTTCCTCGATTCACCTCGCCCTAACCCTTTATCTCTCTATCTTCATATATTCACCAATAATGACTTTTCAATTGGTTCTGAATGGAGAAAAATCGGTTGCGACAAATCAGGAAGAGACTGAAAAGGGACTCCCGATGTTCTATAATGCATGGCGGCCCTGGCTTGAAAACTAAAAAGTACGATGAACCCGGTGATGTCCCTAGGTCGTTGGGCTAGAGCACCTTCTGCAGTAGAGTACTTCCAATTTTGAATTATTAATTCCAAAAGTGATCTCTGTACTGTAGCTTTATCTATGGGAGCAATGCCCAAAATAAGACAAACTTGCATGATTGGATTACGCTATCTTCTGCATATTAAGGAGAGCCATGAATGACTTTCAAATCAATGAGCGGCATTCTTAGTTACAGTGGATATAGTTTCAAGATGTATAAGGCTATGGCGAAGTCTAAAACAAAATAGCTTTTTAACAGGATTTGTTGAGGGGATGGAGATGGCTGATGACCATGGAAGTGGTGGGCTTTATTTCTGCACCTCTACACTGCCTCTGACAGACCCTGGTTTGGGACGAAAGACGCGTCTTTGGGATGATTAAGTTAAACCCAGTACTCAGATGTAAAATCTGGGCCTTGCGACATGTAATTAGACGTTGTAAGCAATCGTGAATATTTATTGTTTCTGCTGTAATCTGTCTATGACTTTAAACTATCATAAGTTACTTTTCACTGTAGAGTTATAATGGATTGAAGGAGATACTATTTATTTTGGTAGTATATAACTATATTAATCGTAACTTGTTATGGTGCAAGGCCCAAATCAGATTTATAAACGTCTGTAAAACCCCAAAACATTCATATCCAGCACACACCCGCTCACACCCACACGCACGCACACACGCACACATGCAAGAACTCAGTGTAGACAAAATAATTAGGGGTGTGTGAGCATTGTGCATGGAAGCATAGGGAAGCCTTTTGAATCATGTGCTAATGTATTGCAGAAATTGAATAAAAGGAGTCACATTCCTCTAACTCTCTAAGGTACACCACTAACGATCCCTGTCAGTGATACCCTACAAAAGAAGAAAATTAATGGTAACATTAACAAAAAGTGTCACTTAACATTACAAGAAACCGTTTGAATTCATGTTATGCTTGTTTGATGGGAGAATTACAGTCGGGAGTTAGATCGAGGCCGTCGTTTCTAAATCATCTCCTTTGTTATTTACTCGTATTTTACTCCTTTTCATTGAGCAAGATCGGTCTACTAATTTCTGTGCCGATAGCCGACAAAGCATCCCGCGGGAATTTTTGTATGTGTTTATTCTCATCCATTCAGGGCACAGAGGAGGAAAGAATAAAATGGAGGTAGAGGCATTGCAAGGGGATTGAGGAGATAATCTAACACATAGCTGCAAATGGATCCTATATAGTCGTGCTTTCACTTTACAGGATTTAAATGTTTTGTCATAGTATAAAGGTACAAAAAGAAATAACTTGTGTAAAGGTCATAGGTACGTTTGGGATTTGTTGTTGTTGAAAAGTCAATATAATTACGTATATATATGTATGCTCAGAAGATACTCTGTAATTCCTTTTTATACTAATAAAACTCGATGCATTTTAGTCTAAATAGATCAATTATTATGAAGCGATTCAAGTCATGCAAATAAATTCTTGTAATATATTATAAGCGATCACGATGAACCATACTTTTCTTGAAGGTATATTTAGATGGCATAAGGGCTACCTCTTTTTAGTTTTTAGTACCCCGTTAACAATTTGATACTCCCCCCCCCCCAGAAACACGCACACATACAAACAGGGGGGGGGGGGACATCAACACTTGCAACTCGTGTACTTTAACCCGAATGATACCCCCCCCCCCCCCCCGCAGAAACACGCACACAATAAACAGGGGGGACATCAACACTTGGCATGCAACTCATGTACTTTAACCCGAATGACATGCAAGTGTCAAAGCTTGCAATCTTAACAACATAATCTACATCTGCAACAGGGAATTTAAAGAGTGATTAGAAGTCATTAACGCCAAATTGCGCTCATCGATAAATCATGAATTTAACACACCAATACCATTACCGTGGAGGCACCAACCAAAATGGCGTCAAATGTGGCTTTGTCATCGTTGAGATTTCTTTGGAGGCAGTTGATGATTCCACTGGTGGTTCACCATGACGTTGACAGATAGGTGGTAATTATGAGTCGCTCAAGATGAAAACCTCCCGAATGTTTCACGTCTTCCACACGAATCTAGAGTACGGCTAATTGATGCAGTCATTGGCTGCTGTCACGCGGTCACGTGATGGGTGGTTGGCGCCACAAGCCAATTATGGACAATCTGTATTAATCTTGTTTTCATGGCCATGAGTATGATGAGGTATATGATACTTTTTTCACCCATCGTCTATACTGTAGTATATTATATATCTGTTTCTTAACGTACTTCATGACTTTGATCATTAAATATAGGTCATTTTTGTAAATAAAGACAAAGGTCATTATAACATCATGAAAAATAATAAACTGACCATTACAGTGGGTAACGTTAATGGTCAAACTAATATGTGATTGTAATGTTATCATTGATGTCCCTCAAAAGCAAATGACACAAATCTCTTGCCATAAGCCGTATACTAATTGCGTTTTCTCCTTAAATGCTGCCTCATATTATTGCGATATACGATGTATGAATTTGAGGATTTTAAATATGATTGTCATGACTATATTCTTCGGCTCCACCTCTTCAACAAGTGCATTCGCCATTAGGTATAATTACTTGATACAGTATATCAATGCTAGATCGTAGCCTATCCATGATGACTCAGTAATAGTCACTGCAGTTATGGTGGCGTAAAACGGATCTCTACTAATTATTGAAATCGTTACCGAGGGCACGGTGAATCGTCAACTGTCAAATAAAAAATGCAAACCAACCCCATAAGAATGACAATACTTCCAGCGAAATACTCTCAGCGACTCTACCAAAGTGGCCATGCAAATAGTAGGTAATCTCCATTCGCGATATGAATGTAAGTCCTGTAAGTGGTGGCTAGTCATCACTGCACAAGTGTTCGGAGTGTCTTCCGAAGCACGTCATGTAAGGGAAGTTCCCTTTGGCGAGCCAGGTTGGATAGGAAATCAAGGACATCCCCACGTATCTGTTTCCGAGTGCTTTTGTTCCCGGTAGTACATGATACGTCTCATACCCATCGTTGCAGTAACATGGTTTGAAAGCAATCTTGCATTAATGTAAAATGATACGGAAGGAGAGGGTTTTATCCGAACATGACAGGAAGTCCTGATCCATCTGCGTGCTCCTGACAATCAGTCTTCACTTCCTCTATCTGAAAGTAGTGCAACATTCGTTTAGAGCGCTTCCAAGTAATTGCCGTCTCTTTTGTAAATAATCTAGAGTCCTTTATATTTCTTCATATTATCATTATATTTTGCATATAGTATTTTGCTGAGGAAATTTTATGCCAGTTGTAGCTGAGCTGTCCGACGACCTATGATTTGCAATCGTATGCGAGGGACTTGTTAATCGAGGTTTGAAGCCGTTTACCCAATGAGCACACTAAAGTGGTTGCGATTATATACTGAACACATCTTAGTAGATATATACTTTCTATACCTCAGTCAAGTGTATTCTTTAATAAAGTATGATTTAAATTAATCATTTTGATTGAAATCACATCTTAGAATAAGCAATCATTCCTATAGCAGGGAAATATTCCAGGACTGTCTTTAATAATAAATAAATAACATTTGGAATGATTTTCTTCCCGGAATTTCATATTTCTAAACTCTCAAGCCCTCTCAGACTCCACCTCTGTAACATGTTTTCAGGAATACCGTACTAAATACTTTTAACAAAAAATTTCAGGATCCATACGATGCTGTGTTCCTACAGTACATTTGGTAAGAGTTATAACTGCGTTATTCTCGTACCCTTCAACACAGTGTGAACGCCTTTTGACTCTTACTTGCAATAAGCCATCTGTCATAAGGGAATGTAAGCAGGTTTATAAATCTTGCATATGTTCAGTTCAGTTCATTTCAATTACTCACGTTGTATCTCTACCACCGAATCAATAGGCCTGTATTAATATTGCAAACAGCTGTGGTCCATTTAACTTGATTGTGAACTCAATTCAGAGACAAGGAAAATCATATCAATAATTCACAACATGACCAGGCGATAATCATGAGTCCTATGGGTGCAATTTCGAATGCAAATTCCGGTCAGAAGTTTACGAATACTGATCATACTGATCTTTTCACCACAGTGGACCTCTAAATTGATTGTCTCAAAATTATGGATGTGGGCTATGTGAAGCATTTAGAGGTATTTGGGGGATGAAGATGCAGCAAAAATACTTTTGATGACGCCAGAATGATACTTAATTGAAGGAAACGCTTTGTAAATATGATCACATAACTACCATGAACTGAGGTAGTTCATTTAATTACTCGGCTACATGTTGCGTATTAGGAAACGTGGCACTACTTTAGAGGTGCATTGGTCGCTATTTTAATTTCTTTATCTGGGTCAGATGTAATTAACATTGTCGCCCCATTACCGGTTCAGCTTTAACAGTGAATGACTTTGAAATTTGTCCATGTAGCAGGTTTGTAAAAAACTATATCTTTAATCATCAACTGATACGAGTTTCGCAATTTAGTCAGCCAGCAATATCGCAAATTGCAACGGGGTGGGGCGGGGGAGAGGGGCATGTGGTGAATTGTATGTAATAATAATAGTATTTCAAGAAAATAGTATTTAAAATATCAAAATATTTTGTACTACTATAGTGCCATTCATGTCGAGCAGTACACCATCTATATCGTCTTGATAGGAATTTGACAGGAAATTAATATTCATACATTACTGGCACTCGGAAGTTAGTACAACCATAGCAAATTGGTCACCATGTACCGATTATGTGCTAGACAATGAAGCCCATTTACACTTTTCTTTTGAAATAAACATGTTCAGTCGTTCTTCACAATATCACTTATTAGGCTTGCATATCACAATGTGATGTGATTATTTGGATATCAAATTTCCACCCGCGAATGTACTGGTAATTGATACCACACGTAATGATCCGTGTGGTGTTTTCATATCTACCGCTGACGTGCTTTGCTTGTAGCGGATAAACAGTGCCTGTTCGTATAGAAACATTAATCAGAGGGTGTGACTACTGCGAATTATTTGACATGCTTTACAGGAAGTTGAAAGAGAGCTACATTGTAATAGGGTAATATCACCTATTGATGACACCGAGTGGATGGTAATCATATTATGTAGCTTAACAGATATTGGCACAAAATTTGAGATGGTATTTCGGTCGATTATTTCATATTTTGAGTTTGGTATAATGATTTATTATCAATTTCGAATATTTCGACATTTAATTGTTATATAACTTGAAGCATGTTCAGGAATAATCTGCTTCGTGTTATGCTTATGAGTTATTAACAAAGTGACTGGTCTCTCACTTCATTTAGGCATAAAGATATTTTTAAGATGTATTCAAATAGAGAGATTTCATTCTACACACAGTCAGAAACAAAGGACTACTCCTGTATGGACAGAACTGCCAGAACTGAACACATGTCCACACAAATGATACTAAACGGGCGAACGCGTAACATATGATTTCAGATGGCACCACTAATGTATCACGCGATCCGGTTTCCTTTATTAATTTGAACCTGGAGGGAATTCCTACCTCGCTTTTAATCAGACCAATTTCCGAGGCGTGCGGACTCCAAGCCCCCAAACCTCGCTAGACTTCTTTAAAGCACGTCCACACTTCCTTTATGAATTGTTAATACAAATCATGACCCTGGTAGGCTCTTGGTCGTTTAGGGCTTCATGAAGCCTTCCAATCAGTGTCGTGGGTTTAAGCTAGTTTGAATGATATTTTGAGCATTTTTCCGGAATGTAGAAAAAGTGTATGTACTTTAGGTCATCTTCCTCATCGTCGTCGTCGTCATTTTGGGAGCACCGTAGTGTATTGGTGAGGGCCCTTCACTCTCACACGAGAGGTCCCGGGTTCAAACCTTTCTTGATGCTTACATCCTTAGCAGGGTACTTTGTCTACTTTCCTTCTCGACTCAGGGGTATTTATAAAATGTTGGAGTGATAGTGAGGGCAGGGCCCTCCAGAAGAGCAGTGTTAACATTTATTTAGCTACCCTTGGTAAAAAAGAAAGAAGACAAAATTATAATTATTGATAACATTTTAATCACCATCATCTTCATAGTTATCTTCGTCACCATCACCATTTTCATTTGAATGGACGTAAAGGGGCTTGTTCCTC
This sequence comes from Strongylocentrotus purpuratus, assembly GCF_000002235.5. NCBI lineage: Eukaryota > Metazoa > Echinodermata > Echinoidea > Camarodonta > Strongylocentrotidae > Strongylocentrotus > Strongylocentrotus purpuratus. The sequence continues at coordinate 12,488,597 of NW_022145596.1, forward strand.
GATACCATTCTCCACCCCCTCATCTGTAGCCAAAGCTAGTTTTTGATGATACCTTTTGTTCTTAATATCAAGGGGACAGTCCTACATACTTATATATGCATGATACCCTGTGATAAAGAACATTTTGCGATATTCGTGCATTTGAAACCTAACGTTTCGTTATACCAGAAACATTCGGCAGTGGAAAGATGTTGGGGTGTTCCTTTTTCAGGTGCATTTGTGGTGAGTCAGTCCATGCCCCTGGCTTTAATTTGACTCGTTGGATACTTAGCAACACGTTATGTGCCATAAATGGAACCGGTAGAAATGAAAAGAGACATTCTAGGGGCTTTTCTTCTCGTCGGCTTTATGTTTTCAGCTATACCAGTGATTATATCTGGAGGCAGTTTCACCATGCGTACATTCTAAAAGCATTAGGTCTTGGGCGATTCCTCCTGGAGAAGCGAAATTAATGTAAAAGGTATTATTTCTGTCATGACAAAGAAAATGGTCTTAGAATTTGAAAACCCTGTGAAAGTTCGTTGGCTTCCAACTGTGAAAGATGTCTCATTAAATAAATTCACATCATCTGATAACATTCTACTTTTTTTTATAAATTCGCTGAAGTAACTGGTGATCTAATTGCGATTTAAACTCCATGCATATATTGGAAAAAGTGATTAATTCATATTCACGACAGTTTTGATCTATAGATAAATTAGAATTGATCAGAATTAATTCCAATTAATAATTGTGAGTGAAACAGATTCAATAGTGAGCTGGATGTAAGTGAAAGTTCGTTTCTTCAATGAGATAAATTACTCGTTGAAAAATCAATGAATCTGAGGCACTTGTTATATTGAATATTCTAGAAAGAAACTTTAAAGTTAGTGTTGGTATACTTATAACTTAATTTGTTTTTTCATACTGGGTATCCCTTTCAGGATCAAGTAAAAACCTTATGAATGTATTCGGAATGCTTGCATTTTCGAGAAATTACATCTTTAGTGTTATTTGAGGAAAATTGGCGATAGATTTAAACTTCGAGCACCAAGCACATTTTCATCAAATTCATGAGCTCAACAAACACAGTTGATTACCTTTAGGGGTTACCCCATGCCAAGGGAGTGTTACATTATTCTGTTACATCTACCCGTTCCCATATGAGAACGAGAAGGCAGTGAATAATACTCTTTGAATTACATTTATTAATTGAATTCATGGTTCTTAGGACGACATGGCTTGACTTCAAATGATGCCACTCTCGTAAATCCCAATTGACTCGCTTCCAGCGGCCCTACCGACTCCGCCATTCCAAATTTCACGATGATTATGTTTCTCTTGGCTGTTTTTATTATCATCCTTCGGGCATCATTATATTCAAACGCCATGAACACGTTATCAGATATTTCTGATATTACGTAACCCATTTTTGCGAAACGAAAGAAGGCCGTCATTGTCTCGAGCTTTCGGAAGATGCTTTCCCAAAGTCCCCAAGCAACTTTTTGTCTTTGCAATAACTTAAAATGAATAACCGGTAATGAGCATAACTAGCTCAAATCACCTCTCATCTTGAGAATTGATCTCATAATTTCTTCTGACACGATTCACTTTACAATCATCACACACAGTGAGGTCAAAAAAATTACACCGTCTCCTTTCTGCCATGAATCTATCGTAGTTTTTCTTCTCAATGTTTCGACCTCGCGAGAGAATGATGGATGGCAGTCTATAATCATCGTCACTTGCAGGCGAAGAAATCCTTTTAACCTCACCTAACCCGTCACCTAAATCCTATGATTGGATCTGTGAGATTTTTATCGTCACCTTATTTATTTCATTTCTGCTCTCGAGCTCAGGGAATATATCTGTCATGGCAGTTTTATCGCTCCGAATAAAGTCTCCGATGATAGTTGAGCATTGAGCTTTTGTGATGCCCCCATTTTGTCACATTTCAGCAATAGAGATCTTTGTCATATTCCTTGGAGAGTGGTGGGGAGGGGCAAATCGCTTGGTATGGAATACTTTGAGATAATTATGTAGTATTTCTTGAAAATTTGAACCAATCATGTTTTTGTGTGCATAATCAGATAATTAAAGCGACAATGGAAGTTGCAGATTGTTCATAAAAAAAGTATCATTGCTGTTTAACAGTGTTTATGAAATACACATGATCTTGCAATGATAGTCGTCAAGACGTTAGGTTTATTGATGGTGGACTATTTTGAAATCTGTACAGGTATACCGTCCCGTATTAATGAAAAAAGTTGCAAATAGCACAATTCATATTATTGAACTACTGCAGAAATCCTTTCCGATGTACAAATATTAAATTATTAGAATAACCACTCGAGAATATGTTATGGCTTGTTGCTTCAACAGGAGGTACCGTTTTATGATTCTTTTGTGATTTCAAAAGCACTCATGTTTCAGATATCGATGCAACTTTCACAACGGGGAAATCATTGGAGTGTTATTTGAAATTTGATTTGGGAAAATGGATGGAGTAGAAATATCTTATCTCCATCTCACTCTGAAAAGTGAAGATGGTGAGTGACAAGAAAGGGAAAACACAGGCTCCGGAGGAGGAGATGATAGAAGACCTGATCTAATCTGGCGTATACTGAGAGTTAGATCCAAAAGGGCACTAATTCTATGCAAAGCACTCTTCGTAAACGTCCTTTTGGCTCTCAGTAGACGATATCGTCATATATCTGACGTAGGACTGCGTCAGTTGCTGGTGCGGTCTTTGACGCATCGTGAGAATGGCATAGTACAGACGTGATTGCAGAATGATCACCGATGATTGCGCTGAATACTTAGCGCATAGGATAATTATCTTCACAGTCTATATTAGCGCTGGTACTGACGCAAGCGGAATGACGCATAGTATGCAACGCCAACGGCATTAACGAGCTGTGCGAGGTCTTTACTTAAAGTATTGACGAGTGTAGATTACTTCATGTAGGTCGTGTAATGTAGCCGTTAGTTATATCAACGCAGCCATTAGGAAGCTTTTTAAGAGACGCTGCGCTCTAATGTGCTAACATACCAGACGAGAGTCTTGTATGGCAGACTATATGTCACCTTCATCGTTCCATTCATTTCTTGATTCCCTGATATAAATATCCAGGGGTGCCGAGATGATGGCTGAACTTATCACTTATTTACTTTACTATACTAAGCTATTCCGGAGCCAGCAGATCCATCTTACAGAGTGCAAGCAAAAATTGCCGCTAGCTTCAGGGCGTTTTAACCTCCTCGTAGTGGCATGATGTTGAATAAATGACTCCCCTGCGCCCAACTAAAACCTTAACTAAACTCCACAAATAAATCGCTATACCTGGAGGCTGAAAACGATTGAAAATACTTCTGAGATATCTTGAAGTGCACATACCCCGAAGACATTTACATTGTCTTGAGTCAAGATAATCGCAGAGGGGGAAAACGTCGTGACCTTTTAGGAGGCCCAAATGGAATATTCAGAACTGTTTTGGTTTTGCTGGCAAAGGAATATATTTTACTGCACATATTCTATCTACCAGTGAAGTATTTTTCGTTATTTTGTAATTTCCGTTCCGGATATTAATTTTCCGCGGTGTCCTCGCAAAAAAGTAGGCAAATTCGGTTTGTTTCACGAAATGGTCATCTACCATATGAAACAAATTTCGTGCAGATGCAACAGTCACATCAAGTGATATTTCTTAAAATACACAAGAGTAATTTTTTGTTATTCCTTTTGGGGGACACAACTATTGATGTATTTGCCATGTTCATTCTAAGGTGCATACTGTGTTTTTAATAAATAGCCATGTAGCTGTTACATGTAAACTTTTTTTTCTGTCAGAGTTTCATAAAAATTAATTCATTGATTTTATCACTTGATGAAATTGAGTTAAAACCCCAAATTTGTGAACGTTCGATCATTCAATATTTGACCCTCATCATCTCTGACTATTTTTTGAATTTCTTTAATTTTTTTTTATTCGTCTCGGCCTCAGCGTGGAGGGGGGGGGGCGTCGTTCCTCGTATGAGGGCAGATAGCAGGGCCCATAACTAAGTTCAGAGATCATATGCCGCTAGTTCATTAGACTAACGTCTCATCGCCAGCATTCTGCTGACATTGGCTCTATGCCCCATACGTCATTAACATAGAGGTCAAAGACATTTAAATATGTCTGGTCTCCGCTAAATATTATACTGCTCCAGTTTCAAAATGAGGATATTGGTAGCCGACTTTTTAAATGATCCTCCCGTCTTGAAACAATATACTTGTAACTGAGCAGTCTGCAGAAAGACGACCACTTGCTCATTTAGGTAGCGACATTTTAGATGATCATAATCTAAATCTCGGCGGTCTATTTGATTTTTCAATGATATCCAACATTTTCTTTTTTAACCAGAGAGTACAATTATCTTTCGAAAGCGTTTCCGCTTTCATGTCGTGCGCACATCAAAGGCATTGCTTAATTTCCCGCGTTGTCCTAGACTTGAATATTATTTCGTATTATAGTTATCTGAGCTCGTTTCGAGAAATTAATAAGTCGGGTCGTCTGACCGATTTGGGGTAAAATTGCATTCTGACAAATTATGAATAAGCAAGGAATAATAGAGTGCTTAGCGAAGCTAAATTCCTTCACGATCATGACAATCAGAATGAAACGTTATACCAGAGCCGAGGGAATGTGCTAAGATGTTAGGAATCTCTGAAGATCGAGATCGTTTTCTTTCTTTTTTCTCTCGAGGGGCGTTTTTGAGCAAATATTTGAAAGTATCTGTAGGCTGAAACAAATAATGGCGTTCAAATAATTTTTAGTTGTGTGAATTATTCTAATTTCCCCTTGAATTCACCGTTCTAAAGAATAACATACAATAAAGTCTTTCCTTCTTTTCAATCTTCCCAGCGTTGCCTTTATGAAAAGTAATCATTTAATTTATTTTCTTCATAAGTACGTCACTTCAAACTCGTTGCTCATCACGACCTATGTATTTTATACGTGGTAATCAAACTCGCATCTTATTAAAAGTTTTAAATATTTATTTTGAAAAAAGGATGTGTGATAAGTTTGGGAGACAAAGAAATCGACAGTAATTAATTGATGATAATTGTGTTAAATAATTGATAGTGATATGAGTACATTATGCTTATCGAAATAAGAGGGGTTATTTCATCCTAAAATGGCATGTAGTGTTTGCAAGAATAACCACAACGCCAGTACTTTGACATTACATTCTGTCAACCTCGTGTTATCTGTGTATAGGCCCCTATGTTACCATGATTACGACAAATTATTTCACACAGTCCACTTATGAGTTTGACGCCATTTGAGTAGCACAGAGGCGCCATTTAGTTGAAGGCCTCCATCAGTTTTGTTTTTCCGTGTTCATAAAATCCTACGTTTATGACGACAAATGGCAATCAAAATCTATATACCAAGAGAGAACAATGCCAATATAGACCTGTACTTTACTTGTGGATATTTTATGTTATTCTCTCATTTCCTTTCGGCTTACGTGTGTATGTATGTATGTAAGGGTGTGGGGTGTTTGCGTGTGTTCATGTTTGTATATATATGTTTATATATAGATATATAGGGAATAAGATGCCTTTCTGTAAACTTGATATGCATTCTGTTTCTTTTTTCTTCATCATAAAGCACATCTTAGGTCAGCTGAGGTCAAATTTGGAGACAGACAGGGATTTAATATATGCTCTTCGTCCTCGCTTATATAACATAAACATAACATATCATCGATCCTTAATTAAAATGTTTTCCACTTCCTTCTCTCATGAATAATTGCCCAGTTTATAAAAAGCGAATGGATGTTAACAGCATGAAGCAGCAAATCATTCACGATTCGGCAATTATGATTTGTTTCATTGATTATCTTTGTTCTCCGCTCAATTTTTCAGACTGTTGATGGCCTCATTTTATTTTAGCGACATATGCACCTCTATCATTTTCTTGGTCGTTTGGAGGCCTCCTCTTTAGTTCCTCTTCCGTTTGGCACATAAATCCAGTCGCGATCCGATGGCATTTTCCAATTATGGGAATAATTCTGCATGCCGGCTACCATGGCTCATGATTGAACATGACCCCTATATGGCTTCATTGGCTTGGGCTCAATAAATCAACGATTATCGTGACATCGCATGGAGAATGAAAACCCTGATGTACCCATTTCCACCCGTGTTAAACTATTTCGATTCATGATCTTTTTTTCTTTCATTATGCGAGTATTGGGAGGAGATTAAGAGAAGCAGGGATGGAACCAAGATTTTTGTAAAAGGAGGGGGCACAATCCCGAAACTAAAATGACAAGCAAAACAATTGAGAAACTGGTCTGAATAACCTTTCCAATTCAAATTTACTCCAAATATATCTCACATGGAAAAAATTATAATAATTTACCTCATTTTGATAATCATGATAAATATTTGTCATAACGAATGAAAACATTATTCACAAAGGTACACCGCATTTGCCTTGAAAAAATAATCAACACTCCTGGGCAATACTTCTGGAGTACAAGTACATCTTGAGCATCCCCTTGCTCATTGGCGTAGAGTGGGTCGAAACACGAAGGGGGGGGGGGGGGGGTACTGACATCAGGGGGTGGTATCAGTCTTACAAGGTTGATGTGAATTCACAAGCCTACCAATAAAGGGTGTTGAATGTGACCGTGGTATCTTTTTATCACATTTCCTTTTCCCTTCTCCCCTTTTTCTATCTTTTCATCTCTCTTTTTCCCTCCGTGCGATGGGGGCACGTGCCCCTTTGTAGCTACGCCACTGCTCCTAAACGAGGGGTACCCTGCAATGTAAAGAATGCGATCAAGGGGGGAAGAACCAAGCCGTTGAGGGGCATATAGAAAGACTCCTCTATTTACATTTCAGCTCGTCCAAGCTGCAGCCTCGGGTCCGTCCCTCTCATATGCGACTGAAAATATTTATGCTGCCCGATTTGCTACAGTATTGAAAGTATCAAATTTCTAACTTCAAGCCAGCATTTCAAATGAAGTGCAGAAGATGGAGCATGGAAAAAATATGAAGGGGAGGGGTGATCGAAATTTTCCGAGGAGAATGCCCAGTATATCCATGTGGTCGTGAAATTTTCTCATGTGCTGACGCAAGCTTGTATGTCGTTGAGTTTCAAATAATCTTTGTGTAGTAACATTTGGTAAACCATAGAAATGCCAATGATATTAGCATATTTACTTTATGTTACTATGAGGGATAGCTTTAATACAAGAGTATAGGCCCATTCGTAATAAATGATATATGGCAAGTAAATCTCTTACAGTGGATTATTGGAAACAAAATACATTTGCTTTACTCATAATTAATCTTTCAGACGTACCCAACAAGTTCTTAGCTACACATGATCTAAAGCCTACTTACTTGACACCAACAATAAGGAAGAACGTGATGTTTTTCTTTCATTTCAATTATTCAGTACTGAATATATTATATATGTAATAAATATACAAAGTAACAAAGTAGCACTTTTAGGAGTTTTGTTTTCATCTAAGGGTAATAGAGTATATTTATCTAGTAGCAGCGTTATACAAATTGATCTCATTAATTTTTGTAGTATTTAATAGATTTACATAAAAATATGATGAAAGGTATAAACCTTTTAAAAAAGGAGAACCATGAGAACTCTGGCTCCAAGATAAACAAAGTTTGATGCCTTGTAAGCTCATCCAAAAAATTGCAATTATTATTTGAATTCTTTTGTAGATTTGTTTTTAATGACTTGACAAAAAAGAACGCAGTTAGTTTAAAATCCAGGTTAAAAAAAGAATCGTCTTATAAAAATATTTTTCCATTGTCTTGACCGTGAGTATTCTGTACATGCATTAATACAATTTTTTATTTGATATGGTTTATTGATTAAAAAACATTCAAATAGCAGCCAGAGGCTGAAACAAATTGAATTTACAAAAGATATATTCAAAAGCATAACATATACATATAAATGGCGATTCACAATAAATAATCAAGGATATGATCAAAGAAAACAAGAGAAACAAGAGAAGAGATTGAAACGGATGACTAGAGGATAATTGAAGGAGAACGATCGAGTAACAGAAGGCAATAAGACAAATGTAACAGAAGATTAGAAGGACTGGTAAGATAATAACAGAGAGGGGAGAGAAAGAGAGGGCATAGAGAAATGAGAAAGAGAAGCTGGCAAAGAGACTACACAATAAAAGGGACAGATAAAGAGTAGGACAGATAAATAGGCTGAAATGGAGAACTAGATATATAATCGGATAAAGTGTAATAAACTATGATACAAATATAATACTGTACAATGTAAATGCAGCATAATTTTGAGACCAACTTAAACCGACTACAAATTAAACAATGAATCCTAAAGCACAAACCGCAATGTCATTGATATATTCATTATAGATATTTAAATATAAAAAGCTTTGCATGATTAGGCAAAACATGGTTAATACACATGTATTTGCTTCAAGATCCATATTAAGATATATAATTATTATTGAAAATTGAATTTACAAAAAAAAATGAAATTTTCAAACTCAAGGTAAAGTGAATATACAAATTCTATCTTTGAGAATTATGCTTGATCACAACACCATTGATATCATGGCATACCTTTTGGCAGACAACACTAATTTGCCTCTATGCTATCCAAAGGAGAGTGTCTTTCGCATCTTTTTTGTTGTTGTTGCTGGGGCCCACTTTCCGTGTGGCGCCACACTAATGCGTTTAAGCTCTCTGATTGGCTGACGAAGTGACAGTAGCCTTTATGAGCTTGATTAAATATTCATTAGCAAAGGAAGTGCGCATCGCCCATAATCGCAAAATGTCGTTTGATGCGACCTTACATCTCGCGGCTCAATATGGTTATAACTCTTTTTTCCCCTTTCTTATTTGTGGGGGTGTATGACAGCAAACATAAAGCATGCAGAGATGGCAACCATTTAATATAATTACCAGTATCATTATCATCACGTGTACGTATATTGCTACTGATGCCATTCGGTAATGGGTAGTTTATAGATCCATTCCACAGCCGCCCTTTCATAATGGCACAGATCAAAGGCCGTACAGGATGTATGTCGGTATTAATTCCGCTAATTGCACCCTCTTAAATGCCGAACATTAATGACTGGGATTTGTTAAAATGGCTAAATGAATGAATCTCTCTTCCTCAAATTGGCAACGTTGGTATTATTTAACTTCTTTCTGTACTCTTCCAACGAATAGTGGTGTAAACGTGAAATATAATTAATCCATTGATATTATTATGAAAGAAATTAATTCACATGAATTAGGAAGTAGGTTTATCAAGTTATCCATGCGTAACTGGCTTTAAACAAAAAATTAATGCTTTAAAATTGAACTGTAACGAAAACTGGCGTCGAGTTTTTGTTTTCTCGCTTATGCTCAGGAAAAGGGCACAAGCTGAACAAAATCAGTATGTATTATGTCTTCTCGTGTATGTAGTATACATGTATTGTCAGGACCGTGCACATTTTTTTTAGTGACAAACCACAAAATGAGGAATAATGTCTTGATTGTCACTGATGGTTTTTAACCAATCTGCTTTTCTTTTTTCTCTCTCGTCTCTTAACCCCTGTCTCTCAGGATGTGGTGATGAATGGAATGCCCCTATCATTAGTTCAGGACTGCTGACCAAACTATAAAGACCGACCATCGCGAGGATAAACAACTATTCAAAAAAGGTACAAATCTATGTATATATTTTACGTATTTACAATGTCCGGTGCTGAAGTATGGAGGTTAAAAACGTTTAGCACTGGGGTAAAAATAAACATCAATTAGTCAAGAGTAAACAAGCTGTTTCCATGAGTCATTGTACTTTCCAAATATTTTATTAGTATTATTTTGTAACTACAGGAAGAGTATATCATTCTACCAATATTATCATGGTAAAGATACAAACCTTCTAACCAAAATAACCTGCAAATGTGATAATAAGTTTCAATTTTAATTCAACGAACTCTTAGTTCAATGTGAAAGAGATATGGAAACATATATTTTGGTGTAGTCAATGCTTACCGAAAATGTAAAGAAGGGTGTACTGAAATAGATTTTGTTTAAACAGCAAAATAGTATTAATTGATCAGCAATTAATTACTACTGCCCAATTGTGATACCACTTTAGATCTGCGTGGTTGTAGTTAAAACCTTGACCAAACACAATAATCATCGTCAGTCGTCTGTGGATAATGAAACAGTTTGATATCACCAAATGAAGACAAGTCCAGAAAGGTTGCCAATTTACGAGTCATCAGACACGTCCTCATAGTAAAGATCTATAACGTCTCTTTAAAAGGGTTCCCAAGATTCCCTTGCTTACACGAATGTCAGTTTTGGCGCCGGATCATTCGCGAGATCCTTCACAGAACGGAACCCGCCCTCTCCACTGATTCGCTATCGTCTGCTAAGCAATGTTTGTACAGAGTGATGCACACAATTGGATATCATTAAATCATGTTAGCCGTTCGATGGAATGATGCTCGTGGAGTTGGAAGGAGATTTATCTGTTATTCAGTTTGATGAGTTTCGTTAAGCTCTTCCAAGAAATTAACGGAGTTGTTTTCTCTTCATGATCCAATGAACGCCAGATATTCGAATATGGTGGAATGATATTTTGTAAACATTGTTATAAGGTTAGACTAAGCTTCGTCATGTTATGTATCCTTTCTATATTAAAGATGATTCAATGACTGATAAAGAATATTCAGTGCAAAGTCATGGATTCATTTTGTTATCCATTTCTAGCATTACCATACATATTTCATATCCCTCTTGTCAAATAGTTCAATGGTCATATTGTTGTGATGCCTTGTTGGATAAACATTATGACCAACTGACCGTCTGTGTCACTAGACGTTTATAATAATGTGGATATTGTCACTGTTACCATAGTTACCGTGTGAGTACCCTTGAAGAGCCGAGAGAATAAGAAAAAAAACATTGGTTCTTTCTCCCAGGCTTTAGGCATGTAAAAAGTTATTTAGTTTATGTCTAGTCCATGTAGAGTCCGTGTTTCACTCAAGATTTTGTGTACAGATTGAGGAGAAACGAAACTTCCAGCGCACTAGTCGCTCTAATCACCTCAATAAAAGCGAGTCAACACCGCCATCGAACCGCATACACTCGAACGAAGTCATTCATCTTCACCGGGGAATTTCCGGCTGAGGAGACGACCAGGGTTTCGTTTGCTCAGTGATTTTGCGATGCTTTCTGTTAGAGCATGGTTTAATAAAAGTAACATCAATCAAGCAGGCGTGTGTGTTCGAGGATCGCAAAGGATGCCCTCTGCCTTTTCCCGCCAAATACGATGGGGCAGAAAATAGGGATGCCGGGCATCTGTTTGCAGAGGGCAGTGATACATTGTACATAAATTTGATAGGTGTATTTACTTTGTAAAATGCACCATGCATTATGTACACTGATGTATACAGTGATGAGGGGAAAGAAGGGCGACATGAGTAATAACCGCATAATAGTGGAATCATATCTGGTATTGAATTATCACAATTTTCAATATCCGTGTAGGTTTCATGAGTATCGCCACGAATGTTCGTGTTCATAAGCACATAAACGTCTGTGTGCAAGCGGTCTACATAATTTATAAACCTGATGAAACCGAAAGTTTCCACAACTTTAAAAGCCCTTTGATTTGGACACAATGGTATATGGCAGAATTTCGAAATTGTGGGAGGGGAGCATAAGGCTAACAGGAGTAAAACAAGATACCTTTTATAGAAATCATTGGAATTCAACAAAATAAAACTCGTATCTTAATCAGATGATGGTATAATCCTTCCATTAACAACATTCGATTGCTATTTGAAAACGAATAGAATGACGTTATTGTGTAAAGTTTCACAATTTTCAGCTCAATAGAACTTCCATTAGAGCCAGCTAAGGTGGTAATTATACCCCAATAGATTCTCACAATCTTTGTCGAGATGTCAATCCCGAGACACATTTCTAGGTCATGATAATACCTTAATCCATCCACGGAATGCTCCCAAATAGATCAGTCAATCAAGTCTTCCACTGACCCCCATATCGATCTCTCAACCCCCTCATCAAACCCAGCATAAGACCCTAAATGGGCTATCATGAACCCCTAATCGCAACATTGCTTTGAAGAGCGTGTACAGAACGCAATTCATTCATGCGACCGGTATTTTGTTCCGGGCCATGCAGGAAGAAAAGAGGATAGGTCCTTTTCACCAATCAATACCCGGAGGCTAGGAGTGAAGTCACGGCTGAAGAGCTTACTAATGATAATGTAGCCAAGTGGATCGATAAATGAATGTACGGTAATACACCCCCAGACGCTCTTAGGTACATTGTATCATATGAGTGGGTCCACAACGATGACAATAGATCGCATTGCTCTGTGAGCTCTGGTATAGTTTCGGGGGTTGTTTGGTTTCGAATGGCTGTTGTTGGCAGTTGTTTGTGAGGAACGGTGGTGGATACATGTCCCAAGATGTTATGCTAGACTATACATGTGGAGCTGAATTTGGGGCAAACTTCTGCCGGGATTGATGTTTCGTTACTGTGACATCCAGAGGCATTAATGCACATATTAATGGAATAATACCAGGAGAGTTGCAGGTGTGTATTAAGTGTGGATGACTGGGTGTATATTGATAATCATAACAGCTGTTTTTGTTTGTATTTTTCTGCATAATAATGAACGGATGCACCTTGATAAAGTGAGTAGTGAGTAGTATATAGCAGTAGTAGTAGTAGTAGTAGTAGTAGTAGTAGCAGTGGTAGTAGTAATAGTAGTGGTAGTAGTAGTAGTGGTGGTGGTGGTAGCATTAGTAGTAGTAGTCGTACATGTAGTCGTCATAATAGTATTATTAGTAGTAGTTGTAGTAGAAGTAGTAGTAGTACTAGTAGCGGCAGTAGTAATCATATGTAGAGATAATGACATTCATACATAATAGGATTTACTCTTTAATTGACAAAATCTATAATTGGAGCTGCCAAGTTTGAGTTTATAATCATGGTTATAAAAAGTCTTGAAAAACAATAAATAATAATGCAATCTGTGGATTTGATATATTTAGGAAATTTGTGATACACTTTGATTTGATATCATGCATGCTGCAGCGTTCTGATTCGTAAATATAGATTATTAATATGAAATTATGATATAAAAACCATGATGAACACCCGATGTACATCGATTGTAATGCAGACGAATATAATAAAAAAAAAAAAAGCTCTTCGACATACACTATTGTATAATAACAAGGTGTTATTAGGGTGCGCCTCAACATCCCACTATCTACTTGCGACGTATACTACTCTTATCAAGGCATTTCTGGGAAGCCCCCTCGACCTGTCAAATCTCTTACACGTCCTAATTAGTGACAAGAAGCGACAGATTTCACACTAACTCAGCTGGGTCCCGTCAGCTTCATCATGCCCATTTCTTTGGAATTTTTAACGAGTATCATTTCAACAAGCTGTCGAAAATGAATTTCTCTCATTAGAATGTGCTCATCAGGGGGTCAATCTATAGTCACTCGATAAACTGTCACCCATGGGAATAAAACGTCCCCGTGCCGAAGTGTTGATATTACAAAATAATCGTTCATTAAGCCATGTTTAATCGCATGTTTGATATCCCCCTTCATCGGAGAATTAATCTGTCTTGCCACTTTCAACAGAAACATACTTCTTCTCTCAGTAATTATAATTTACCTATTTTAAGACTCTTATGTTTCTCTTAACATTCTGTTATTTCGTAAGCGCTGCGGTACTTTTTTTCTTTTTTTGCGCTCCTGACAATCGATTTTATAATTATTATTAATATCATCCCTATTATTATTATCATTATTGTTATTATTATTATTATTATTACGTTTTTCAACCGTTTTTTCACAAAGTTGTAAAATTGTCTGACTGTTTTGATCATAAATCATACATCCTAAAGATAATAAACATTAAATAGGATAATGTATATTTTCTATAAGATCTGTGTTAATCTGTACACAAAAGAAACCATATCATCTACAAAATTGTGTGTTAATAAAGCAATTTCCAATTATATTATATTTACTCATGAAATTAGTGTGGTATGAGGTAAATAGTCAAGTATCAATAGTATGACATGAGTTTCCATTCTTCCGCAAACGAGGATACATGACACCTTGTTTTGCGATATGTATACTAGGTAAAGAGATGAGCGTATTTCATAAGCATCATTCAACTTTATTAAAAATCTCGAAACATAAAAAAGGGATGTTACAGCAAGATTTATTATGTAGGAGACGTGTACGCTTAATGGCATCATTATGATCACCATTTTAATTGGCAATTTTAAAGTTAATATCTTTCGTTTTTACTTTTCGTCTGCATAATGATATAGGATGACAGCGTTAGTTCCTGAAATGGATGAAACCTTCTAAATATGTATCATCACTCTATACAGTATGTTAAGAAATATAGTCTTAAATCGCCCTAATGGTCATCACTCAATTGACAACTAGTTGATTAGTTCATGCAATTATTCATTACGGAACTCAAAATGAGCTCCTCGAAAATAATCTGGACGAATTGCACATAATAATACGTCTCACGTCTTATAGTAATTTTTCAGTTTCCCCACTTCGAGTGCCATATTTTCAAACGACGAACTCAAATGCCATCGCTGTCTTCTGGTGACGGGGTTGAATAAAAAATTGTCAATCATTTTCCTCCCTCTTTTTGCTCGTCGAGCGTACCTGTTATTTCTTGGGACTAGATGGAACATCACAGAATTACCGGCACCATGCTGCTCGTCTGTCGAAACTCGTCAACTGTTTTCTTTCTTTTCTTATTTTTTTTTGTTTGTCGTGAAGAATGCTTGATGGTCTGAATATCTCTGGAAAAACGGTGTGCCACAACAAAGGACTAGATTCGATGGATTATGGAAGGTGAAAGAAAAGATTAGTGTTAGTCCGACGAGGGCAGGTGTGGGCTTCGATATCTGTATAATTATACTGTTGCTGATATTCTTGTAAATGGTGTAGAGCTGGAATGGTTTGTGGACCTTCAATAGCTCATGTACTCATCGGAGCACATTGCAGATGACATTGTCTAATATATTTCTAATGTATACTCACAATGTAATTATATTATCAGGTGGGCTGTATATCGTACAGACCACCTTATAATTTCGTTAGAATTGCCTTTATTTATTTATCAGGTGGGCTGTATCTATACAGACCACCTTATAATTTTGTTAAAATTGCCTTTATTATTATTTATTTATCAGGTGGGCTGTATAACGTACAGACCACCTTATAATTTCGTTAGAATTGCCTTTATTTATTTATTTATTTATTTATTATTATATATTTTTCTTATTTCTAACCACTTTTTTGTTGGCAAGATAACTTGGAAATGGCTCGATCAAATGCCTTGAAATTTGGCACACATATGTATAGGCATATGTACAAAGCACAATAACGTTTTCAACATTGAACTTCACTGATGACGTCATCTAGGCGCCATTTTGTAAAATTTTACGAAAATCAACTCATGATCATATCTTCATAACCAAAAGGTATTTCTCATTCATATTTATTATGATCAAGGTCAATATCCGTCCGGTCAATTTCGGGTCAAATAACGCGCGCGTGCGCGTACGTCCGCGCGTAAATGCGCGCGCAAAATTTTAAAATGCTCAAAATCGTCTCAAAATCATTTTGCATACGTTTTAGGCCATTCTAAGCATTTTATAAAAAAACTGCTCACACGCGCATGCGCGCGCGTTTTCGCGCGTAAAACTTTTACACAACATAGAATCGCCATTTTTTTTCTTTCATAATATTCCACATATTTTTACAAACAAATTGATACCATGTTTGTCTCTTAATGACTATTAATAACGGAATGATCGACCGTTTAACATAAATTTCAGTGCGCGCGAGCTCTTGTAATACATAGCATATATGGGCAAAAACATGCCTATACAAAATCCATTGTAGCTCTTTAGGCTGCAAGGTGACCCCAATTTTGTTTTCATATTTTGATAGAAAATAAATTGGAGATATGATTTCATGTTTCATTTGACCCTCAATTAACTCATGACGTCATCATAATGACCTCCGAACTCAAAATTTCAATTTGCATATTATGATGTCAGCATATTTTTTTTAAATTGACTGTATCTCTAAAAATATTGATCAATTTTCTTCCAAATTTTGATATGTTCTTCCTGAGACAATGTTCTACAAATATGACTGCCATAAATTTTCATTTTGACAAAGGCATCAGGACGTATTTGTGCGATTAAAGGAGGCATGTCAATTTTTCACTTTTTGCGTGTATTCTCTAAGGGACATGAGTTTTTCTCAAAACTGGATTCTACATTTCCGTCTTTCGCGAGCAATATCTCTGTCGTTTTAGCTTTGTTTACGCTGAACTTCGAGTATGTTGTAGCTGAGACAATACGCTATCTCAAATAAGCCCTTTATTTTGTCTTAAATTTTAGTTGGACCAGCCCACCTATACTTGTTTCAAACAAGTATTACAAATCTAGTTTTATTTCTAACCACTTTTTTGTTAACAAGATAACTTAAAAATGGCTCAATCAAATGCCTTGAAATTTAGCACACATATGTATAGGCATATGGACAAAACACAGTAAAGTTTTCAACCTTGACCTTGACTAATGACGTCACCTAGGCGCAATTTTGTGAAATTTTCTGAAAATCAAATCATGATCATATCTTCATAACCAAAAGGCATTTCTCATTCATATTTGTCATGATCAAGGTCAATATCTGTCCGGTCAATTTCAGGTCAAAAAACGCGCGCGTGCGCGTACGTCCGCGCGTCAATGCGCGCGCAAAATTTTAAAATGCTCAAAATCGTCTCAAATTTATTTTGCATACGTTTCAGGTCATTTTAAGCATTTTATAAAAAATCGCGCGTACGAGCATGCGTGCGCGTTTTCGCGCGTAACACCATTAAAAAACAGAGAATCGCCATTTTTTTTTCTTTCATGATATTTCTCATATTTTTCCAAGGAATTTGATTCCATGTTTATCTCTTTATGACCATTATTAACAAGATGAGCGTAAATTCAAGGTAAATGTCAGTGCGCGCGAGGTCTTTTAATACATAGCATATATGGGCAAAAACATGCCTATACAAAATCCGTTATAGCTCTTTGGAATGCACCGGGATCCTCAATTTGTTTTCATATTAAGATAGAGTATGAGTCGGAAATATGATTCCATGTCTCATTTGGCCATTAAGTGTATCGTGACATCATCACAATGGCCTTGGAACTCAAAATACGAATTTGCATATTATTACATCAGCATATTTATGTAAAATTGATTGTATCTCTGTAAATATTGATCAATTTTCTTCAAAATTTCGATATGTTGTAGCTAAGACAATTCTCTACAAGCGCATTAATAACCATTTTTCATTTTGATGACGTCATCATAGTGAAAATTTTGATTAAAGGCCTCATGTCAAAAACTTCATAATTTGCGTGTTATGCCTATAGAAGGTGAATTTAGTTCACGTTATGAATCTACATGATATTGTCTTTTAAGAATTTGTAAGCAGTATGTCGCTTATTTTTGCTCTATTTTGTCTCAAATGTTAGTTGACCAGCCCACCTATACTTGTTCCAAACAAGTATTGTATGTCTAGTCAGGTGGGCTGTATCTATACAGACCACCTTATAATTTTGTTAAAATTGCCTTTATTATTATTTATTTATTTTATTTCTAACCACTTTTTTGTTAACAAGATAACTTGAAAATGGCTAAATCAAATAACTTGAAATTTGGCACACATATGTATAGGCATATGGAGAAAACACGGTAAGGTTTAAAACCTTGACCTTGACTGATGACGTCATCTAGGCGCCATTTTGTGAAAAAATTTGAAAATCAACTCATGATCATATCTTCATAACCAGAAGTAATTTTTCATTCATATTTATCATGATCAAGGTCAATATCAGTCCGGTCATTTTCAGGTCAAAAAACGCGCGCGTGCGCGTACGTCCGCGCGTCAGTGCGCGCGCAAAATTTCAAAATGCTCAAAATCGTCTCAAATTTATTTTACATACGTTTCAGGCCATTTTAAGCATTTCATAAAAAATCGCACACACGCGCATGCGCGCGCGTTTTCGCGCGTAACACCATTACATAACATAGAATCGCCATTTTTTTTCTTTCATGATATTTCATATATTTGTTTGTACAATTTGATACCACGTTCATATCTTTATGACCATTAATAACAAGATGAGCGTCCATTCACGATAAATGTCCGTGCGCGCGAGCTCTTTTAATACATAGCATATATGGGCAAAAACAGGCCTATACAAAATCCATTATAGCTCTTTGGAATGCACCGGGATCCTCAATTTTTTTTTCATATTTAGATAGAGTATGAGTCGAAGATATGATTTCGTGTCTCATTTGGCCATTAAGTGTATCGTGACATCATCACAATGGCCTTGGAAAGCAAAATACGAATTTGCATATTATGACGTCAGCATATTTATGTAAAATTGATTGTATCTCTGTAAATATTGATCAATTTTCTTCAAAATTTCGATATGTTGTAGCTAAGACAATTCTCTACTAGCGGAGTAATAATCATTTTTCATTTTGATGACGTCATCATAGTGAAAATCTCGATTAAAGGCCTCATGTCAAAAGGCCTTCATAATTTGCCTTATCCCTATAGAAGGTTAATTTCGTTCACGTCATGAAACTACATGATATTGTTTTTTAAGAATTTTTAAGCAGTATCTCGCTTATTTTTGCTCTATTTTGTCTCAAATTTAAGTTGACCAGCCCACCTATACTTGTTCCAAACAAGTATTATATGTCTAGTTATTAAATATTTTTCTTATTTCTAACCACTTTTTTGTTAGCAAGATAACTTGAAAATGGCTCAATCAAATGCCTTGAAATTTGGCACACATATGTAAAGGCATATGTACAAAGCACAATAACGTTTTCAACATTGTCCTTCACTGATGACGTCATCTAGGCGCCATTTTGTAAAATTTTACGAAAATCAACTCCTGATCATATCTTCATAACCAAAAGGTATTTCTGATTCATATTTATCATGATCAGGGTCAATATCCGTCCGGTCAATTTCAGGTCAAATAACGCGCGCGTGCGCGTACGTCCGCGCGTCAATGCGCGCGCAAAATTTTGAGATGCTCAAAATCGTCTCAAAATCATTTTGCATACGTTTTAGGCCATTCTAAGCATTTTTTTAAAAATCGCGCACACGCGCATGCGCGCGCGTTTTCGCGCGTAAAACTATTAGACACCATAGAATCGCCATTTTTTTTCTTTCATAATATTCCACATATTCTTACAAACAAATTGATACCATGTTTGTCTCTTTATGACTATAAATAATTGAATAATCGACCGTTTAACATAAATTTCAATGCGCGCGAGCTCTTGTAATACATAGCATATATGGGCAAAAACATGCCTATGCAAAATCCATTATAGCTCTTTAGGATGCAAGGTGACCCCAATTTTTTTTTCATATTTTGAGCGAGTATGAATCAGAGATATGATTTCATGTCTCATTTGACCCTCAATTAACTCATGACGTCATCATAATGGCCTCCGAACTCAAAATTTCAATTTGCCTATTATGACGTCAGCATTTTTTTGGAAAATTGATTGTATCTTTCTAAAAATTGATTAATTTTCTTTAAAATTTTGATATGTTCTAGCTGAGACAATTCTCTACAAATCCAGTTGTCACAATTTTTCATTTTGACAAAGGCATCATGGCGTATTTTTGCGATTAAAGGAGGCAAGCTAATTTTTTCACATTTTGCGTGTATTCTCTATCGGACATGACTTTTTCTCAAAACTTGATTCTACATTCCCGTCTTTCGCGAGCAATATCTACGTCGTTTTAGCTTCATTTACGCTGAACTCCGAATATGTTGTAGCTGAGACAAAAAGCTATTTCAAATGTACCCTTTATTTTGTCTCAATTTTTTGTTGGATCAGCCCACCTATACTTGTTCCAAACAAGTATTACAAATCTAGTTATTATTATTATTTATTTATTTATTTATTTATCAGGTGGGCTGTATAACGTACAGACCACCTTATAATTTCGTTAGAATTGCCTTTATTTATTATTATCAGGTGGGCTGTATAACGTACAGACCACCTTATAATTTCGTTAGAATTGCCTTTATTTATCAGGTGGGCTGTATCTAATACAGACCACCTTATATTTTTGTTAAAATCGCCTTTCTTTATTATTTATTTTTCTTAATTCTTACCACTTTTTTGTTAGCAAGATAACTTGAAAATGGCTTAATCAAATAAATTGAAATTTGGCACACATATGTATGGGCATATGGACAAAGCACGGTAAGGTTTTCAACCTTGACCTTGACTGATGACGTCATCTAGGCGCCATTTTGTGAAATTTTCTGAAAATTTACTCATGATCATATCTTCATAACCAAAAGGTATTTCTCATTCATATTTATTGTGATTAAGGTCAATATCAGTCCGGTCAATTTCAGGTCAAAAAACGCGCGCGTGCGCGTACGTCCGCGCGTCAATGCGCGCGCAAAATTTTTAAATGCTCAAAATCGTCTCAAATTTTTTTTGCATACGTTTCAGGTCATTTTAAGCATTTTATAAAAAATCGCGCGTACGAGCATGCGCGCGCGTTTTCGCGCGTAACACCATTACAAAACATAGAGTCGCCATTTTTTTTTCTTTCATGATATTTCTCATATTTTTTCAAGGAATTTGATTCCATGTTTATCTCTTTATGACCATTATTAACGAGATGAGCGTAAATTCAAGATAAATGTCAGTGCGCGCGAGGTCTTTTAATACATAGCATATATGGGCAAAAACATGCCTATACAAAATCCGTTATAGCTCTTTGGAATGCACCGGGATCCTCAATTTGTTTTCATATTTAGATAGAGTATGAGTCGGAAATATGATTCCATATCTCATTTGGCCATTAAGTGTATCGTGACATCATCACAATGGCCTTGGAACTCAAAATACGAATTTGCATATTATGACGTCAGCATATTTATGTAAAATTGATTGTATCTCTGTAAATATTGATCAAATTTCTTCAAAATGTCGATATGTTGTAGCTAAGACAATTCTCTACAAGCGCAGTAATAACCATTTTTCATTTTGATGACGTCATCATAGTGAAAATTTTGATTAAAGGCCTCGTGTCAAAAACTTCATAATTTGCGTGTTATGCCTATAGAAGGTGAATTTAGTTCACGTTATGAATCTACATGATATTGTCTTTTAAGAATTTGTAAGCAGTATGTCGCTTATTTTTGCTCTATTTTGTCTCAAATGTTAGTTGACCAGCCCACCTATACTTGTTCCAAACAAGTATTATATGTCTAGTTATTATCAGGTGGGCTGTATAACGTACAGACCACCTTATAATTTCGTTAGAATTGCCTTTATTTATTTATTTATTTATTATTATTTATTTTTCTTATTTCTAACCACTTTTTTGTTGGCAGGATAACTTGAAAATGGCTCAATCAAAAGCCTTGAAATTTAGCACACATATGTATAGGCATATGTACAAAGCACAATAACGTTTTTAACATTGACCTTCACTGATGACGTCATCTAGGCGCCATTTTGTAAAATTTTACGAAAATCAACTCGTGATCATATCTTCATAACCAAAAGTTATTTCTCATTCATATTTATCATGATCAAGGTCAATATCCGTCCGGTCAATTTCAGGTCAAAGAACGCGCGCGTGCGCGTACGTCCGCGCGTCAATGTGCGCGCAAAATTTTAAAATGCTCAAAATCGTCTCAAAATCATTTTGCATATGTTTGAGGTCATTTTAAGCATTGTATAAAAAATCGCGCACACGCACATGCGCGCGCGTTTTCGCGCGTAAAACTATTACACAACATAGAATCGCCTTTTTTTTTTCTTCATAATATTCTACATATATTTACAAACAAATTGATACCATGTTTGTCTCTTTATGACTATTAATAACGGAATGATCGACCGTTTAACATAAATCTCCGTGCGCGCGAGCTCTTGTAATACATAGCATATATGGGCAAAAACATGCCTATACAAAATCCATTGTAGCTCTTTAGGATGCAAGGTGACCCTCAATTTTTTTTCATATTTTGATAGAGTATGATTCGGATATATTGTTTCATGTCACATTTGATCTTCAATTAACTCATGACGTCATCATAATGGCCTCCGAACTCAAAATTCCAATTTGCATATTATGACGTCAGCATATTTATGAAAAATTGATTGTATCTCTGTAAATAGTGATTGATTTTTTTCCAAATTTTGGAATGTTCTAGCTGAGACAATTTTCTACAAATGAAGTTATAACAATTGTTAATTTTGACAAGAGCATCATGGCGTATTTTTGTGATTAAAGGAGGCATGTCAATTTTTCACATTTTGCGTGTATTCTCTATGGGACATGACTTTTTCTCAAAACTGGATTCTACATTCCCGTCTTTCGCGAGCAATATCTCTGTCGTTTTAGCTTCGTTTACGCTGAACTTTGAGTATGTTGTAGCTGAGACAAAAAGCTATCTCAAATGTGCCCTTTATTTTGTCTCAATTTTTTGTTGGATCAGCCCACCTATACTTGTTCCAAACAAGTATTACAAATCTAGTTATTATATATTTTTCTTATTTCTAACCACTTTTTTGTTGGCAAGATAACTTGGAAATGGCTCAATCAAATGCCTTGGAATTTAGCACACATATGTATAGGCATATGTACAAAGCACAATAACGTTTTCAACATTGACCTTTACTGATGACGTCATCTAGGCGCCATTTTGTAAAATTTTACGAAAATCAACTCATGATCATATCTTCTTAACCAAAAGGTATTTTTCATTCATATTTATCATGATCAAGGTCAATATCCGTCCGGTCAATTTCAGGTCAAATAACGCGCGCATGCGCGTACGTCCGCGCGTCAATGCGCGCGCAAAATTTTGAAAAGCTCAAAATCGTCTCAAAATCATTTTGCATACGTTTTAGGCCATTCTAAGCATTTTATAAAAAATCGCGCACACGCGCATACGTGCGCGTTTTCGCGCGTAAAACTATTGCACAACATAGAATCGCCATTTTATTTCTTTCATAATATTCCACATATATTTACAAACAAATTGATACCATGTTTGTCTCTTTATGACAATTAATAACAGAATGATCGACCGTTTAACAAAAATTTCCGTGCGCGCGAGCTCTTGTAATACATAGCATATATTGGCAAAAACATGCCTATACAAAATCCATCGTAGCTCTTTAGGATGCAAGGTGACCCCAATTTTGTTTCATATTTTAATAGAGTATGATTCAGAGATATTTTTTCATGTCTCATTTGACCCTCAATTAACTTCTGACGTCATCAAAATGGCCTCCGAACTCAAAATTCCAATTGGCATATTATGACGTCAGCATATTTATGGAAAATTTTGATATGTTTTAGCTGAGACAATTTTCTACAAATGCAGTTGCTATTATTCTTCATTTTGACAAAGGCATCATGGCTTTTTTGAGATTGAAGGAGGCATGTCAATTTTTCACATTTACCGTGTATTCTCTATGGGACATGACTTTTTCTCAAAACTCGATTCTACATTCCTGTCTTTCGCGAGCAATATCTTCGTCGTTTTAGCTTCATTTACGCTGAACTTTGAGTATGTTGTAGCTGAGACAAAAAGCTATCTCAAATGTACCCTTTATTTTGTCTCAATTTTTTGTTGGATCAGCCCACCTATACTTGTTCGAAACAAGTATTACAAATCTAGTATATTTTTCTTATTTCTAACCACTTTTTTGTTGGCAAGATAACTTGGAAATGGCTCAATCAAATAATTTGAAATTTGGCACACATATGTATAGGCATATGTACAAAGCACAATAACGTTTTCAACATTGATCTTCACTGATGACGTCATCTAGGCGCCATTTTGTAAAATTTTACGAAAATCAACTCCTGATCATATCTTCATAACCAAAAGGTATTTCTGATTCATATTTATCATGATCAGGGTCAATATCCGTCCGGTCAATTTCAGGTCAAATAACACGCGCGTGATTGTACGTCCGCGCGTCAATGCGCGCGCAAAATTTTGAAATGCTCAAAATCGTCTCAAAATCATTTTGCATACGTTTTAGGCCATTCTAAGCATTTTTTAAAAAATCGCGCATGCGCGCGCGTTTTCGCGCGTAAAACTATTAGACACCATAGAATCGCCATTTTTTTCTTTCATAATATTCCACATATTCTTACAAACAAATTGATACCATGTTTGTCTCTTTATGACTATAAATAATTGAATAATCGACCGTTTAACATAAATTTCAATGCGCGCGAGCTCTTGTAATACATAGCATATATGGGCAAAAACATGCCTATGCAAAATCCATTATAGCTCTTTAGGATGCAAGGTGACCCCAATTTTTTTTTTCATATTTTGAGCGAGTATGAATCAGAGATATGATTTCATGTCTCATTTGACCCTCAATTAACTCATGACGTCATCATAATGGCCTCCGAACTCAAAATTTCAATTTGCCTATTATGACGTCAGCATTTTTTTGGAAAATTGATTGTATCTTTCTAAAAATTGATTAATTTTCTTTAAAATTTTGATATGTTCTAGCTGAGACAATTCTCTACAAATCCAGTTGTCACAATTTTTCATTTTGACAAAGGCATCATGGCGTATTTTTGCGATTAAAGGAGGCAAGCTAATTTTTTCACATTTTGCGTGTATTCTCTATGGGACATGACTTTTTCTCAAAACTTGATTCTACATTCCCGTCTTTCGCGAGCAATATCTACGTCGTTTTAGCTTCATTTACGCTGAACTCCGAATATGTTGTAGCTGAGACAAAAAGCTATTTCAAATGTACCCTTTATTTTGTCTTAATTTTTTGTTGGATCAGCCCACCTATACTTGTTCCAAACAAGTATTACAAATCTAGTATATTTTTCTTATTTCTAACCACTTTTTTGTTGGCAAGATAACTTGGAAATGGCTCAATCAAAAACCTAGAAATTTGGCACACATATGTATAGGCATATGTACAAAGCACAATAACGTTTTCAACGTTGACCTTCACTGATGACGTCATCTAGGCGCCATTTTGTAAAATTTTACGAAAAACAACTCTTGATCATATCTTCATAACCAAAAGGTATTTCTCATTCATATTTATCATGATCAAGGTCAATATCCGTCCGGTCAATAAAAAGTCAAATAACGCGCGCGTGCGCGTACGTCCGCGCGTCAATGCGCGCGCAAAATTTTGAAATGCTCAAAATCATCTCAAAATCATTTTGCATACGTTTTTGGCCATTCTAAGCATTTTATAAAAAATTGCGCACACGCGCATGCGCGCGCGTTTTCGCGCGTAAAACTTTTGCACAACATTGAATTGCCTTTTTTTTTCTTTCATAATATTCCACATATATTTACAAACAAATTGATACCACGTTTGTTTCTTTATGACTATTAATAACGGATTGATCGACCGTTTAACAAAAATTTCCGTGCGCGCGAGCTCTTGTAATACATAGCAAATATGGGCAAAAACATGCCTATACAAAATCCATTGTAGCTCTTAAGGATGCAAGGTGACCCCAATTTGTTTTCATATTTTAATAGAGTATGATTCGGGGATATTGTTTCATGTCTCATTTGACCCTCAATTAACTCATGACGTCATCACAATGGCCTCCGAACTCAAAATTCCAATTTGCATATTATGACGTCAGCATATTTATGGAAAATTGATTGTATCTCTGTAAATATTGATCGATTTTCTTTCAACTTTCGATATGTTCTAGCTAAGACAATTCAATACAAATGCAGTATACAAGATTTTTCATTTTGACAAAGGAATCATGGCTTTTTTTGCGATTAAAGGGAGAATGTCATTTTTCACTTTTTGCGTGTATTCTCTACGGGACATGACTTTTTCTCAAAACTCGATTCTACATTTCCGTCTTTCGCGAGCAAAATCTCCGTTGTTTTAGCTTCGTTTGAGCTGAACTTTGAGTGTGTTGTAGCTGAGACAATTAGCTATCTCAAATGTGCTCCTCATTTTGTCTTAACCTTTAGTTGGACCAGCCCACCTATACTTGTTCCAAACAAGTATTACAAATCTAGTATATTTTTCTTATTTCTAACCACTTTTTTGTTGGCAAGATAACTTGGAAATGGCTCAATCAAATGCCTAGAAATTTGGCACACATATGTATAGGCATATGTACAAAGCACAATAACGTTTTCAACATTGACCTTCACTGATGACGTCATCTAGGCGCCATTTTGTAAAATGTTACGAAAAACAACTCTTGATCATATTTTCATAACCAAAAGGTATTTCTCATTCATATTTATCATGATCAAGGTCAATATCCGTCCGGTCAATAAAAAGTCAAATAACGCGCGCGTGCGCGTACGTCCGCGCGTCAATGCGCGCGCAAAATTTTGAAATGCTCAAAATCATCTCAAAATCATTTTGCATACGTTTTAGGCCATTCTAAGCATTTTATAAAAAATTGCGCACACGCGCATGCGCGCGCGTTTTCGCGCGTAAAACTTTTGCACAACATTGAATTGCCTTTTTTTTTCTTTCATAATATTCCACATATATTTACAAACAAATTGATACCACGTTTGTTTCTTTATGACTATTAATAACGGATTGATCGACCGTTTAACAAAAATTTCCGTGCGCGCGAGCTCTTGTAATACATAGCAAATATGGGCAAAAACATGCCTATACAAAATCCATTGTAGCTCTTAAGGATGCAAGGTGACCCCAATTTGTTTTCATATTTTAATAGAGTATGATTCGGAGATATTGTTTCATGTCTCATTTGACCCTCAATTAACTCATGACGTCATCACAATGGCCTCCGAACTCAAAATTCCAATTTGCATATTATGACGTCAGCATATTTATGGAAAATTGATTGTATCTCTGTAAATATTGATCGATTTTCTTTCAACTTTCGATATGTTCTAGCTAAGACAATTCAATACAAATGCAGTATACAAGATTTTTCATTTTGACAAAGGAATCATGGCTTTTCTTGCGATTAAAGGAAGAATGTCATTTTTCACTTTTTGCGTGTATTCTCTATACGGGACATGACTTTTTCTCAAAACTCGATTCTACATTTCCGTCTTTCGCGAGCAAAATCTCCGTTGTTTTAGCTTCGTTTGAGCTGAACTTTGAGTGTGTTGTAGCTGAGACGATTAGCTATCTCAAATGTGCTCCTCATTTTGTCTTAACTTTTAGTTGGACCAGCCCACCTATACTTGTTCCAAACAAGTATTACAAATCTAGTTTTACTTGTATTGCACCTGATTTGTTGAACCATCCCAACAAATGTTTAACATTGATCGCTTGCCATTCATAGAATCTCATGGTCGATCCAATTTTTAAGGAAATTCTATAAAGCTTCCACTTCAAAGTTTCAGCTAACTTTTTAAAAATATCTTACAACTGTTACGATTTTATTTTACCACTAATTAGATATAAACGCACGATTACGAAGAAACTGTTTACAATAAGAAACTGTTTTGACACAATATGGTATGTGTATGAATCCTGAACTCTTGTATCCACAAGCTTCTTTCTGCTTCATACACATGCACTGCATGAGAGTATTTTAATTCACGCTCTTTATCTGCCCAGCTTTTTTCGTGAGCAGTCATTGTAAGAAATTTCACACCTATGAACCCCAAATTCTTCGCTCTTGAATACGGTTTGTGGTGTTCCATTGTGATCTTGTTATCTAGCCAAGCTTCTTGAAGCAAAACATAATGAAATAGGAGAGGATAATCGTAATAAAACTGCTTTCTTTACCCCAGATTATCTCGCTGCTTGAGAGTCTTGGTTCGAAACCAAGAAGGTGGAAAATAGGATCGCTTCAAAGCAGACACCGTTCTCTTTTGTATGGAGAATAATTGTTACGGTTTCCCCATAGAAGACATTGTATCTGTTTCGTCTTTCGGTCGCAACGGTTTCTAACTGATCAGAATTTGCTTTGTGTATACTCTAGGGGAAGATATGAAAGTGAGAGCATATTAGTTGAAGTGTGTGGGTAATTGCCTACATTAATGGCAGGAAGAAAGAGGACCACACAAGGAAATTTGAATGACTTCTAGTTCTTCAAGGTATATATACCCACAACAATTACGATAGTAAATGATCACGAGTTGAGCTGAGTTTCCGTAAACACTCATGATGATGCTACTGACGACTATCATGACGAACTTGTAACTTTTCAAAGTCTTATTTTCGACTAATGTACCGTGGGCCTTGAGGGAAATATAGTCACTGACAATGTGAACGTCTTGGTATATGAAGTAATGATTCAAAATCATAACTTTGCTTCCCTGTGTTAATATACATGTAAATGAAAATATATTACCCTTTCTGCAAAGTTGTTGCGTTCAGTGTTACATGAGACAACATTTTTGTTAAACATAACGGACATCCTATTGTTTAATATAATTACAATTAAATGTTTGTCCCAATTAAAACTCCATGTGCCGAGATGTAAACCTATATGTCTTAATATAAAATGATTTAAATTGAATACTGTTCACCGGGTGAACCATGACATGAGTCAAAGGGTCATGTTTGAAATCTAGGAAGAATATCTGACTTTAACTATTTGAGGTTTTGTTTAAAGCGGTGCCGCTTTTACCGCAAGTTCCAGCAGACAATATCAATCTCATATTGGTTTCACCATGGTTTCACGGTTTCCGATCATGGTTCATTGTCTGCTTTCACAAGGCGGCACATTTTACGCGCCTAATCAATTAGCAAAAATTAGCATTGTTCTGATTCATGAGAGTGTATAAAATATTTCCTGTGTGTGTATTTATATGGAAGGCGAAGTCGTTTACAAAGAAAATGACACAATATATGTTTTTCTATACCAGCGCTGTCTCCTGCTGCGGCGACACCTTCCATTTGCACGGTGGTCGTCTGGTAGTGAAACGAGAATTCTCTGCGTGCGTCGATGGGTTGAATTGACGAGTGTGCTAAGCCGGTGACCGTGCGAAAATTCGTATGGATCATATCATAATTTGTGCAGTCTCTGATTTCATGATCTCCTAATTTGATGAAATCACCCCAAAATATGTCGTAGATCATAGTCGTATGGGCATGTGCGTTCCAATTCTTGAGCAACAGAATCAGCGTATGTTGGTTGTATGTTCAACGGGGCATGTGCGTCGTATAGATTGTTGAAATCCCTGGCCGTAAAATCGTCGTAAAGGCAGAGTACATGAATTGTGGGTTTCAAATCCTGTTTCAATAACATTCGTGGATTCATAACTATCGCGTTCATGTTCTGTGATTCGTTTGTGGATAATAACGTGAGAGACTAAATCATTACGTTTTTGTCATTGAGCGTCATGCACTGTATAGGTAAGTACTACTTCCTTATTTTCTGGTTATGGGTGTGGACGCGAAAGAGGATTGTTGTGAGAGCTCCTCATATTTTATAAAGTTCTCATGGTTAAAACTCATGGACGGCATCAATACTTATGCCGCTTTCAGATTGAAACTATCTTGTCATGCTCACGACCTGTATACTCATTTCTAAAGTCGGTTGGATCCAGATACCAGGTTACCTGTCCTTCGTTTCGATTATACCACGTATATCTTCACTGTTTGATAGGAGAAGGGATAGAGGATATAGGGAGAGAATAAAGCTCAACAAGACAAGTCTATTATCTAAAATCATGCTCCTCAAATTCCCGTTTATGACAATTTCAAATGTTTTTAAGGGTAATGTGTACTTTGCGGTCTCGTGTTCTGCATTAATGATGAACCGTGACTGGGCTATGTTATTTCATTGAATCATTTGAATCATGATTGTTCTAGCCGCTCGAGATTTGAGATAACACATTCTTTTTATTTAGCCCACCCACCCCTATCATTCTCATGATGTGTTTGTCAGTGGTTCTTGATTTTCACTTTCAACATCAAAATACCTTTACTTATCAGCCATCGTCTATAGGAATGTCGAACAAAAACGCCAATCTGCGCCTAGAGAGAGAATGTCATGTTCATGATGTTTTTTCTCGTTTACCTCACATTTCCCCACAATTTACCAAACAATTTTAAGCTCTTGTCATAAACATTTGGATTTGCTGTTTATCAAACACATAGGTGGCTGGCTTGTTCTTCTAAACATTTTTTTTGGTTTCTATTCTTATTAGTCCATAATCTCATAAAGACAAGGGGATTTGCTTATAATCCCCTCAATTTATTCTTCAAAATGAAGGAAATTATTTTACGCCACACCCACGCCCTTAAACAAACCCATATGCGAAGCAAAAATACGCAACAACACCCACATTGATCCCCTTATAAAACTTAAAAGATTTAGCATCATATCATCATCGCAGAAGTCTTATTATTCTGTAGTTTAGAGTCGGGAGTTGGGATGAATGTGAAATATTTCATGAAGTGTCCCAGCTAGCTCGCTTGGTTTGGAGTTAATGTTGGTCATCAGTCATACTCGTTCTTGTGAGGTCCGTGACGCGTGTGTTTCAGTATGGGGGTAACAAGAGACCAGTAGTTAAAACCATATATGAGTCAGGAGCGTTGCTAGGGTAGAGGGGTGTTGTGACAACACCATTGATATTGTTGTTGTCTCTCTTTACTATGGGTCGGAGATGGTTTTCGCGAACTCCATTACGACCTTTTCCTTTTAAAAAAGTATTTTGATGATCCAGCAGGTATAAGTAGTACAAGAAGTAGTATTATTTGTAGGAGGAGCGCCCGAATGTTTTCAAGCTCCCCCCAAAAATCGCAGGGCACATGTTTAAAATGAATGCAAGAACCAAGCTTCCCCAAAAAAAATAAAGAAGTGAAGATGTAGGCCTATATAATATTCTTCAACTGTTCCTGAATCCTGTACAAGTTACTTCAAGAAGCACAACACTTTCCCCTATAATTTCTCAATTGATCTATGACCACCCGAACAAATCCTAGCCCCTACAAACCAATATCGGGCCAGCGCCCCTGGTATTTGACACCACCGAGCAAAAGACGTGGGAATGTCATATGACACAGGGGTTGCCATTGCAGGGTTTTACAAACCAGGTATGGCAATGACCGCATTGCAATGTGGGCAACGTTAAGTTTACCCAACATTTTATCGTCTCGAGAAAAGTCCTCCTTGTCGCACGAAGATCCATGTAGATCTATAAGATCTTTCTCATCTTCCACGATACCACATCAGGGGCGTAGCCTGGATTGTCCGGGTGGAGGGAGTGACAATTCCCCCCCCCCCACAGTATAGTTTCTCACAGGGATCATGATGTTGGGAATCCCGTCGACCATCTCCAGGCGATGTCACTGGTGGGATAGGGACAATGTTTCCCGTGAGAATACCATCAACCCCTGTAGGTACAGAAAATGGGAGGGGCGTCATTTTACCTCGAGAATGTCTTGTTTTCCGTGCATTTTCTTTCACACGGGAAGGAGTGCATCCATGTCGACCCCTGGATCCGCCTCAGAGATCACGTCTGAAAGTCGTTTTGAAGCCATGATTCCCCTTGAAATGTCTCCTCAATTGAAAATAAGCTTTCGTCTTTGCCTCCCGATGAAGATATTACAATAGTTTTGATGAGTGACGCTGTCCGTCGGATACTCTGATGATAACCCTAGCTGAGTCTCGTTTATCGACAGAGCAATAATTGATCGAGGAAACCTTGAAGAAACAAGAGATCCGAAGCATCCAGTAAATCTTCTTTTGAGTTTTCGTTCAATATTGTGAATGAAAAAAGGGGTCTTAGAATGAATATGTATCTTTATATCCGTCGGACATTCTGATGATAAACCCTAGCTGAGTCTCGTTTATCGACAGAGCAATAATTGATCGAGGAAACCTTGAAGAAACAAGAGATCCAAAGCATCCAGTAAATCTTCTTTTTGAGAAACCTTATTATTTTTGCAGCATACATCTGTAGCTCTAAATACTATAGTGGTGTTTACCTCACAAATAATTAACAGATTAAATCTTTAGATGTTTGTATTATAGTAATGATTGTGAAAGACCTCACCTATGCCCATATTCATTTGAAAACGTGCACTTTTGTGACTTACAAACCCTATGCATGCTTCATAATCGAGATTAGTCTATTTTTAGAATGTTTTTCTTGTCATTATCATCAAAATGTGATTACCCTCGTCAAGTGTGCACCTATTGAGCGTAAGGTACACATTCATGTGCAGCGTGACATGTCTGACCCCCATGGCGTGGAGCACAGATGATTGTAAACACGGGCGTATCAAGAGCTCAGATTTTTCGAGATGGAAGAGGGTTGGGTGGGGCAGGCTGTGAGGTGGATCGAAATCTCTAGAAACAGTCCGTCTTATATTATAGAGTGAATCGTGACTTGTTGACTAATGACTCAGTCACATCAACAATATCGACAACAGACCGACAACAAACCGAACCAACAACTGCATTACCACGAATGGCCGAACATTGGTCTGTTTGTATTCGGTTCGGAGTCGGTCCGGCGCGGCGGTGTGACGGAGGTCCTCACCATTTACATCTTGCATTATTTCAAGTATTGATGCTGAGATATCAAGTTTTCTTACTAGTCAGTCGGTGATCTAAGCATTTCTTCACATAATACATCAATGCAATGCGTTCTCGGTGAATATTTGTACAACTGATTGTGATGTTATTATTACTTTCCTCAAATGCATCCAGCAGAGGGCAGGACCACTGTACGCCCCCTCCCTCCCTGTTTTCGAGCTCCCAAATTACATCTTCGTAGCAGTGTACAGAGGATGTGTCAGATTGGAGTGAAATGGCTTATATTGCGAATATGTCCCATGAATAAGCCCATGTATTCTAGCTTTAATCAATGCATGGATGATTGAAATCAAAACGAACTAAACAAAATTTTAAAACTACGATGATACATCGGCATTCCATTTGTAAAACAGATATTACAATTGCAGAGACTTTGCTCGTGAGAAAAACTGACCTACTTCCAACCTATATCATGTATATGATATTACAGCAATATGGGTATACGTAGGGACATGCCAGAGAGAAAGAGGGGGTGTCTGATACTCTGATTCTATTCTCGCCCCTTGTCACCCTTAACTTTGCATGCAACGCCTGTGTTGCCGTAAATATAGACGACAAACTTGATCTCTTGACATCTACCGGTAACGTCGTGTAAGACCAAGGGAGTCTCGGCATGTCTGCACGTGGAATGGGTGGTGGCAAGGCACGGGTCCAAATGTTTACCCATGACTGACACATGCATGGTACTAGCTCCATCAAATGTAAGGAATCTTTACTACATGAAAATCTTACCGTCATTATACTAGATCGACACTTCGTCCTTTGAGTATCATTATGAATTATTGTGCCCAGTGACGTAGGCACGGACGGACATACCCTGTCAACCCACATTCGAATGTCTATCACACTGACTTATGGAAGGTACTATCTCTATATTATAAACCGTCGTGAATCTTCACTACACGCATATTTTTGGTGCCACACAAATGTATTATATATATACCTATACGGAGCCACTGTATGCATGTCCACCCCCCATCAAATGGCCGAAATGTGGAATGAAAAAAGGGAAGGAAGGAAAATGAAAGATAAACAAAAGAAGATGATAGAACGCTACAAGATCTTACACACTCCTTTGCTTTTTGCTATTCGTCTTCCAAAACGATAATCTGTTGCTCTCAGATACTTATTATTCCTTGTTTTATAGGATATGAGATGATAAGATTTGAAACATCTACCTGATAATTATGTCTAAAGTTTCTTTCAATGCCCATGGAAGTCATCGAAATTGATTTTAGGAAACGGTACCCTAGCTAACTGATCCCAAGCAAAGATGCCCCAAACACATATTGTATGTTAAGTTAAGTATGAAACACGTGATTAAGATGGAATTATAAACAATGGTTGCAAAATTGTTGTCGAGTTACGTCTTTAGTCGCGATTTATTACACATTGTCCAAGACTTAAGGCCTGTCATTCATCTTAGAATATATATTTTTGTAATTATTTAATTTATTACCCATCTTATCATTTACAGTTGAATGTATTACCATGATTAAAATCGGTGTATAAATGTTAATGTTTGTTGTGGAGAAGGAAAATAATTTGTATGATTGAGAAAAAAGGAAAACATATACAAAAATGTGGCAACATTTTGTTGAAAAGCTGAAGGGAGCGGTGTCACGACAACAGCCCATCAAAAGTGGAACGACTTCATATAAATCAAAATGAAGTATCTCTCATAGAATAAAGATAGGTATAAGCCATGGACGGTAGGGGGTACAGTTTCGAAGTGTTGACATGTCTGGAGTTCATGACCCAGGGCCATTAAGATATCACAAGTAACGTCAAGGTGCTAGCGATACCGACATGTACATCTAGAGGCGTCGCTAGGACAAGGGGGGGGGTCGGACAAACTTTACCCACGGGGAGAGAGAGACCATCAAATATTTCAAAATTCCAACCAGGTTTTAAAAAGTATAAAAAAGGATAATAATTTAGGATACGACGACAGATATTCGAACTGGCTGTGTCCACCTCACCCCCCCCCCCCCCCCTCCTCTCATCCGACCCCTACATATAACATCTACAAGGGACATTCCCTGGAAAAGATAAAATCCATAATTTGTAAGTGTTTGCTACATGATATATGTCGATGTTATCGAAATTCAATCCACACCTCCAACGGAATATTTTTTTACTTTGTCATCGGGACTTGTGGGGGTGAAGCTGGGGTCAAAACTGTCAAGTGCTGTAGTTCTTTTTTACTGCGGTGGTATGTGATTCGTACTGATTAGTTTGAAAGCAAATTGCATGGGAATCGCGTGACGCTTGCCCGAAGCGACAACAGCTCCAATTGCGCCCTTTCCAAAAATGAGATTTCTTATTGCTCAATTATCGACATTTTATTTCGGAATTATAGAAGTAATGAAAGTTTAATGGGGTTCTAATGATCACAAATGGACTGTTACCACCTCAAATGTTATGCTTTATAATCATTGTCTGAACTTGATAAAGACGATAACAATGAGGAGTGCCCATTCGCCCTATATATAGGTCCTCCCGATAATAGTTTAAAGGAAATACTAACTCATGGTAATGACGGAAACTCAACTTTTCATAGAATCGAAAGAAAACTCTTTGGAATATTTAAGACTACAAATTATTTCTAACTACCAAACAATTTGTGTAGGAATCGTAATGGTGAGTAATGATTTTTAAAAAGCAACGGCGAATTTCCACTCCTTCAATATTGCCCACCCTTCTCGTCCTCGGCGCACAACTGTACATCGGTAAGGTTCAATGCTGCACCCTTCTCATGCAGGGTGCAAATTTGCCCCTCCTCAGGTTCAATACTGTACATTGTACCATAGTGCACAGTTGCAGCTCTTGTAGTTCAAATTTACATTGTCTCATACAGAGTACAAATTTGCACCTCTTGAGGAAAAATGCTGCACTCTTCTTGTGCACGATATGAATTCGCACCATTTGAGATTCAAATACA
Source organism: Strongylocentrotus purpuratus (assembly GCF_000002235.5). Lineage (NCBI taxonomy): Eukaryota > Metazoa > Echinodermata > Echinoidea > Camarodonta > Strongylocentrotidae > Strongylocentrotus > Strongylocentrotus purpuratus. Next base: position 12,524,251 of record NW_022145596.1, read on the forward strand.
AATGGAAAACCTTTCTTTTAGTGGCTACGACCGCAGATGCTGCTGATGATGATGATGTACATGAACCATACATAAGTATTTCGTTATTCATTACTTATTCATTTCTCTTATGTCCTTCTTCTTCTTGTAGAATGCTGCAGAGAAACGAAACGGTCACTGATTTCCTAATCGATCTTCATAGACGGTCCAGCTGATGACGACATCCCCCTTCAATGATTACAGCCAGGAAAATGTTGAAAGAGCCATCATGGATCGCCCTCGACGTCGTTGCCTTCATTATATTAGCAGGTAACGACCGTGATATATAATCGTAGTCGATGGCGTAGGTACAGGGTGTCAGGGGTCTACCGCTTCCCCCCACCCCCCCCCCCCCCCCCCCCTCTCCGAAAAAACGACTCCCTCTCACACATCCTCCCATTCCCGGATAGCCCTTCTCTCTTGTATTTCACCCACCTGGTAAGTCCGGTTCCGCCCCTCCCCCATGACAAAAGTGCCCTCAGTAATTGGACACATGCTATACCACTGATGTCGGATATCTTGTCTGGGTGCAGTCTGAACAAGATGATATATGCAAACTTTATTCCTGTGGAGGTTAAACTAGTGACAATATCACATCAATATTGATTTTTTTTTTTAATCGGAAGCCATGAAACTCATTTCTCAGACACGAGGAAATTAACTTTATCATAATTATTCAAAAAATGAACTTAATTGCCTGCAATGAATTTAATCTTGTCATTAATAAAAATAAATATAAGCATGTACAAAATGAATATAAACTAGAAATGCAATCGTGTAACAACGATGTGCGTGCAATGACGCCGTGTTTCTACGTGTCGAACGAAAGAGCTTCTCTCGGACTATCCAGAGCAATTTGTACGAAGTCTTTAGCTTCTGTAATATTGGAGACAGGTAGGGCGAAAGAAAGGCCTCAACAGTGACCTTGATGGGATGGTAGTGACTATGCCTACGATGTTTGAAAGAAATTGGGATAGGGGAAAGAACCTAGAAAGGGCTCGCAAGCACCGCGTGCAAAAACAAATGGGATTAGTTGCATGCGGCGTCATTGCAATCAAGATCGTTCTAGGGGTCAAAAGCGTGAACCCGATTTGCCCCATAGACAATGCGTGTAATGCATGGGCGGAAAACATACAGGATCTGTATTATGACCGGAGTTAAATTGTTTTTTCTCTCTCTCTCTTTATGTCTCTTTATGGGCCGTATATGGTATCATTGGAAAGAGAATTTCATGGTCGTTATTGTAAACTACTCTTTTTTTTTCTATGATAATCCTATCGAAACATGTGATGTAAAATAGATTTAAAGGACAAAATGGCGTCTTAAATGGCCCCCTTGACCAATTTCAAAAAATCCGGCCACGAGGTGCCCTGCGTATTGCATCTCGGAATGTCATTGCAAATTTTCAAGGAAAAAAAAAGATGTTTAGGGGGCGAAAAGTAGTCTGAAAAAATGACGTCATGGCCGATAAGTGTTATAATCGGGCGGAATTCGTATAGTGATCGACCCTTGTTCAAATGCGATTTACTCACAATTTTCTGTGTAAACATATACCATACTTGGTATCATTCGAAAGGGCACTTCATTGCGGTCAGTTTGACACCATTGTCATCTGCACGCAATGTACTACACGCATTAAAGGCGCTATTACGTAATGCATAGCAAATTCATCATTTTTGGCGTTTACTTTGCAACGAGGGCATTACAATTTATTTAACTTGGCAGACAGTTGTCACGTATATGGATACATATGTGTGCCAAGTTTCATTGATGTAGGTATAAAGATCGCCATTTTAGAGCAAGTTGAAGTTATTTTGGAATTTTCTTGAAAATGGCGAATTTGGAGGGCATTTTTCTCAAAGTCGGTCAGTGTTAGGGTATATAATGTTGTATATGGCTGGAAAGGGCATATCTTCAAGTATCTAAATCCAAAAAAGGGTACGGGTCTGCCAAGCCATAATGGAAATACGGCCACAGAAAGACAGCCAATTCCCAGAACTTTAGAGGGCGCTATTTATGTTTTGCAAAGCCAATGTAGCGTGAAATTTGGCATGGCGATGTGCAATCATGAGATAAAGATACTGTGAGATTTAAATACAAAACGGAATTCATATGAGAAAGTTATGGCAGTTTTAGATTATTTAGGGGTCAATTTTTCAAGAACTTGAGAGATTTTTGACGGAGTCGGTTTCAGATTTGCATTTTGAGTACGAAGATGGCATTTTGAAGGTCAGGTTATACGTCGCAGATAAAAGAACATCTCTTAGACTATCTAGAGGAATTTGTTAGAAGTTTGTAGGATCTAAGATAGTGGAGATGGGAAGGAAGAAAGAAAGGCCTTAAAATGGACCAGAAACGGACAAAATGGCGCCTGGACGGTTATGCATGAGTGATTTCGAAAATCGAAGAATGTAGTGACCTTGATGAGATGTTAGAGACTATGCCTATGAAATTTGAAAGGAAACGGACATGAGAAAAGGGCATAATTAGTGATGACAAGCACTACGTGTAAAACGAATGGGATTTCAGGACGAAAAGGAAAATATTAATGGGGCAGAATGTGAACGAAAACAAGGCAATGACGAAGGTTCGTCATTGCAAAGATACAGAGTCTGAAATACGTTGGCTAAAAAGCGTGCTTATAATGTGAATTACCCACGTAAATGAACACTCATACTCTTAGGCCCGAATTTACAAAGGAGGTTAGTCGACAAACCAAGGTTTATATACGTCATATGACGCGTTTTGACGCGGTTTTTTTACAAACCTGGTTTGTAAAAAAGCGTCGAAACGCGTCATTATGACGCACGAAAACAAAGGTTTGTTGGCATACATTCTTTGTGAATTTGGGCCATTGGGTGTGTAACATTTTCGTTGTGTAATGTCTAGCTTGATTTATCCAGGTCAGTAAACTTTTAGATCTATATGTGAATCATTTAGCATCGCTATTTTGATAATACATGTATGTTACTTCTTGAATATCGTCACGCTTAAAATAAATTATGTGCAAACTTAAATTTTACTTTCCTGAAATAGTCAGAGCTTTTTCATTTACATGGTTAAATCATCGTGGGAACCTAAAAGCTAAAAATGTTTGTATTAGTTCAACACAGAGATTATAGCGAAATTCGTAATCTGTATAATTCATATCCATTATTTCAGTAACAGAAGTCTCAAGTTGGTTAAACAAATTCACATATCGTAAACTGTGCTCGTCTCTTCGAGATATCGGGTGAACACGTGCGATTTAATACGTGCCTCGAATCTCCGCCCTCACGTAAGCTCCTTATCACTTAGATAATTAGGTATTCAAATATTTAATGGATGACCTCATCTTAATCTCTAAATATTGACACCGCTTTGAACTACGTGCTTGGGAACGCAATACAAGATAAACAAGTGGCATAAGTATGTTCGTGCATTAAGCTGATAATTGATATACATGATAACTTGACGATAAACTCAAATTCAAGTGAGAATTGTGTAGCCGTTTTAACTAGATGAATATAGATCTGGCTGACGCGTAAGAGCTGGCAGTTCTGCCTGATGTTTACGAGGTGTCATTTCAATTACGTCATTACCTACGCTAATCATGAATCCGAGATGATATGGGTCCATGGCGGCATGGCCCTGTTGCATAAAACTTACCATTGATGGTAACCTTGACATCAATGGCAACTACCATGGTAACAAGGCTCAACAGCCAACCAAAATCAAGGTTTCCATGGTAGTTACCAATGATGGCAAAGTTACCATCAATGGTAAGTTTTGTGCACCGGGGCCCAGATGTAATTAAATCAACGCATTGTTTACACTGTCTATTATGCATTCATTTTTTTCTACGATGCCACCCTTTCATGGTGCGTCAAAAGCCGCGCCAGTTGCTGACGCGATCTAAAATCAGCTAAATTGACACCTCGTATATGCTACAGACAATACCACTTAGACAGGACATTGTTATGAATACTACTATTAAAAATTGTATGATGTTACGCTTTCTTATGGTGCGTCAAAAGCGTCAGCTAAATGACGCATCATATACAACGGGCGTGTGTACTGAGAAGGGCTATTGTATGAACACTGTTAATGACTTTTTACATTCAATGCATTGCGAAAACTTGCAATATAAATTATATCTGTAAGAGCTCTTGCTTGTAAGTCTGACATGATGACATATTGCTGTCAATAAGGGGTGCGGACAGAATCTTTCACGTACCTGGGGAGAAGATTTCATCTATGCGGCCCCGCGTGGCATGGACCCACTGTAAGTTGCACGAATTTTCTGGAGGGTCACGACACGGGGGTTGTGTCAGCGCCACTGCGAGAGGGGGGGGGGGGGGGGCGTATGAATCTGAATTTGCTTTGGATGTAAATGTTCAACAAATATATTTCAAACTTCAAACTATTGACGAAACGGTGGAAATATGTTGATATTCTCCGAGCAAGTTGGTCCAAGTTTATATTTAAAGAATTCCCTGGCAAGAAAAGGTATTGAATTTTGAAAAATCGTATAAGGGAAATTGATTTTTAGTGACAGATAGATAGACCTAACTAAAGATTAATGACAGTACAAAAATAGCTGCATTTATTGCGTGTTGGCAGTTGACAATTCGATGGATTTGGATGGAGTGATGGACAGATATCCGAGTAAGACTGACTTAAAGAGAAAAGAAAAAGACGGAGGGAAATGATCATCGTGTGTCTATGAAATCATTTACAGCAGTGATGTAGTGTGGGTCAAGCCACTGATGGGGGAGGGGCACTGGTTTCATAGCGATAAGGGAGGGGGTCGGCACCGGTTTTTTAAATGTGAGTGAACAGGACCATTGCGTGAGGGAAGTATTAGGGAGGGTCGTATCACCCTGTTTTTACGTTGCCTTCTCCCTACCCCTTTCCTTTGATCTCTTTCTCTTTTATCTTCTTTGTCGTCGACCGAATATAGGGCTAGTGCCTCTATACACCCTGCAGCTTCGCCACTGTATTAAAGGCAAGTGGCAAGTGGAATAAAGCACAGTGAAACGACAAAAGTAAGATCACTTCATAACCAGCTTCACAAGACGATACCAAAATCAATTTCAGATTTGTTGTGACAATGCAATTAATCAAAAACTTGAGGAGATGCCAACGCTGCGCTGCTTCCCTGTGCGGTGTTGTGTTTTCATCGGAAAATGCTTGGTATCTGGGCCCAGCCAAAAACCGTCACGCAAACATAACCCGTTCTTGTTTATCTCTATCATCAGCCAAGTACGACAGCTGATGTAGCCCCATGAGGCGTGTTCAGACATGAGGTATCAACGACATATACCTCTTCGAGAGAAAAAAATATTTTATAATACAATGAAATTAACTTGTTTAAGTTATTTTCTAATTTGACGTACTAACATAGAAACCCAAGCTTGTGTTTTGGTGACCTGATAAAAACCCGATTTAAATCGGTTTTCCCGATTTTTTTTCTTTTTTTTTTTTTTCTTTTTTTTTTACCAGATTTTTTTGTCTTCCCTATTTTATCCTAATTTTCCCGATTCCCCCGTTATTTTCTCTATTCTTTCCTATTTTGCCCTATTTTTTCCCCAATTTTCTTACTTGAAAGGGGGGAATGTTGTTAGATGCCATTTTTTCCCCGCGAATCCTCTTCTTTTTTTTTTACTCAAGGGGGGCGTGGTTGAGGGGAAAACAAAAACCTATTATTTTTTTAGTGGTCACTATCACCCCTGAATAGGCCTCAAATGAAGTAGAAATGTATTCATGTCGCAACATAATCCCCAAAAAGAAAAACGATATAACTATTTGTATATACAAAGTCATGTTACATGTAGATGCGTCTCTAAAGTCCTGCATATGCCCCATTAGTTCTATATCCCACAGTTCTTTATCCAAATTGTCCTGAGTCCTATTAGGGTTAGCATCAGGGTTTCCATCAGCTCAGCAGCATGTAGACAACAGTGGGATTCCCCCCTTGATTTAGGGGGTTCTCCCGTGGTGGTGGAATAAGATAAGGGATAACATCAGGATTGGTATTAAGTTACGTTTGATTTGGGATTAGTCGGACCCGTGGGGTGTTGAACCAATGTCGCATAGGAAAAAAACATAGACTTAACAAGAAAAACCGTAATTAATTGATATATAATTCTGAGATTAGTAACAAGTATCAGATGTAATACTGTTTTTCTAATTGGAAAATTTATTAATATTAGTAAAAATTCAGACAGGGTCATTTGAAATACAACAATACCAATCCACTGTTCAATAACACTGTTTGGATGATCCCCATGACAGTCGGACGTGAACACGGAGGATGATAATGATGACACTATCATCATTCATGTTTTTACAGTGGTCATGATAGGCGTCTGTCCTGGACTCCTGGGAGAGTTATGACACGCGAACATACCGCATCTTGCATTCCAGCATTATTGGTATATTCAGGCATTGGCGTATGAGGGGCGGACGGGTACAAAGAAAAGTGAATAGAAAGAAAAACGAACAGAAAGAAGAGGGAGAAAGGAAGGGATAGAGGGACAAAATGACATGAATAGGAGGTGACGAAAACCCCTTCCAAGGACTTTTCCCCCTCTCTTGCATATTTTGTTCATCTAGAAAATAGACCAAGGTTTAACCCACGAGCATTTTAATTCAACAAAATACATAGATTAAGGTTGTTAAATCTCTCCTACCATGTATCTTCCAAACTAAATCAACTCGCAATGCTTTGCAATCAAATTTGATGACAGCTGACGAATATCAAGCATCTGTGTTCACGATCCTAAAATATTGTATTCTCTCATGGGGTTACAAACAATATTATGAAACTTTTAAAGCATTTGCAAGTATAGAGCTGCATGCCCTTACCCAGTCATGCTTCGAACATTCTGCCATACTGTTATCGACCGTTACGCTTTCTTTTTGTCCCGTTTTCCTGCTTCTCTTGTTGTATCGATCCTGTAGGGCAATATTGAACTTTAGGTTTACTGGATTCTCTTCTCATTTTTGTGTCCATAATCCTGCAATTTCTCCCTCACACAGAGTTCGCCGTATAAAGTAGCGATCTTGTCTCGCCCTTCACCCGTCTCTCGTTTCAACCTTCTACCCCCCTAAGCCAATGCCAAAAAACCCCTTTCGTCCTTTTCAATCAACCGGGTTCCCCCTTTTTTTGTCTAGATTTGAACTTGAACGGGTAGCGGGGTAAGAGCACGTTCACACGAACGTTTTCTTTCTTTTGATGAATGAATAGTGGTTTGGAGGCAAATTTCGACGTATGATATATCGAGCTACTCCCCTAACGTTTTCAAAATTGTCTGAACCCCCAACGACTTGTAACAAAATGTTACACAGTAAAAACGCTGCTTAAAAAAGTGATGTTCACTTACAGTTGTACACTATCTTAAACAACAGTTGAACAAATTGTAAACAATGTTGCTCGAAACGAAAGTAATTTTGTTAAACATTAGCTGTTTAAAATTTAATGACTGCTATATTTACTATACGAGAGCTTTTAGACAGTGTTGTTTACATATGACGTCATGTGTCTCGTGCCAGTAAAGTGCGCGTTTGCTAAAAGCTTTATTTCATATTGTTATGTTTAGAAACAGGTTCCTTGAAACTAAAATGCAATTGAAATTAACATGCCACTTAGAAATGCAGTGCAGCTGTTTAGGCACAGCTCATTGTTATTCATATTAGATGCATACACACAATGCAAGTGTATGCAAGGGTCTTCTGTTGACTACACAGATTGATACATATGTAAAAGCACATGGATATTGGGTCTGGATTAAACTACCAAAGCAACCACACGTGTTTCTGCAGGCTCCATTTTGTTTGTCTCTATACTTACATTTATTTAGCTTAATAGTTATTACTTTCCAACCCACAACACAACACACATCATGGCCGACCAAGCTACCGACGCGCTTCTAAGTGACTGGGGATTCAATGGCTTAATTGAAATCACTTTTCTATTAACCAATTTGAAGTTTTTAACTTATAGCGTAAGTTCACAGTTAAAATTTTCAGTATCTGTACGCAAATGTCAGAATATAGGTAGACTTAAAATCGTCGCGTCATGCAGTGCGGCACTGATCGCGCACTCGGTTATAACGTGTGCTAAATTCTTTGCCATAGAGATTGCATGCATCCCTATAATATACGTGCGCGCTCATGCAAAATGGGCACTGTTTTGGCGCTAATTCATGAATTGCAGAATTACCCTACCATATTGTTAGTCTTCATATACCTATAATATAGAGACCCAGAAGTAGTGGTGCACTTATTCAGAGTATCAAACCCAAATTATACGCCATTATACAACCCTTTTGTTGTAAACAACCCCCACTGAACAACAGCTCCTTTTTAAACAACTTTCTTTAAACAACCCAGTTGGTGTAAACAACCCCCACTGAACAACAGCTCCTTTTTAAACAACTTTCTTTAAACAACCCAGTTGGTGTAAACAACCCCCACTGAACAACAGCTCCTTTTTAAACAACTTTCTTTAAACAACCCAGTTGGTGTAAACAACCCCCACTGAACAACAGCTCCATTTTAAACAACCGTCTTTAAACAACACCAGTTGTTTAAATTGTGATTTTAAACAAGTTGTTCAAAATGTTGATCAACTAAGTGTTTAAACTTTAAACAACTCGAGATGCTTAACATTTTAAACAACTTTCAGATCAGGTCACCCGTTAATCAAGAGTTGTTTAAACTTTTAAACAACTTGTTCACAAAATTTTTAACTGTGTATAACGAATGCGCTGCTTCCTATTTTTGGCTGAGGCATAGGAAAGGTAGTAGTAGTAGTAGTAGTAGCTCTATACAGAGCGAATTCATTTTTCATTTCTTTTCACATAATATAAACAATGACAAACAATAATAAACGTAATGATATAACTGAAGTGAGCATTGAAATATCTTTGACATTGTTTTTGGTCATTGTAATGCAAAATGATTTAGTTACAGAAAACGAAAAAAACGAACCTACTTGAAAGCAATGCTTGTTAGGTGTAGGTTCGCACATTAATAATTGTGTTTATCGTGAAATAGTTGAATATACACATAAGGATTTTAGGAGTTACTTTATGCCTTATTCCAGGAAACCTGCGTCATGTTCACCTTCCAATCATGGAATCATGTAATCCTCTATGGCGAAAGTGCCTTCCAGCGTTCCTTGACACATTATCATCAAGCAGATGGTGTCATTAAAGAAAGAATTCGTTCACGATCTCGATCGACGTCGTACTCTATGCCCACGATACTCCTCTTTCATGAAATGAAATATGGGAGTTTCTTGAGAGAGGAAGTGGAAATGCACCTGGTAACCCTTCAAGTTTATCCCTAGAACGATCGATAATGAATTGACCAGCGGTCCAAGGGTTCGTGATCCCAAACAACACGAACTGGATTTAGAGTCTTTGCGGCGAGTCGGATCGCATGTCCGACTCTGGATTAATCCAAAAACACGGTTCTTGCACGAACCAAAGTCTAGTATTTTGTGTATCGAGGGTTTGGAGTGTACGGGGAACTAAGTTAAAGAGAATAGTAATTTGCCTTTATGGCCCGTGGAAAACGGGGCTCAAGGGGTTCGAGTTTCCTCACTTTTCTACTAATGTATTTACCAAAGGATTTACATAAGAAGATAATGCCTTTTTGAATATGTGGTTTATTGGTACAAATTTGTATTGGCTATTCTTTGTCATTATCTATAATAATTAGAATCGACTAAATGAAAACATGTTAATTCAGTGAAGAACTTGAAATCGGTGCAACGCTTTTGATGAAGTGAACGAACGAATATATTACCATTAAAAAATGTATATATATTATTTGGTATGCATCCTGCATGGCAGTAATACAACGTTGCGTTGTTTTATTTATTCGTTATCACTTTCTTCTTCTTCTTTTTTTAGTCAAACTGTAGCTGTAGTATACCGGAACTTTCTTTTGAATGTTCAAAAACTTCTTAAAAGAAACATTTTACGTCCGATTGAATAACACATTCATATCATTTATTTTTCTTCTTCTAATTCATGCAGTCTTACGATTGGTCAGTGGCCAGTACAGCCTCCAGGCTCCGACCAATCACGTTGCGCTTTCCGGGAACGTTCGAGTGTCCTTCACCATGCCAGGTATAGGACTATCCTACCCTCCGAACGTCCTACTGATCGACCTGAGCAACAATGCCCTGCGGAAGAGTACATCCGTTCCATTGTCACTCACCGGGGATGTAACCTTTGAGTGTAGCTACTTTGACCATGCAGGGACTTTTCAATTTCAGATGCAATCTACAAGAAACAGGAGTGAAATCCTCGCGTATAGTAATATCATAGATGTAGTATGGCCCGACGTTGAAATCAGTGTCCCCACAGATCTGGTAGCGTCAACAAGGGAGTTTCAAGTGGAAGCTGTAGTGACTTCGAATCTGTGCATAAATATGAGGCATAACCGCTATGTTATCGATATGCTGCTGGTGTATCATGGGAAGAATTTACCATCGAATGTGCAGCACGCCTTCCCCGATGGACACGGCGTGGTGGCGGATTCGTTTCCCGTCGGTGAACTCACGCTAAATGACGTCATCACTGTAGATTTTGGGTGTCGTTCGGCGGATCGTGCCGGGCTCTACACGGTGCTTCTTCAGTCCGATTTTGATCAAGACACTGTCGAAAGAAGCAGCGTCTTCGAAGTGACGCGGAATGAAAATTACGGTGTGAGCGTGTCGACGCGGGGAATCTATCCGAACTGTTCCGGAGCCGGCCGAATAAATCCGATCCTCGTTCGTGTCACCCAACCACCTTGTGCCAACGATGACGACACCGTGAGAGTCCTGGGGCAGACCGAATCCTTTTCTTACACGCCCTCTCCGTCAAGCCTTGTACACATCATGGAGAAGCGCATTTTCAATCCCGATGAAAGCTTACAATTTTTCTGCAGCGAGTTCAGCGAACTCTATTCAGGGTTCTGCTTCCGGTATATCAGCTTAGCAAGGTCAGGCGCTGTCGATGACCAGGCAACGGTCTGCATACCTCTGGAATATGAAGGTATGTATCTAGATACCAGTCGATCCATGAATACACTCACTCAAACATAAAATTTCCGGCACTGGCTATGCGAAGCAGATTGTTTTCTGATCAATCGATGTTACCAATATTTAGGATAGCTATCATTGTTCCGAACTTTGTCCTGGGAAAACGTCGTGACCTTCCATTCTTTAGCAATGATTCTAATAAAGACCAAATATTGTCGATAGCGGAAAACGTAAGTTTCAGTAATGACATTTGCTACCTTTCCCTGGCACTCAGGAAACAGCGGCAGTAACAGCGCCATATGGTTTCCAGTCATTGAAATGGGTTCATTTTTACAATTAGTATCGACCAATATAGTTCCAGATTACATTAGATTATTATGGCCCTTTTACACCTCAATACTAGTACCTCCCCCGAGGCGTACCCGAGACAGGTTGCCAAAAAATTGGCATGGTACGTCATCATCATCCTCATCATCAAATGTAATGTTAATTGTTATTGTATAATTGTGTTAAGTGGGGGCACTCTACAAGAGTCCTATCTCGCACCCCGGTTGTAGCAACTACTCCGAAGATAAAGATATATTTACCTTGATCTAAGGAGACACGAACGAACGATCCTCATCATAGTCCTTGTCTTTTATCTTCATTAACTCTCTCTGTTTCCTGCCGTATGTTTAGGTGAGCCGGTGGACGGGCGTTGGAGTGAGTGGTCTCAGTGGGGTTCGTGCACAGCGACCTGCGGGCAAGGAGTACGTCATCGATCACGATCGTGCACCGACCCGTCACCGGCGAACGGCGGGGCCGAATGCTCCGGCAACCTTCTCATGACCGAGATGTGCTTCTTGGAGCTCTGCTTGACAGGTATGCGCGCTAAGCGAATATTTGTAAATTGTAGTTAACGGTAGAGATGCACCTGTTCCACATAATTTGGTTAGAATATTGAAATCCTCTCTGAATGCAACCATTGATTATACACAGTTTAATAGCATAGATGTGAGAGGCGCGGGCAAGGACTGGGGGTTTCATTACTAGAACAAAGGTTACTTTTTTCAGGTAGCGAATTGGCTTATTTGTGATATTTGTAATATTCATAATCATCTTATGTAGTATATTTTTGTACTATACATAGGTATTATAATAATGTTTCAAACTTTGCTCGCTAAAATCAAAGAAAGTGACTTTCTACAAATTTACAAAATGACGACTTGTCATTCGATCATGGATCAAGCATTGTAATGAAGAAAAAAAATACTGTTCTCACTTTTTTCAGAGCCTGTTCTTGTTACACCCAACTCTCTCGGACCCACCTGCTATTGCGGTTGCACCCTGACTACCGAAGAGGGTAGTATCCTATCCAACCCCTTATTCTGCGAGAACCGCAACCTCTTTAAATGGGTCATCATCGCACCGGACAACCACAGCATACGCCTCGAGTTTGTCTCCTTCTACCTCGCTATCCATAGAGAGTATCTGCGCGTGCGCGATGGGGAGGATGGGGATTCCCCGCTCCTCGCGTACCACACGGGCGTGGCTCTACCTGGACCCGTGTCTACCAGTGGTAACACCATGTATATCGAGTACAGGGTGGTGAGAGGGGGCAACTTGGACCAAATGGGCTTCAGTGCTGTATTCAACTCGCAAGGTGAGTGGGAAGGGAACGTTGAACTAGATATCCTCAGGACCTCTTCATATGTCTTATTTGTGCCATCAGGCTGTGGTAAATACTTTTGTGAGATTGACTGACTGGGCAACAGATTTATTCACCAGAGTTGTGGATGTTAAGATAAGTAATATCTTAAGCGATTAAACCTTCAACTTGCTGGGAAAATCTGAAACCATTAACATCAGGTTTACCAACTTGAGAGAGCGAGAAGGGAGATAGAAATGTATAGATGCACACTGAATTAGCAATAGAGGCAAAAATAAGAAGCCCTTTTTAATGATAGAAAGATTATTTCCATTGCAGTGGTGTCAGAAGAATGTTTTAAGAAGCCTTTGAAACATTTATCCCTCGATATAACAAAGATTTAAATACAATTGAAGTGGACATCACTATTGATTTACAGATATTACGATGCGAAAAGAATGATATAATTCAGAAGCATATGAATATACAAGATACAAGATATTTTATTTGGCGTTACACTGGCGTTACAGTAATATTCAAGAAAATATATAATTACAAGAAATAAATACATCACGTGTATAGAATGAAATAGATGCAATAAGGAACAAATACATGCAAAAGATAATGAAGCGACAACAATGGTCATTGGTACTTCAAATTATGAGTTTCAAAATTAAGCCTTGGTCATTGGTATTTCAAATCATAATAGTTTCAGTATTAATTAATTTCCGACGCAGAAGTTTATCGTTTAACCTGTAAATTGAATTTATGAACAGAGTCGGGTACAAATGAATATCTGAATATAATATAAACAGCAAATACCATCTACCCTGTGTAATTATATTTATGTTATATATCTATATAATTTATAAATGATAAAAGGGAAGAGAGGTTCCTTACAAACAAATACAGAGTGCACACTCTCGGTTGCTCATGAGGGTGTAAAGTTCCAAGTTCGTTAGCATTCGTGACAGCGTAAAACATGTAATACAATCCTTCGATAGTGCGTGCAGCCGCAGTACACAAACCAGCACATGTAGTTAGTACCGGCATCCCCATGGCAACGCGTTCAAACGTTGTCATGCCGACCTTCAGTTGCTGATACCCTACCGCGAACTCGGGTCGTGACACCAATTACCCCTACGATCCTCCGATAGGGCTTTCCCATGCTAATGGCTTTCTCTGAAATCATTTTAGAAAGATGAATTGTTTTAGCCTTGAATCCTACATTAGGCATTGCCCTTGTTGTAAAGGCAGTGAATAAAATGTTTGCTTAATCTGTGCTCTTCAATTACCCTCGTCATCAACCAATTATGTTCAGCTGTTTCTTTGCGATTACGATCACCGACAGACAATTCTGACATTTTGTTCAAATTGATATTGGGGTTAAGTTGAGGTGCATTGTTTTAGCCTTGAATTCTAATTTAGGTATCACCCTTATTGTAAAGACGTTGGGTAAATGTTTTCTTAATCTGTAGTCTTCAATTACCACATTCATAAAACAAAAACGCTTTTCAGCTGTTCTTTCATTTCACAGACAATTCTGACTTTTTGTTCAGTTTATTGTTTCGAGATGATGAGAAGTGTTTTGAAACAAAACATCGATGTATGAATTTCCCGCGAGTGTCATGATCGTTAACGGCTCTCCACTGACGAAATACAAAACTTTTAATACGCCGATTCCTTAAACGATCTGACATCTTTGCCAAAAAAGTACAATCAATGTCAGATTTCGAAGACGCACTTTGGAGAGAAAAAATAGTGAACTCAGAACAAATGGGGTCGAAGAATAAGAGGAATAGAGAAAGAGAAAGAGAATAATGTTAGAACACTCTTCGAGGTTTATTTCATATTCAAGATAAAGTGCATAGACAACATTTGTCTAATGCCGGAAGAATTATGAATTTTCAACATACTTCTATTTGCGAAAATCTAGGAAAGATACTATACTATGATAGATGTCACAAGGGTGTTACCTCTGTTTTAAACACCACTAATTTATACCCCTCAGCTCTCAGCACAGGATATATCGTTTGTTCAATATTGCTACATTGGTATTTATTTATAAGTTTATTTATGAATTAGATTATTTGACGTTACATACAGGAACGAAAGTTAAATAGATAATCGTATTTGAAATTAGAAATTCGCTTCTCTCAGTTGTGTTTTTTTTTGTATTTTCGTTTTGAATTTCTTTTTTACAAGAAGAGGACCATCAGGTTATAGTTATTAAGTTTTTTCTTTTCTTTTCCCGGTATCCATGTGACTCACATCTTACTTTTCTGTTTTTTTTATTCACTGTCTTCACTGTCTTATTGATTTGCCGAAAAAATGAATAAATTAAAGATGATGTTAAAATAAATAAATAAATGAAAATCTACATTATAACAATAATAATGATGATAATGATAATATTGATAATAATAATAATAATCATCATCATCATCATCATAATTAATGCAAGATACTACTATTACTAAAAATGATGATGATAATAATAATGATAATAATAATAATGATAATAATGATAATAATGATAATACTACTAGTATTAATAATATAAATAAACTAATATTAATAGTATCTTAGCCAATCCTCAGCTCTACGTACGAGCTAAATCACAAAGAGTGTACCATGTATTATCAAGAAGTAACTTCTTGGTATTATACAGAATCATCAAGTTGAATGGCAATGATAAACACATCCCAATCAAATACTGAACATAGTGTTACGCTCTAAGCTAATTATAGTAACGTTCGTAAGTCCTAAGGAATAAATCATGGAGTGACAACCGAGCTAACATTCTCTCATAAATCATGGAAACAATCATAAACTAGTAGACAGTTGGCTATAAACAGAGACAGATGGTGCATCATTCCCCTACTGTGAAAAGGGATGAAGAGGGGGAGAGGAGGGGGGGGGGGTAAACATAGGCTAAGGACAAAATACCCCCTCCCCTACCCCATCGAAAAAGGGGGCATAGAAAACTTCCAACTACCTTTCGGGGCCTTGGGAGAGCGAGAAATGAGAGAATAAAATGCTCCTACAACTCCTCCCACTGAATGAGCCTGGAGAGGGCCGAAGGCGTTGTACCTGGGCGAAATAATGTCGGTTTTGACTATCTTGCCCCATGGGATAAGGTACCCCTTCCTACCTCAGAACCAAGAATGTTCCGCGAATTATGTTTAATGATTTTTAACCGGGGAAGAGGTGTCGCGGTCTAGTGGCTACGTCGTCGGGCTGTGGATCCCATGATTCACGGTTGGGTGGTAGAGGGTCTCATTGTAAAACATTTCTTTTCAATTTGCAGATTCAGACCAAGGCTATAGTAAGCGAGAATCATAACTTGCACCACACTTGTTCCATTTCAAGACTTATAGGAGTCAACCTGCCGCTAGATGATACTATAATCGAATGGATATGATTTTCCTCCATTATAATAATTAAGATTAAATCAAAGCTCATGGAAAACCAATTGGTATGAAATTAATACTACTATAGACCTATGTTTTTCCTCGAGTGGTTGCTATTTGTAGGTAAAAATGTTATTAGCTGCTTTCGCTCGTCACTCATGCTAATGTACCTGAAGAACCCATCCATTATTTGATGACGTCGCAGCCCTTTGAATACATCGTCCTTTTACCCAGAATGTTCTCCCGTTCCTGTTCGTCTATTTTGAATTGAAGAAGAAGAAAAAATCCGTATTGCCAGGAAGTAATTGTGATATCTGTTTTTGGTTATACAGTCTTAGCCGTGTCACGATGACTTCTTTGAAGGATTTCATATTTTATTTTGTGACCCCATTTCTACTTTCCCATTATGCCGTGAAATTTAAGGTAAATGTTTTTTTAAACATCGAACCAAAGTGTAGGAAAGATTACTGAATTGAGTACCAATTGAGATTAAGAGTAGGGGAAAAAGAAGTTTGCATGCCGGACAGAAAATATAGGGGTTTATAAGAACGGGGAAAGTTTGCAATACAATATGGGTGAATGACAGATTACTACATGGAAATGAAAACTAATGACCTGTACTTTATCTACTTTGCGATGGCTTTTACTAACCTTTGAATTTTTATCACGTTTTTGTTCTATTTTATCATTGTAGCCTCTGATGTGGTACCTCCTCCTCCTCTACCCGTGGGCAACACAAACGAGTCCCCAGTCGACGTTGGTGAGCTGAACAACACGGCTATCCTGATCGCCGGCATCGTACTGGGCGTTCTCGTCGTCCTGTTCAGCATTGTCTTCGCCGTGCATGCCCGATGCAGCCGGAAATACGACTACAAGCCGGGCATGCCGCATGACGACACCGCAGAGACGCAGCTCCGAGGCATGGGCATGGGGACATCAAGTGTCAACTCGTCATCGACGCACCATAGCCGACCGTGGGGAGCGGCTCCGATTGGACGTAGCACGACGTCGCAGTCGGAACAGTCTAATCAGAGCACCAGCAAGCGTGGATGGCCGGATGGGGATCGGAGCCAACTCTACGTGGTGCATGACGAGAGCTCGAAGTATTACAACGAAGCGAGCTTATCATCGTCCCACCGCTCAACCAAAGAGAAGTTACCAAGTATACCCAGCCCCTACCACGAGGCTGAGCTTGAGAAATGGACCAAGCGACATGGGCATAAGATCGCTGTACCTTACCACGCTGGGGATGTCAGTCGAGGATCTGCCGGCGAACTCTCCACCAGTAAACACAGTGGAAGGACAGATCGTAATACAACACACCTTACTATGAAATCCCCACAGGAATTTGCAATGACAGGAATACACGACAGTAGGACTAGTATGTCCAGCTCAAAGAGAAATCAATTTCAAGAAACGTCGCACAGCACTCCCCAGGTGCAGGCAGTAGCGAAAGTCGAGAATACTGACAATACGTCCCCTTACGTGAACAAAGATGGACAGCTTACGCCACTGGGTCTAGCAGTGTCGAAATTTAACGATAATGGTATGGCGTTTAGAATACCAGAAGGGGCCGAAAACCCCGATGAGGAAAAGAAAGAACACAAAGAACGTAAGCATCATAGAACTCATCGGCACAAAGATCGATCAGACTTGAAAAGTCCCGATTCGATGTATAGCGACGGTAAAAAGCGGAGAGGGGTTGTGCACCCAGAAGAAGCAATGCAAGAGGAAGTGACTCCTGCGGAAAATGAGCGAAAGCTTCCAGTAGCGCCAAAAATGGCGTTTTACTCGGACGACGAGCCGGACTGGCGACCGGCGCCAAATCAACCCGCCGAAGAAGACATTCGAGCGGAGACGTTGCCTCGCGAAAAGGCACGCGAAAAATCTAGCCATTCAAAAGGCTCAAGCTCGCGAAAGAACGACCCGAATCATCTACGCAATGGTGCAATGTCCCCTCATAGAACTTCAAAAGAAGATGGCCTTGGCTCAGGGCATAGCTCGACACTGAGAAGTGACAAATCGGGGTCTTTAGATCGACACGGTCGGCATGATAGAAGTCGAAAGCCGCCAGTGCCGGCGCGGCATGGACAACGCTCCAAAAAGCATGCTGAGAAACCGGCGATCCCACCGCGACCTGATCCCCACCGGTACGCCAACCATGTAACGAACTCGCTGGAGAACTCGAGGCAAGACGCACCTAGTTACAGCTTACCAAGCGATCACCTCCCGTCTATGTCCGACTACAGCGGTCAGATGTCCGTCGAACCTTCCCCCGTGCGGTTACCGCGACCGCTCAACCGCAAACAGAACCGCGCTCAGCTCACCCAAGTCTTTATCAGTGACGAAAGTCTGATTCGGCCGCAGTCGGGAGCCGAGAGCTCTCGTTCGGGAGCCTCCCATCGGCAGCTCCCGGAGACTCCTCCCTATGGGTTTTCCCCTTACAGGCAACAGAGACCAAACGCCCAGC
The DNA here is from genome assembly GCF_000002235.5 of Strongylocentrotus purpuratus. Classification (NCBI taxonomy): domain Eukaryota; kingdom Metazoa; phylum Echinodermata; class Echinoidea; order Camarodonta; family Strongylocentrotidae; genus Strongylocentrotus; species Strongylocentrotus purpuratus. The sequence continues at coordinate 12,542,802 of NW_022145596.1, forward strand.
GTCACCAGAGTGACCTCTCACTCTCGATCTCTCAAGATGAACCAGAGTTTGACTATTACATTCCCACCGTACCGGGTTCATTCTTTGAGAACCCCTATCCAATGAGCCCGTCTGAACGAACAATCAACAAAATGAGTAAACCAAAGTCTCCATCGGCTTCGCTGATCTAGATGAGAAAAAAAATGAAAGATATTTCAGAACACAATCGCATAGATTGTCAAAAAGCAGCTACGGACATTTCAATACTCTTTTGATATCCCATGGAATTCATGTTCTGATTACGTAATACATCAACCGGTTAAGAACAAGGCAACCAATATTGCCTGAAGTTGAAGTTTTAAAAGTTTTTGCAACCGTGTTTTAGTAAGAACTAAATAATGATGTCAACATTAAGCATTGTACTGATCCACGGAATCACACAAATACAAAATACCTATTTCCATTAAAGGTAATACAAAGTTTTGGTATGGGGTCACGAATTTGGTTCAAATAAACATATTGTAAGCATATGCGATCCTATAATATTTAGTAATCGTTGTCTCGTTTGAAATCGAGTCTATGAAATGTTTAATTGTTAAGAATAAACTCTTTATTTTGTATAGCTCCCTCTCAAGGTCAAGATATTAATATTTTGAGATGTTCATGGTCGCAGCTACCATTGTACGGCCGTATAGGCGCTATTTGAAATTCATCAAAATTTACCGGGAGCACCGGTAAATATTTATATTCAATTTCTCTCAAAATCAGAAGTGCTCATAATACATCAACAGGGGCATCCAAATATATCAAAATTTTAAAGAATCACAACCCACCCAATTTTCAAAATTTCCCAAAACTTTGTATTACCTTTAATCATTAGTGATGTAGGTTTACAGAAAAGAAATCGTTTTGCCAATTGCAAGTTAGGTGTCATTTCCTAACGTAGCGGCTGGCGCGGTCTTTGACGTGCCATACGAAGGTGAAATACGAAAAGTAAAAATGAACATTGCAAACATTGTGTTTTATAACTAGTGAATTTACTTATTGCCTTCAATGACTTGACTAAGGTATATCAAAATGACCCTTATTCAAACAGAGTTGTTCATATGGTCACGAGAAAATGTTCTCAGCTGAAATATAATGTGATATAAAGTATATTGCTACGTTATTTTATTGCATATGGTGCAGGAAAGATGACACTTGTAGAATCTTTGTAGACTACATTATACTTGGTTTGTAATTAGTTTTCAGAAAATTAGTCGGTTTGTATTAAGCATGGGTAAATTTTCTTTTAATGACATTTTTGGGGAACTATGGGTATTGGTAAGAAAAATACAAACCCTCAACCTTATCGTACTTAACACATTGCCTACGGGAACCGGGTGGTCCCCGTGTAAAGCCAATGGGAATGCAAGAATTCAGTACTCAACAGGTTAATCAACGATCACTGTGCCTCTTTGATCCTTTGGTGATGGATGTTGAAATCTAGTCCATGCTTCCTTTCTTTGAAATACTGTCTAAAAGTGAACAGAAAAGGGATATTTTTATGAAGGTAACCTATAACTTTTAGCAACTTGTCTGGCGCGTTAGTCATGATATGTTGAATTTTGTAATAACGTTAACCATTTATCGGGTAAAAAGGTAAAAGCATTTCTTCTTACGGAAAATATGAAGCCCAACTTCTGTGTGCCCAACAATTTCGGTATTTAAAACAACCTTTGCCCAAACAGCGTATGTAGACAATACGAATATTGCGAAGTAAATTTCAGACCCTGGACAGCGGGCGTCGCAAGAGGGTTGTTGGGGTGTGATAGAAAATTCAACATTTGAAATGTTCTCTTTCAATTAAAAAACTCAAAATATGTTCTGTTCCGAAACCTGTTAGCTAGCAGAAAGTTTAATTACTTTTTTGTTGTTGCTTGATGGAAGTTTTTTTTTTCTCCGACTTTTTCACCATAGATTTTCCAACACCGTTCCCTTCTTTTCTAAAAAATGTAATAGTCTTAAAATGCACATTAGTCATTCCCTTACTTATCCAGCCTTACATAAATATATTTGTTATAACAGGTGCTATAAGAACTTGAGATATTACTTTTGTGATGTTGAAAGCAAACTTGTAAAGATTTGACTACATTTAGCTAAGTTTCCGTATGTTGATACATTTTCTGCATTCGTCGCAAAATGTGTGTTCCTACAAGAAATTTATTGAAATCCGCAATGGACAATGTGGGAAAATATTTTAAGTCGATAGTTTAAAATGCTCGTGAAATAACTCAGAATAATTCATGAAATGAAAATCTGAAGAAAAAATGAATTCATAATTAGCATTCTGATGTCATATGAATATAATATACTCGTTATTAAAATTTATGAAGTTTATTGATTGGATGAATTTAAATTGCATTGTAATACTTTTGTTATGACAATTACTCATTTTGAAAACGTTGGGATATTATTGTAAATATTGTCAGATTTTTAAAACTATCAAAATGTATGTACAAAACATGCTTGTAAAAATTGCTTGGTCCTATATGTATAGCTTGTAAAACGTTCAAAAATATTATAACATTGAGTTGCTGCCACCGTTGAATTACTTTATTGGATTGTACTGTCGAAGAGTTTGTTCAGAAAGTAACGCGTGTTGTATTCAAATTTATCATGGAAGAATTGTGAAAACAGACAAAATATAAGAGATGTTCTCGAATAATTTGGTTGTATTTGCGTCTTATGTCTGGTGTGTGTGCAGTTTAAAGTCATTTGCATATTCTCGCCTACCAAATATTAGTATCAATTCTCAAACACTCACTGATCAGTTAAATACTACATGAACCCATCAATAGATGATAATGATGTTAATAATAACAACAACAACAATTATACTAAATGATAACAATAATACTAATAACAATACTAGTCATAATAATATTCATATTATTATTATTATTATTATTATTATTATTATTATTATTATCATTATCATTAAAATGATAATAGAAGAAGAAGTAGTACAGTTGATTCCGTAATTTACGAATTCTCTCTTGAACCCTCTAAGATGCCATGACATTCCCTTTACAAATTTGAATATTATATTTCTGATTCGAATTTTCAAATTGAATATGCCTCGCAACTCAAATCGATTTTGAAATAAATACATGAGGCTAAATGTAAGTATAACTTTGGAGAGACGCTTCGCCCCTCCCCCTTTCTCTCTCTCTCTTTCTCTTCAACTCTCCCTCTCTCTGTCACATTTCCTTTCTTTGGTTTAATAAAATCACATTAATATGAAACACGCCATGTATCGATTTTGAATATGATCCAACTGAACTGATCATTAACTTGTCAGAAAGAAACTGCCCAATTTCAAATGAAAATGATGCAAAAATTACCATATTATTTAATTTTCACCTCCTTTATCGCTTCAGTTAATGCAGAGATCCAATGTAAGAATTCAAAACGGGGTTATTTATGTGCTATTTTTTTTATAGTTTGATTATTATTTGATAAAAAGAAAAAAATCATTTATAATTTGACTCTTTAAAACTGTTTTAGAGGTAGCCTATATACAGGGGCGACAGAGCGTCTTTCAAAGTGGAGGGAGGGGGGGGGGGCACCACAAAAGGGCGATTAAAAATGGGCAAACTAAGTCGCGAAAATATCAATTTTGTAGACATTTGTAGGACTTCATTGTGATTGGATTATCAGGGATGAGTTTATTGTTTGTTTCTCTATTTACATGTTCCAAGATATACTGCTTAAGCATCATTCTTTGCAGTTTGGAGTGATGGTCTGAATATTAATTTCATGTGCGAGCAATCGAGCAAAACAGTTAAGATTTGTGAGGTCGCAGTGCGAAAATTGCATCTTATCAAGAGGACAAAATATTCCTTATCATGAAAGACTAAAAAAACATCTTTAATAAGAAACAACATTTTTATTAACTTCAAATGCTAGCGAGCGTGAAAAAGCTGCTCAAAGTCGCTTTAAATTAGTAGCACATATTACGGTGACAGGAAAAGGGGCACACATCCAGTTAAAAGTTAAAATGACACTTATTAGAAAAGAAAAGAAGCTCGTATAAAGTAATAATCGGAATGATCACAGGCGAAAATGGGGCGCTACTCGCATCTGATAAGGGGCACTCACCAGAAAAGGCAGTTATCAGAACGGAAAGGGGGCACTTATCAAAATGAAATTGCACTAACTAGAAAGAACAGGGGCACGTGTCAAAATAAAACGGGCACTCACCGGAGATGAAAAGAGGCACTTATAAGAGGTGAAGGGGCACATATCGTAGGCGGTAAGGGGCATTTATAAGAGTGTGGAACGGGCACCTATTAGAAATAAAAAAGGGGCACTTATCTGAAGTAAAAGGGGGCACTGGTACTTGAAAAAGTGGGGGTGGGCACTGTGCCCCCCACCCACGGCTTCGCCGCCTCTGCCTTTATATACTTCACGAAACAATATGATGACATTAACAAACGCCAAACACTAATTTCATTCGGCAGAAACCTTACAATAGTTTTCCAAAGACTTTTTGAATTGGATCGATAGAACGCTTAGCATTTCATTATCATTTTAATCATAATAATGTCGTTCTAGAGCCATAAAACATGCAGCTTCATACAATTTCATTCATTTTGTTAATGGAGAATATTGATGAGGAGCACGACATCAAAATAAGACCGTAACCCATATTAAAATTAATAATGCAAACCCGTATCCTCTGCTTATTCGTGTTCGAATTTCTCGGTCTAATCATAGGTCCATGGCACTAATTACAAAGGATAGGGGTACATGTCAAAATAAAAAGGGGCACTTATCAGAGACGAGAAGAAACACTTATAAGAGGTGAATGGGGCACTTATCGTAGGGGGTAAGGGGCACTTATAAGAATGTGGAACAGCCACCGATTAGAAATAAAAAGGGCACTAATCTGGAGTAAAAAAAGGGGCACCTTTCCTTTGTAGAAAGGAGCACTTAAGAGGTACTTGAAAAAATGGGGGGGGGGGCACTGTGCCCTACCCTTCCCCCCCCCCCCGGGTTCGCCGTCTCTGCCTTTATATACTTCACGAAACAATATGATGATATTACCAAACGCCAAACACTAATTTCATTCGGCAAACACGATACAATAGTTTTCCAAAGACTTTTTGAATTGGATTAATACAACGCTTTGGATTTCATTACCATTTTAATCATGGTAATGTCGTTCTAGAGCCATAAAAGATGCAGCTTCGCACAATCCTATTAATTTTGGTAATGGAGAAAATTAATGAGGAGCACGACATCAAAATAAAACCGTAACACATATTAAAATTAATAATGCCAATCAGTATCCTTTGCTTATTCGTGTTCTAATTGCTCGGTCTAATCATATAGGTCCATGGTCCGATGACCTCAATTCTGTTTTTACAATTTAAAGGTAAAGTTGAGTTCTGGGCATATAAGTGTATCCGTGAAAAAAACCTTTCGAGAAGCTTTTATGGAATGATTGCGTAGATAATTAAAATGATTGTGTATCGTGGGGTTGAAGAATCGTCAAAATGGTGACAGATTTACTCAACATTTCTATCATTTACAAACATAATGAAAGCAATGGACAAGTACTGCTAATGACTACTAGTGGACTCAGGGGCGTACGCAGGGGGGGGGGGGGTTTGGGGGTTCAACCCCCCCCCCCCCCTTTGGTATTTTTATGTATGTAAACCCCCCCTAAAAAAACCTAAAACCCCCCCCCCCCCCAACGACCAAAAATGTCAAATTATGAAATTTCGAGACCAAAAAAAAAAAAAAAATGTGTCCGCTTACCCCCCCCCCCCCCCCCCCCCCACTGAGCGACTTTTCGGCCGGCGCGATTTTCAAATTTTCGGGAGCAAAATATTTTGAAACCCCCCCCCCCCCCCCCTTGAAAAAATCCTGCGTACGCCCCTGAGTGGACTACACATTCATGTGGCAATTAAATTGACCCAAAGTTCATGAGGGCATTACTAAAGTACACTGTAGTCCTATTATGTGAATTTACTAGGGTGATATTCTTCCACGTTTCAATAGAATCCAAACCAATCTTGGATTTTGTAGAGCACCAATATCTAGTGCCTAATCAAATGACTCAAAATGTCTTTCATGATTCATCTAGGAAAGACTGGAAAAGTGGCTAATTGTAAGCAATTTGGAATAGGTATGTCTTTAACTGGGCCTTGCAAGTGGATAGCAGACCACAAAGGATGAAGGTACTGAGGAAGACTGTTCCACAACCTAGCGGCTCTGAAGCAGTGAACAAAGAGAATGCTAAACCTTTCTTTATCCAAAACGCGACTTCTTCTTTAACCGCCCTGGATTGGGAATAGTGTTTTTCTCCGTATCCAGGCATGACATGGATGCATTTTTAATGATGTTTTTTCCTTCATATTTGGCAAATGTCGAAGTATCACAATTAGTACATATTTGACGTTTGAATTTTGATATATATTATGACGCATATCGAGAGTATCTGATCAGATCTTGTATCGTTTGGGATCGACGGCTTTTCGACAAATTTCGTTCCTCTGATTAGGGTGTCATTTCGATAAGTGTGACGTCGTGTGATCCAAGAATGCTGGTCTTTCTAATTATTCTGCTTGGTTCTTCAACCATTCAACGCACAGGTAATTAATATTGTTACACTTAAATGCACTATTTATCGTTTTGATATGGTTGTCTTAGGTTGTAGGAATATACCTACCTAAAAGTAATTTAAAAAAAATCAGAAGTTAAATAAAACTGTATCCTAGGGTAAATTTGGATTAAATAAGATGATTTTAATCATTCTTTTTTTCGATAAGAATAACTGTAAAATCGTTAAAAATATAGGCCTATCAATCAAAGTGATGACGAACTTAACGAGATTTTTACCATCCATAAATTATGATGTTGCTGCCCACAAGTTTTGAAACGGATTTTGGAACATGTATATTCAAAGTTGGATTGTACCTTTTATCTTATTACTAGTATTATTATTATTATTATTATTATTAGTAGTAGTAGTAGTAGTAGTAGTAGTAGTAGTAGTAATAGTAGTAGTAGTAGTAGTAGTAGTAGTAGTAGTAGTAGTAGTAGTAGTAGTAGTAGTAGTAGTAGTATTAGTAGTGGTAGTATCATCATCATCATCATCATTATCGTTATTATTATTATCATCGTCGTCATCATTATCATCACTAATATCATCATCATTGTTGTTGTTGTTGCTGTTGCTGTTGTCATTGTGTTGTTTATTCATACAAAAAGTCTTTTCCCCCCTAATTTTCTTCCTAAAGATGCAGTATGTCCCAGTGGATGGGATAGCATTGGTCAAGGATGCTACAAGTTATTGGGCGAATGGATAACACATTCCGAAGCGGTTTCACGATGTAACTCGATTGGTGGGACACTCTTCGTTCCCAATAGCAACGATGAGCTTTATGCTGTCACCAGTACATACCTAGACGATTACTATTGGGTTGGATGTACGTATGAACCTATGGAGGGTACCTTCCCATGTGAAGACGGGACACAGTTAGATGTCAATATTAGTAAGTATAACGCCAACGTGTTATGTTCATTTCAAGACTTAAGAAAGCAAACCAAATCGCAGCTGTTGTATCTGATCTGAACGATGAGACGCCAACAAAATGTTGGTTTATTAATAAGCCTAGAATGTCAGAAAATAAGATGGGGTGAATTTTTTTACGCCATCGTTTTTTCCCAGGAAAAAACAAAAATCTGAAATATTGACAGGCCTCTCCAAGTCCTCTCAATAAGCGTCAAGGGGTAGTAGCGCATGGAAAGAAAAAAAATACGAAATCCACGGGCCAGCCCAACTCTTTACAAAATACAAAAATTGCTCAACATGTGAGTAATGATGTGTCCAACTAACTTTTGGGCAATATCATACCCAATTTTTATTTTAAAAAATGCAAATCACAGTTGTCTCTCACTAAATAAAATGAGCAAAAGTCTAAAATATAACTGCACAAGTGATGGTCACACATATAATTACCGTCATATCATTTTTTTTCATGGACCTACTACACTATGATTTGTTTAATACAGGGGTAAGCCCTCCTCCGAAAGGGGGGATGGAATACTCCTACTTTTGTTCTTTATTTCTATTTCAACTGGGGCGTATGCATAGTTATCACTTCTTGGAGTGGGTTAAGGACAGTTCGGTGCAAAAATGTCAAAGGCTATTACCTCTGAAAGCTAAAACGTTTCACTTCTCCCTCGTATTTTGTTTTGATGACACACTTTCTTACAGGTTGGTGGGCAAGCAGCACCTCTCCCGCCAGTAGCACCTACAACTGCGTCGACTATTACTCCTTCTCCTCCTCCTCCTCCTACACTGGTTTGCATCATATTACATGTACTAAGCTAGGTAACGCCCTTTGCGAAGGTAATGTCATGTTTCATTTAATATTTTTCTCTTTGTTTTTCAATTCATCATTTTTGTTTGGATTAGATAATAAGAATAAGAATGAAACTAAGAATGAGAATGAGAATTGGAATGAGAATGAGAATGAGAATGAGAATTAGAATGAGAATGAGAATGAGAATGAGAATGAGAATGAGAATGAGAATTGGAATGAAAATGAGAATGAGAATGAAACTAAGAATGAGAATGAGAATTGGAATGAGAATGAGAATGAGAATGAGAATGAGATTGAGAATGAGAATGAGAATGAGAATGAGAATGAGAATGAGAATGAGAATGAGAATGAGAATGAGAATAAGAATGAGAATGAGAATGAGAATTGGAATGAGAATGAGAATGAGAATGAGAATGAGAATGAGAATGAGAATGAGAATGAGAATGAGAATGAGAATGAGAATGAGAATGAGAATGAGAATGAGAATGAGAATGAGAATGAGAATGAGAATGAGAATGAGAATGAGAATGAGAATGAGAATGAGAATGAGAATGAGAATGAGAATGAGAATGAGAATGAGAATGAGAATGAGAATGAGAATGAGAATGAGAATGAGAATGAGAAAGAGAACGAGAATGAGAACGAGACATATACATTGTGTATGTCCTATCTGTGAAATTCAAACATTAACAGTGTCCTAGTTTTCAAATTATGCAAGGAAACCCGTTTACCTTCTAGACTTCACTGTCAGACACTATATTGAGTGACTGACTGACATCTTTTTTCTTTGGTAATACCATATATAAAATGAGCTGTAACAGGTACATGAGCATTATTTTGTCTACATCAATAACCCACTACTTGTAATGGCCAAAATAAAACTGATTGAATCTTTGTGCAGCACGATACGTACGACCATTCGGTACAAGGGTCTGAAAATTATACTATTACTTAGGTGATTTAGGTGATTTTAAAGCCCTTCGTTTTGAGGGAAGTTGTCTTTCAAATGCCGTTGGAATTTAACCTTTTCATTGTTTTGGCCTGCAAATCGGACAAAGTACCTTTAAGGCCTCCCAATAATCAAAAGGTTTAATCATTAGTCATTACTTTAAGTACTTATATTGTTTTGAATTTATGGTTAGGGTTAGGGTTAATATACAAGTTTTTATGATGTCCGGTTAATGTACCATGTAGGGTTATATATATATTATGTCTGGTTAATGTACCATGTTGGTATATATATATATATATATATATTATATGTATGTATGTAGGCCTGTGTATGTATGTATGTATGTATGTAGGCCTATGTACGTATGTATGTATGTATGTAGGCCTATGTACGTATGTATGTATGTATGTAGGCCTATGTATGTATGTATGTAGGCCTATGTATGTATGTATGTAGGCCTATGTATGTATACAGTTAACAACTAAATTATTCATACCCTTACCAAGTTTTGTCATTTTTTAAGTATGTGAAAAAAATTCATTTATCCTGATTTATCTTTCTTGAGAATTACAGCTTACATCTAAAAGTATTTCAACAAAGGCCTTACTTCAACCAGTCCACCTTCCATTCTTGAGTTACAAATTCATTATTTTTAAATGATCAAATTTACAAGCGGTATGAATAATTTAGCTGTTAACTGTAGTTATACATGTATTTATATCTGTTATGGCCGTTTATTTCTCTATTTTCACTTCACAATCAAGTTAAACCGAAGAAGACCCCCGTCAAATCTTCAGGCTTCTTCTCCGTTGCTAATGACGACGGGGGACGCCCTCTCATTGGCCACTGTCTAACTGATCACGTGATGAAGACAGTGCCAGCGAGAACCAAGCTGCGTTGCGCCGCAGAATGCATTCACGAAGTTGGTTGCAAGTCCATCAATTACAAAGACGGAGTATGCGAGCTGAATGAAGAAACACGAGCGAGCGTTCTTTCTAGCTACTTCTCCCAAAATGATGGATGCAGTTACTATGAGCTTATCTAAAAAGAAATAGAGAGCTAGCACTGTGTGACGAAGTCGAAGTTCGAATCTCTTTTTTGTTTTGTTTTGTTTTTATAATATCATTTTAAACTTACATAGAGTAAACAATATTATATCAGAGAAATTAAGCTGAACAATATAAGCATACTTTCATTTATTATGATACTATATTGAAGTTGTATATGAGACATTTAAATGTTATTTACCTATCAAAAATGTATTCATTCACTCATCCTATTGACATGAGCAAATTGTACTTGTTAATATTGCATCCTCATAATTACCCGTTTCAGTCAAAATATATTCTTTAATGTTCACGTGATGGACTTTAAATTATGTTAGAGGATTTAAATTTGTGTATCCTCTTTTATATTCATTGTTTAAAGAGATTATGATACTTCATAGAAAACGTTGATTAATGATTTTACTTGTAATATCCTTATTGTCTAAATATGATTAATTATTCAAATAAGTTGATTTAATTCTCGTAATTTTGGAATATCATAAATCACAAGGTGAAATTGATGATTATACTGATTTCTCCAACCTTTTAAGTACAACTCTTCTTTACTATTAACAATTTCTTTTTGGATATACAATTCAATACATTATGGTTTGGTATTGATATTGTTCTTGATTTGTTGATGTCGTCGTAGTAGTAAAGGTGAAGTCAGTGTTCATTATATTCAGATTGCTGTGAGTGTTTGAAAACATCCTTGGTAGTAAATCATCAAAAACTTCTATAAGTATTTGTATCAATCCTAATGGTTAATGAGTTCCCAGACCTTTGTAGCTACAACTCACAGTTGTCCTGGTTATGCTGTGTTTGCTTATCTAGTCGTGTGCGTTTAATTAATTTATATTAAAATACTAGTTTGCATCATTTGCAAGGCTTAATAAACCAATTTAGGCTATAAATATGTATAGTATATAATTTATGCGGACTTAAATGCAAGGGAAAAAAAGTGTCGCTTTGTTATTCAGAGGATGAAGTCACGGGAAAATACCTAAATGTCAAAAGGGATCACAATGCGTATACAATGCATTTTTTTTTGTTTACTTATAGTTTTTCTTCTCCATGCGCCTCGAACACATAAGTCATGTGGAGTTGGCGCATTACAAATACTCTATATTATTTATTATTATTACTATACAATGTATATGCGCCCGTTGAACACGAGGTGTCATATCTATTGTATTATTACCTGCATGTGGTTAAGTGGATTGTGAGCCACAATGAATGGGGTTCGAATCCCTGACGCAGTATAATAGGTATTTTCATCAGTCATGATGGTTAATGAGTTCCCAGACCTTCGTAGCTACCAACTCACCGTTATCCTAGTTATGCTGTGTTAGTCTGCGTTTTTTGTTTTGTTCTATATTGGAGACTCGTTTGCATCATTTGCAAGGCTTGATAAACTAATTCAGGCTATATATAAAATAATTTATGCGGACTTATATGTGGGGAAATAAGTGGCCCTTTGTTATTGAAAGGATGAAGACACGTGGCAATATCTAAAATGTAAACTGGGATCACAATGCTTATACACGCCCGTTAATCACGAGGTGTCATTTCGATTGTATAATTACCTGCATGCATGTGGTTAGGTGGACTGTGAACCACAATGCATGGGGTTCGAATCCCTGTCGCAGTATAATAGGTAGATGGTTTATGAGTTGCCAGATTCACCGTTATCTATGCTGTGTTTGTTTGCTTATTCATATTTTGTGTGCGGTGTTTTACAAAAAAATACTTGTTTGGATCATTTGCAAGGCTAAATAAACCAATATATATAATATCTTATGCGGAGTTTAATGAGAGGAAAATGGGTTTTGCTTTGTTATTGAGAGGACGAAAACACGTGACAATATCTAAAATGTAAAATGGGATCACAATGCTTGTATACGCCCATTGAACACATGGTATCATTTCGATTGTATAATTACCTGCCTGCATGGGGTTAAGTGGACTGTGAACCACAAGGTATACGGGATTCGAATCCCTGTCGCACTATAAATAGGTAGATGGTTTATGAGTTGCCAGACCTTTGTAGCTACCAACTCACCGTTATCTATGATGTGTTTGTTTATCCAGGGCATGTGAGTTACCTCCCTGGTTTATCCATATTTTGTGTGCGGTGTTAACAAAAAATATACTTGTTTGCGTCATTTGCAAGGCTTAATACTAATGGTTTGTGAGTTCTCAGATCTATATAGCTACCAACTCAGCGTTATCCTGATTATGCGATGTTTGTTTGTTTGCTTAATAAACCAATACATATACTACCGGCAAAATAATTTTAATGGACTTTAATTGGAGGAAAATAGGTGTCTCTTTGTTAATAAGAGGATGAATACACGTGACAATCACTAAATGTCTAAATGATTCACAATACTTATACGCCCGTTAGACACGAGATGTTATTATTTCGATTGTATTATTACATTTAGATGTTAAGCGGGTAAGTCTCAGGACTCTGAACCACAAGGTTCGGGATTCGAATCCATGCCGCAATACTAACGCCCTGTCAGGCCAGGCGCGGATCTAGGCGAGAGAGAGAGAGAGAGAGAGAGAGAAGGAAGAGAAGAAAAAGAAGGGAGATGGAAAGAGGAGAGAAAGAGGAAGAAAGAAATGGAAAAAAAAGGGCGGAAAAGGAAGGAGGTAGGAGGATGAAAGGGCCTTGCCTCCCCGCTCATAAAAAATAAGAGAGAAGGAAAGAAAGGGAAAGAAAAAAAAAGGAAAAGAGGAGATAAAGGGAAGGAAAAAAAGAGGAAGAAGTAAAGAAGTGGGATATCAGTTGCAATTTTCCGGCCAACAAAATGTGGATTGGTCGGGGGGAACGGCCTTTGACTCCCCCACCCCCCCCCCCCCCCCGCCCTCGCTAAACAAAAATAGAGAAGGAAGGGACGGGAAAGGGAAAGAGGAGAGAAAGGGAAAGGGAAAAAAGAGAAAGAAGAATGGTAGGGGAGATAAGTTGCGATTTTTCCTGCCAACAAGGTGTAGATGGGGAGGGGGAGGGCCACTGGCGTACCAATTCAAACGTGGTTTATTTCTAATTAAATACCGGTGATTTACAAATGTTGCTGAAATGACATAAAATGTGAGTGTCACAAAATAATGAGGTATCAAATTATGCTCATCTGACCGTGCTTAAATGCCTGAAACCCCTGGGATTCCGATGGCTCTATCCCCTGGATTCCACCGAGGTCACCTAAGGCGGGCCTCTGGATACTCATCTGACCGTAATTTAAAGCCTTAGACCCTTGAGCTTCAAGAGGGCTCCGCCGCCTGGACACAACGCCAATTAGGGACCTGACAGTGTCACAAATAACGTATCAAACAAATGCTCATCTGACCGTATACAATTACACGCCTAAAACCCCTGAGCCTCCGGGGGCTTTGCCCCCTGGATCCAATAAAGGGTCCTAAGGCGGGCCCCCTGGATACTCATCTGACCGTAATTAAATGCCTAAAACCCTTGAGCTTCAAGGGGGCTCCGCCCCAGGGACCTCACGCCAATTAGTGACCTGACAGTATCGCAAATGAGGTATCAAAATATGCTCATCTGACCGTAATTAAATGCCTAAAACTCCTGAGCTTCCGGGGTTCTGCCCCTGAACCCACCTAGGGCCCTACGGCGGGCTCCTAGATGCTCATCTGACTGTAATTTGAAGCATAAAACCTTTGAGCTTTAAGGGGGCTCCGCCCCCCGGACCCCACGCCAATAAGTGACATGCCAGTGTCATGAATAAGGTATCACAATATGCCCCTACCCCCTGAGCTTCTGGGGGCTCCGCTCCTGGAACCCCACCGGGGCTTTGCTCCTAGACCCCACGCCAACTCACGCTACGCTCTCCCTGATCGTAAACACTTTAGCCATCCCCCATCCAATTTGAAAAACGTTTAGCGGGGCCTGCATATAAGAGTGGGGTGATGCAGATTTTTTGTCTCCCTCCTCCAACGTTTTTGCTCATTACGCCACTGCTGGTCCCCATTACGTACCAATATTTGGCTCGCATGATTTCAAATTTGACCCCCCCCCCCCAAGAAATCCTGGATCCGCGCCTGCGTCCTGTATCTGGAATATATTTCTATGTGCCTGTAAATACAAAATGATAATGATAAGCAAAACCATAACAAATGAAGAACCTTGTCCTAAATAGGTTATAACGACATGTCTATTGTTCAGGCAAATATAGAAAGTGATCAAATTGATTAAATAAATTATACGTAGATGAAATTGAAAACTGAAAAATGTCCATACCATAACATCCACAGGGACACTTCGCAAAATTAAGGCAATTATGCAGACTGGTATTCATAAAGAGTTGCGATGATCTATTTAATCAGTTTGTGGCAAGTCGAGACAGAAATTATTATGTGTGTGGAGAATTGTAACTGAAAACATTACAGCAACCATCCACCTCAACAGTAAGAGGATGTCTCACCGAGGGAGACTTATAATTATTTTAAACTATGGATATAGAAAATGACCCCCTAAATATGAGAAAAGGGAAACAATATAAAAAGAATGGAAAAATAAGGAAAACAGTACTAACATAAATTGGAAGTAATTTTCCAATTTGAACAAGAAAAGCAAAATATCATCAACTTTAAAGTCATTTCCGAAATGAATATCAGGGATGCGAGTTGGTCCACTGGTCAGGTTTGTCTGGGGCATGTCCCCAAAATGTGCATTTTTAGAAATAATTTGATCACATTTTCCCCATTTTCCTGCGTAGACTCCATTTCTTCAGGACAAACTTTTCAACATAGATTTTCCGACGCCGTCCCCCCCCCCCCCTTTTTTCTAAAATAGCCTAACAACGCCATAGTAATCCCCTTACCAATCCAGCCGCAAATCAAATTTTTTTCTTCACAGGTGCTATAAGAACTAGATTTTTGTCATTATTATTCTGTAATGTTGAAAGCAAACTCATAAAGATTTGACTATAATATATAGGACAATGTGAGCCAAGTTTCCGAATGTTCATAAATGTTCTGCATTCGGCACAAAATCTGTGTTGCTACAAGAAATTGATTGAGAACCGCGACGGACAATGTGAGTGAATATGTCAATAGTTTAAATGCAACGCTCGTGAAATAACTCAGAATAATTCATATAATTAACACCTGAAAAGAAATTAATTCAAAATTAGTATTCCGAGGACATATGAATATTTATGAATATAATAAGCTCGTTATTGATTGGATGATAGTGATATGCATTGTAATACTTTTGTCATGACAATTGCTCGTTTTGAAAACGTTGGGATATTATTGTAAATATTGTCAGATTTTTAAAACTATCAAAATATATGTACAAAATATTCTTGTAAAATTGCTTGGTCCTATATGTATAGCTTGTATAACGTTCAAAAATATTATAACATTGAGTTGCTGCCACCGTTGAATTACTTTATTGGATTGTACTGTCGAAGAGTTTGTTCAGAAAGTAACGCGTGTTGTATTCAAATTTATCATGGAAGAATTGTGAAAACAGACAAAATATAAGAGATGTTCTCGAATAATTTGGTTGTATTTGCGTCTTATGTCTGGTGTGTGTGCAGTTTGAAGTCATTTGCATATTCTCGCCTACCAAATATTAGTATCAATTCTCAAACACTTACTGATCAGTTAAATACTACATGAACCCATCAACAGATGATAATGATGTTAATAAATAATAACAACAACAATAATCATATTAAATGATAACAATAATACTAATAACAATACTGGTTATAACAATGTACATAATATTATTAATGATCATAGAAATAATAATTATGATGATTATTATTATTATTATTATTATCATTATCATTAAAATGATAATAGAAGAAGTAGAACAGTTGATTCCGTAATTTACGAATTCTCTCTTGAACCCTCTAAGATGCGTTAAACATTCAACGTTTTACAAATTTGAATATTATATTTCTGATTCTAATTTTCAAATTGAATATGCCTTGCAACTCAAATCGATTTTGAAATAAATACATGCGGCTAAATGTAAGTATACCTTTAGAGAGACGTTTCGCCCCTCCCCCTTTCTCTCTCTCTCCCTCTCTCTCTCTCTTTCTCTCTCTCTCTTGCTCTCTCTCTCTCTCTCTTTCTCTTCAACTCTCCCTCTCGCTGTCACATTTCCTTTCTTTGGTTTAATAAAATCACATTAATATGAAACGCGCCATGTATCGATTTTGAATATGATCCAACTAAACATTAACTTGTCAGAAAGAAACTGCCCAATTTGAAACGAAACTGGTCCATAAAATTGCCATATTATTTAATTTTCACCTCATTTATCGCTTCAGTTAATGCAGAGATCCAGTGTATGAATCCAAAACGGGGTTAATTATGTGCTATTTTTGTAATAGTTTGATTATCATTTGATAAAAAGAATAACATTCATTTACAATTTGACTCTTTAAAACCGTTTTAGAGGTAGTCTATATACAGGGGCGGCAGAGCGTCTTTCAAAGTGGAGGGGGGGGGGCACCACAAAAGGGCGATTAAAAATGGGCAAACTCAGTCGCGAAAATATCAATTTTGTAGACATTTGTAGGACTTCATTGTGATTGGATTATCAGGGATAATTTCATTGTTTGTTTCTCTCTTTACATGTTCCAAGATATACTGCTTAAGCATCATTCTTTGCAGTTTGGTGTGATGGTCTGAATATTGATGTCATGTGCGAGCAATCGAGCAAAAAAGTTAAGATTTGTGAGGTCGCAGTGTGAACAATTGCATCTTATGAAGAGGAAAAAGTATTCCTTATCATGAAAGACTAAAAAAACATCTTTAATAAGAAACAACATTTTTATTAACTTAAAATGCTAGCGAACCTTTGGTACAATTGATGAGAAAGTTGCTCATACTCGCTTTTAATTAGGAGCACATTTTATGGTGAAAGGAAAAGGGGCACATAGTGATCCAAAGTTAAAAGGGCACTTATTAGAAAAGAAAAGGAGCACGTACATGTATCAAGTAAAAATCTGAATTATCAGAGGTGAAAATGGGGCACTACTCGCACCTGATAAGGGCACTCACCAGAAAAGGCAGTTATGAGAATGGAAAAGGGGCAATCATCAAAAGGATATTGCGCTAATTAGAAAGGATAGGGGCACGTGTCAAAATAAAAAAGGGCACTAACCGGAAATGAAAAGAGGCACTTATAAGAGGTGAAGGGGCACTTATCGTATGCGGTAAGGGGCACTTATAAGAGTGTGGAACAGGCACCTATTAGAAATCAAAAGGGGCACTTATCTGAAGTAAAGGGGGTACTTGAAAAAGTGGGGGTGGGCACTGTGCCCCCCCCACCCACGGCTTCGCCGCCTCTGCCTTTATATATACTTCACGATCAATATGATGACATTAACAAACGCCAAACACTAATTTCATTCGGCAGAAACCTTACAATAGTTTTCCAAAGACTTTTTGAATTGGATCGATAGAACGCTTTAGATTTCATTACCATTTTAATCATGGTAATGTCGTTCTAGAGCCATAAAACATGCAGCTTCACACAATTCTATTAAATTTTGGTAACGGAGAAAGAGGAGCACGACATCAAAATAAGACCGTAACACATATTAAAATTAATAATGCAAACCCGTATCCTCTGCTTATTCGTGTTCGAATTGCTCGGTCTAATCATAGGTCCATGATCCGATGACCTAAATTCTGTTTTTACAATTTAAAGGTTAAGTTGAGTTCTGGGCATATAAGTGTATCCGTGAAAAAAACCTTTCGAGAAGCTTTTATTGAAGATTACGTAGAGAATTAGAATGGTGTGTAATGTGAGTTTGAATAATCGTCAAAATTGTGACAGATTTACTCAACCTTCCTGACATTAACAAACACAATGGCCCGAATTCACATAGAAGGTTTGTAGACAAACCTAGGTTTATGTGCGTCATATGACGCGTTTGGACGCGTTTCAGACCAAGGTTTGTCTGAACCTTTATGAATTCGGGCCAATGAAAGCAACGGAAATGCTTCACATTCATGTGGCATTAAAATTGGCCCAAAGTTTATGAGGGCATTACAAAAGTACACTGTAGTCCTGAAATGTGACTTACTACGGTGATATTCTTCCACCTTTCAATGAAATCCAAACCATTCTTCGATTTTGTCAAGCGACGATATCTAGTTGCCTGCCCTTGAATCAAATGACTCAAAATGCCTTTCATGATTCACCTCGGAAAGACTGGAGTAGTGTCTAATTGTAAGCCGTGTAGAATATATAGGTATGTCTTTAGCTGGACCTTGAAAGTCGATAGCGGACCACAAGGATGAAGGTACTGAGGGAAACTGTTCCAGTGACTCTGACGCAGTGAACAAAGAGAATAAAAAAGCTCGCAAGAGATTTCTCACCTTTATCCAAAACGCGACTTCTTCTTTAACCACCCTGGCCTCGGAAATAGTGGTGCATCCAGGCATGACAAGGATGCGTTTTTAATAATGTTTTTTTTCTTCATGTTTGGCAAATGTCGAAGTATCACAATTAGTACATATATTTGACGTTTGAAATTGGCTATATATTTTACGCATATCGAGAGTATCTGATCAGATCTTGTATCGTTTGGGATTGAAGGCTTTTCAACAAATTTCGTTCCTCTGATTAGGGTGTCATTTCGATAAGTGTGACGTCGTGTGATTCAAGAATGTTGGTCTTTCTTATCATGTTGCTTGTTTCTTCAACCATTCAACGCACAGGTAATTACTATTGTTACACTTAAATGCACTATTTATCGTTTTGATATGGTTGTCTTAGGTTGTAGGAATATACCTACCTAAAAGTAATTTTAAAAAAAATCAGAAGTTAAATAAAAACGTATCCTAGGGTAAATTTGTATTAAATAAGATGATTTTAATCATTCTTTTTTTCGATAAGAATAACTGTAAAATCGTTAAAAATATAGCCCTATCAATTAAAGTGATGACGAACTTAACGAGATTTTTACCATCCATAAATTATGATGTTGCTGCCCACAAGTTTTGAAACAGATTTTGGAACATGTATTTTCAAAGTTGGATCGTACCTTGTATCTTATTACTATTATTATTATAATAGTGACGTCACGCTATGAAAGAGAGGTGACGTCACGCTATGAAAGCTACAGGTTGTGCCGCTTAAAACTTGCTGATAAAATCCGTCGAAACCTCATCGATCCGTGATGTTTTACACCCGGAAATATCAGAATTAGCATGAGCAACCGTCGAAACAAAAAACCATTGGAAAGGGAGCCTTATTCTCTTCGTCAAAAACACGGAAAACGAGATTTAACATCTTCCCAACCTAGCAGCGGTGCCGCACAGAAACCAGCAACCCAAATCACAGAACAAAGCTCACGCCCTGTTAAGAACGACATTATGGCGTCGAATGGTGAGTCTGTTAGTCGCACTGAATTCCTTGAATCTATTAACAAAATTATAGAGAAACTTGATAGTGTTAATTTGAATGTAACATCAATGAGGAGTGAGATAGCAGAAATCCGTAAGACGCTAGCCGATGTGGAAACTGCGGCCACGGACACAGCAGCAAGGCTGACAACCATAGAAAATGTCACTTTGCCTAAAATGGAGGAAAAAAGGAAAGAATCTGAAATTGAGTTGAGAGAGATTATGCTTGCTATGGAGATTCATGACAGGAAGATGAATTTGTTAATGTACGGCGTCGCAAAAAGCAACGATCAATGTGTGGCTAATGTTGTTCGGAAGAGCTTTGAGGAGATTGGGTTTACACATGAGGAAGCTCAAAACGTCATAATTGTGAATACACATCGACTTCCTCGACGGCCGTTTCAACACGTTCAAGGAGAGGAGCAAAGGATGCCTACACCTGATCCCATCATAGTTCGGTTTGCCATCACGCCTGATCGCGACGCGGTCTTGTCAGCATACCAGAAGTTGCAAAAACCGGATACAACGAGGAATCAAGGAGCACCCCGCCCTGCTCGCCCAGCGTTTAGAATAGTTACTGATCTACCTGCAAAGTTAAAGAAAGAGCGGTTCTTGTTAGAGAAAACAGCATATCAAATCAGACGAAATGATCATAAATCGACCAGAATCCGGCTGGTGGGCACCAAGTTGCGACTAGAAAGTAGAGAAAAGGGAACAGCAATGGCATGGAGGCAAGTGGTTGATTAAAGTAAAAAAAAATGCTTTAAGCATAATTATGTCAAACAGAATTCACTGAAGAAACGAAAACACCTTATATTTCGACATTGTAAGATTAATGAAACTGTCCTGAAATGAGGACTTACATGAGCCATAATTATGTCAGGAGGCTAAGGACCGACTTTTTTTTCTTTCTTTTCTTGTTTTTGCCTTCGGAGAAAATAAATCGGAATAAGTCTTCCTCAGAAAAGAAAATAGACAGGTGTGAATGTTTGTTCTACATAATGTATGCCAGTTCGAAATACCTGGAGACGAGTACATAAGAAGTGAATATTAATGCTGTGTATACACTGAATCGGTTTTGTGCGGTTTTTTGTTTGTTTCCTGTTATAAATATGAACGAGATTTCGAGTACCTATGACTTGTGAGGCGGTAAACTTCAATCGAATCTTATAGGACGACTCAGCATTTAATGTCAAGCAGACAAGCACCCACGGCACTGGAGAAATGAATAATACATTGTCCTTATTTGAGAATACTATACAAAATGACTGTCAAGAATTTGAATTCTCTGGATTTTTATTTTTTTCATTTTAAAAGTAAATACTGAATTGCTTGTTTGTCAGTGCTGAAAGAAATGACTTTATTCATTTAATGTATTGAATTGGTTCTTTCGTTAAAAAAAAGCGATGTGTATCGATACAGCACTATTCTTTTTGTTAAGTGATAATATATATATATATATATTGTGGAAAGATATGAGATCATATAAATTGATTTCTCTTTATGCTGTGAAGCACCAGTAATACTATAAAATTTCGAATAAGGTAGCAAGTATTGCAAATCTGAATGTGAGTGTTTAAATTTGATATATCTTTGATTTTCTAATGTAATCAATATATCAGGGTAAAGTAAAACAATCAGCAACTTCTGTGACATAGATCAAGATCATAAAAGAGTACCCATCATTTGCTCGTGTTATATATATAATATACAACTTATGTGTTTAGTACTTATTGGTGTTCCTATTGGATGGATGCCTAAAAACTGATGTTGAGTACTAGTATATGTCTATTACATAATCTGCTAAAGATTTACATGTAATAAGAATAGATATAAGAGCATTTTTAATGATCCTTTTCCTTGTTATTATGGATGCATATAAGAAAAATGACAAATCTTCTTGAACGAAGCTGAATGTTCTGTTCTCTTGTACCTCCGGAAAAAGGTACGAAGAGAAATTGATTCTTATTAAAAAAAATTAAAAAATGCTGTCTCTTTCAAAGAGACGACGTTATTTAATCAATAGTTTTAATCATATGAAAGGAACGTGTTCTACACAGATTAAATCTTTTTTGAAGATATCAGAATATTGATGTGAGACTTATGAAAGGCAAGAGATCATACAGTTTTCTTGTTCTTTAATTCTCGGAAACAGTTCCACTGTATAATTTTAAATACGTTGATAATCATTATAAATCCGAATATGGAGGTTAATATTTTAATTATCTTTGTTTTTATATCTTGTTATCCAAATCCAGGTTAAAGGAATATTATATAGCAATGTATATACATGTATGATACGTATTAAGACTATGATCAAGGGCTAGTCGTTTCCGCAAAAGTACTACGGTCAAGCTATCGATCTTTTTATTATATTTGACCTCTTCTGTGAAAGGGGAGTTTGTGTTTAGGTTACCCGTGTGAGTCATAGGAGGTCGCACATTTGTAAATATGTCAAATAATTAAGTGTATACATTTCCCGGACATAACAAAAGTTATCATACAATACAGGATTGTGTGTGATTATTTTAAGCCGGTGTGCCTTCTTTTCAAGGGGGAAACGTTTGATACATTTTCCCTCTTAGTTGGATTGGTGGGGTTTCGGGGATCCACAGCAAATATGTGGTCACCTGTGGCTTTCTTAGTATTGCGTCTTGTCTCGCTATCAGAGACATATGTGTTTTTGTTTTGTAGTTTCGTTTGTGCTAGACATCGCTGTAATTGTTATAGGTGTTGCAGTGTAAGCTGTTTCGGTGGACTAGTGCTTAGTGCTGTCAGTGTTATTTGTTTGATGTTACAAAAGAAAAACTCCACAGGATTTGATTTTCATAGTACCGAGGTAAAGTTAATATTCAATGGCTAGTTTCAATATAATTTCTTTGAACTGTCGAGGTTTGGGAAATAGCGAAAAAAGAAATGATGTTTTAGAATTTGTTAAGTTAAAAAAGTTCCAAATATGTTGCTTGCAAGATTCACATTTTGTAGCTGAGGAAGAAGCTTCTATAAAACGATTTTGAGGAGATAATTGTTTTTTCAGCCATAAAGCGTCAAATGCCAGAGGTGTTGCTATTTTGTTTGGGGAAGGGGTGCAATTTAATGTAAATAAGATTGAGCGATCAAAAGAAGGGAATTTTGTTGCGTTAGACCTACAGATATATAGCTATGACATAACATTAATATCCTTGTATGGTCCTAATCACGATAGAGTTAGTTTTTATGCAGATATTGAAAGACTTGCTTTGGATTTTGATAATCCATTAACAATTTTATGCGGAGATTGGAACTTGGTTCAAGATTTTGATAAAGATACATATAATTATATTCGCCTTAATAATCCTAATGCCAAGAAAAAAGTCGATCAAATGAAGAATGATCTAGATTTGATAGACCCATGGAGAGAATTACATGTCCTGGAAAAAATGTTTACATGGCGGCAACCTACTCCCTTTAAGGCGGCTAGATTGGATTATTTGTTGGTCTCCACTGAACTACTGTCACTCGTTAATAAAATAGAAATTTTACCTGGGTACAGATCCGATCATTCCCTGGTCAAGCTATCTTTGAATTTAAATCATTGTATGGTAGGTCGAGGTTACTGGAAATTCAATAATTCGTTGTTAAGGGATGATAGTTACGTGGAAAAAATTAAAGATGTCATTCAACAAACGATTGAGACCTATTCTGTCCCATATAATAACAATGTAAATAGATTTGAGGTAGAAGGACAAGATACACAATATGAATTTACTGTAAATGATCAGTTATTTTTTGATACGTTGTTGACCATAATTAGAGGTGAAACAATTTTATACTCAGCCAGAAAGAAAAAAAGATTGGTAAATTTAGAATATGATTTAGAGAAAGAAATTATAGCTTTGGAGAAGGCATTGATATCAAAAACAGACAAAAATAGAGCTTTAGTCATATTAAATGAAAAGAAAGTTCAGTTAGAATCACTAAGAAAAGAAAAAATGGAAGGAATAAAGATGAGGTCTAAAATTAAATGGATGGAATATGGCGAGAAACCATCAAAATATTTTTTGAATTTAGAAAAAATAAATGCTGTGAATAAACGTATATGCAAATTGGTCACTACTGAAAACAAGGAGATAACATCGCATGATGATATTATATCAGAAGTTGTATTATTCTACTCTAAATTGTATAAAAATAATCCTGTTGTTGATGTAGACTTAAATAAAATATTAAATGATCCAGATATAAGTAAATTAACTGCTTCAATGTCACAGAAGCTCGAAGGAGAACTCTCCATCGATGAAATTCATCAAGCACTTATAAATATGAAAAATAATAAATCACCTGGTCTAGATGGATACACCGTCGAATTTTTCAAACATTTTTGGAAAGAATTACACATATTTTTAGTGAGATATTTGAACTCTGCATATTCATCCGGAATGTCCTATACTCAGAAGTTAGGAGTCATCACTTTAATTCCCAAAGGAAAAAAAGATAGACATTATTTGAAAAATTGGAGACCCATATCTTTATTGAACGTGGTGTATAAATTAGGTTCCTCTTGTATAGCAAACAGATTAAAGAACGTACTTCCTTTTCTTATACATGAAAACCAGAAAGGCTTTATATCAGAGCGCTTCATTGGAGAGAATATCCGTTTGTTATATGATTTATTATTGTATACTGATATCAATGACATTCCTGGTTTATTGCTGCTTATAGATTTTGAAAAAGCATTTGATTCTATTTCTCATGATTTTATTAGAAAAGTATTGCACTTTTTTAAGTTTGGTCCCTCTATTGTAAAATGGGTTAATGTATTCTATGAAAATGCTCAATCCTGTGTATTAATCAATGGACACCTGTCTCCAAGATTTTCAATAGAGCGAGGTTGTCGTCAAGGAGATCCCATGTCAGCTCTTATCTTTCTATTATGCGCCGAAATACTAGGTCTCTTGTTTAGAAATCCCGATTCCATTGTTGGTTTGAGCTTACCTGGTAGACAACTTAAAATAATTCAATATGCAGATGATACTCTTCTAACATTGAACGGGTCAGTAATGGAATTAAACAGTGCATTAAACATTTTAGATAAATATAATGCAATGTCTGGTTTAAAAGTTAATATACAGAAGACACATGCGATTTGGATTGGAGGATTTAAAAACAAGAAAGATGGTGTTCTTTTGGATAGAAATCTAAATTGGGTGTTTGATGATTATTTCAGATATTTAGGTATAGACTTTTGCACGGATTTGCCCAAATTGATAATTCACAATTATAATGAAAAATTTAAAGAAATAAAAAGTCAAATGACATCGTGGTTGAGACGATACTTAACTGTTCTTGGAAGAATCACTGTCGTCAAGTCATTGTTGATATCCAAATTAAACTACCTTTTTTTGTCCCTCCCTAATCCTGGTGAAAATCTTTTGAAAGATATAAATGCTCACTTTTATAGATTTATATGGGGGGAGAAACCTGATAAAATAAGTAGAAATCAAATGTCACAAAGTTACTCAGACGGAGGGGTTAAAATGATAGATATATACACACATTGCCAATCATTAAAAATTTCCTGGATTAAGAGATTAGTAATTGGCTCAATAGATAGCAATATCCTCTGTCTTTTGCAATCTTTCTTGTCTGAACGGCAAGATTTAAAATTATATATGGGAAACAATTATTTTCGGGAACTGGCAGGTAAAACAAAGAACCTTTTTTGGAAAGAAATGTTCATGGCTTATAGTACGCTCTTGTCCATGCATCATGATAACATTTCTTGCCAACCCTTATGGAATAATGATTACATTAAAATAGGCAATAGCTCAATATATAATAAAAAAAATTGTGTCAAAAGGGAGTTCGTTTTGTTAACGATATTTTAGACACAAATGGTGATTTTTTCTCTCTGGAAAACTTTCAAGAAAAGTATAATATTCAAATAAATTTTCTTTTTTATCGTGGATTATGCGATGCAATTAGACAAGGGTTTAACAATTGTACTATTTTTAACAAGGTGCCACAACCTCTTTTCCCAGATACAATGGCATTTGTTATGAAACGTATTAAAGGATGTTCACATATCTATGCAATATTATTAAAGAGAAGAAAAGTACTATGTACAAGTTTTCTTAAATGGAAATGCATTTTTGACCTGAATGATAAGAGTTGGGAAACATATTGTTCTATTGGATTTAATTGTACCATTGATGTGGGCTTACGATGGTTTCAGTTTAAAGTCTTGCAACGCATATTATATACGAACGATCTATTGTTTAAAATGAATTTAGTCCCAAGAAAAGAATGTACATTTTGTAATGAACAGATTGAAACAGTTATACATTTGCTATGTGATTGTACGCATGTTAAAAATATTTGGGGTAGGTTAGAACACTGGATTAATACTGGAACCGGAAATAAATTAACATTTTCATTACAAGATAAATTATTTGGTTTAAAAGGTTCAAATAATTATGCATTGAATTGTATACTGATTGTGGTGCGACAGATGGTGTATACTTGCAAAATAAAGAAACAATTGCCCGACTTTGATAGTATTAGAGTTTCGATTATAAATTACTTCAAAAACGAAAAATATATTGCAAATTCGAATTGTAGAAATAATAAATTCACAAGAAAATGGTTTCAATTCAGGAATTTGTTTACTTAAAATGATATTTTTTCTGTATTTGTTTTTCTTTCCATGAGTGTTAGAAATGAATAATTGATTTGTTAGTTTTCTGTTAACTCAACAGCTCAACAATACTTGTATCTTGAAAAGCCAATTTTATTTTATTCATGTTATTATGTAAATTACCTTGAACATATATTTTTGTATGTGTTTGAAATGAAAATCAATAAAATCCCTGTGGAGGGAAAAATATGGAAAAAAAAAAATTATTATTATTAATAGTAGTAGTAGTAGTAGTAGTAGTAGTAGTAGTAGTGGTAGTATCATCATCATCATCATCATTATCGTTATTATTATCATCATCGTCGTCATCATTATCATCACTAATATTATCATCATTGTTGTGTTTGCTGTTGATGTTGTTATTGTTGTTGTTTATTAATAGAAAAACTCTTCCCCCCCCCCTAATTTTCTTTCTAAAGATGCGGTATGTCCCAGTGGATGGAATAGCATTGGTCACGGATGCTACAAGTACTTGGACGATGAATGGTTCACATATTCCGAAGCGGTTTCACGATGTAACTCGATTGGTGGGACACTCTTCGTTCCCAATAGTAACGATGAGTTTTATGCTGTCATCAGTAGATACCCAGGCTTCTCCTGGGTTGGATGTACGTATGACGCTATGGAGGGTACTTTGCCATGTGAAGACGGCACACAGTTAGATATCAACAGAAGTAAGTATAACGCCAGCTTGTTATGTTCATTTCAAGACTTAAGAAATCAAACCAAATAGCAGCTGTTGTAACTGATTAACTGATTGGAGCGATGAGACGCCAACGTAATATTGGTTTATTCAAAAGCCTAGAATGTCGGAAAATAAGATGGGTGATTTTTTTTTACGTCAATATTTTTTCCCAGGGGAAAAAAAAATCTGAAATATTGACAGGTCTCTCCAAGTCCTCTCAATTAAGCGTTAAGGGGTAGTAGCGCACGGAAAGTAAATCCACGGGCCAGCCCAACTCTTTACAAAACACAAAAATTGCCCAACATGTGAGTATTGATGTGTCCAACTAACTTTTGGGCAATATAATACCCATTTTTTTTTTTTTTTAAGAAATTGCGAATCACAGTTGTCTCTCACTAAATAAAATGAGCAAAAGTCTCAAATATAACTGCACAAGTGATGGTCACACACATAATTACCGTCATATCATTTTTTCATGGACCTACTACACTATGATTTGTTTAATACAGGGGTAAGCCCTCCTCCGAAAGGGGGGATGGAATACTCCTACTTAATGTTCTTTATTTCTATTTCAACTGGGGCGTATGCATAGTTATCACTTCTTGGAGTGGGTTAAGGACAGTTCGGTGCAAAAATGTCAAAGGCTATTACCTCTGAAAGCTAAAACGTTTCACTTCTCCCTCGTATTTTGTTTTGATGACACACTTTCTTACAGGTTGGTGGGCAAGCAACACCGATCCCTCCAGTAGCACCTACAACTGCGTCTTATATTATTATTATTACTCCTCCTCCTCCTTCACTGGTTTGCATCATGTTTCATGTACTTACCGACGGCAGACCCTTTGCGAAGGTAATGTCATGTTTCATTTAATATTTTTCTCTTTGTTTTTCAATCAATCATTTTTGTTGGATTAGATAATAAGAAAAAGAATGAAACTAAGAATGAGAATGAGAATGAGAATGAGAATGAGAATGAGAATGAGAATGAGAACGAGTCAACGAGACATATACATTGTGTATGTCCTATCTGTGAAATTCAAACATTAACAGTGTCCTAGTTTTCAAATTATGCAAGGAAACCCGTTTACCTTCTAGACTTCACTGTCAGACACTATATTGAGTGACTGACTGACATCTTTTTTTCTTTGGTAATACCATATATATAAAATGAGCTGTAACAGGTACATGAGCATTATTTTGTCTACATCAATAACCCACTACTTGAAATGGCCAAAATAAAACTGATTGAATCTTTGTGCAGCACGATACGTACGACCATTCGGTACAAGGGTCTGAAAATTATACTATTACTTAGGTGATTTAGGTGATTTTAAAGCCCTTCGTTTTGAGGGAAGTTGTCTTTCAAATGCCGTTGGAATTTAACCTTTTCATTGTTTTGGCCTGCAAATCGGACACCTTTAAGGCCTCCCAATAATCAAAAGGTTTAATCATTAGTCATGACTTTAAGTACTTATATTGTTTTGAATTTATGGTTAGGGTTAGGGTTAATATACAAGTTTTTATGATGTCCGGTTAATGTTCCATGTTGGTATATATATATATATATATATATATATATATATATATATATATATATTATATGTATGTATGTAGGCTTATGTATGTATGTATGTATGTAGGGTATGTATGTATGTATGTATGTAGGCCTATGTATGTATGTATGTATGTATGCGTGTATGTATGTAGGCCTATGTATGTATGTATGTAGGCCTATGTATGTATGTATGTATGTAGGCCTATGTATGTATGTATGTATGTAGGCCTATGTATGTATGTATGTATGTAGGCCTATGTATGTATGTATGTATGTAGGCCTATGTATGTATGTATGTATGTATGTATGTAGGTCTATGTATGTATACAGTTAACAACTAAATTGTTCATACCCTTACCAAGTTTTGTCATTTTTTAAGTATGTGAAAAAATTCATTTATCCTAATTTATCTTTCTTGAGAATTACAGCTTACATTTAAAAGTATTTCAACAAAGGCCTTACTTCAACCAGTCCACCTTCCATTCTTGAGTTACAAATTCATTATTTTTAAATGATCAAATTTACAAGCGGTATGAATAATTTAGCTGTTAACTGTAGTTATACATGTATTTATATCTGTTATGGCCGTTTATTTCTCTATTTTTACTTCACAATCAAGCTAAACCGATGGCCACCATCCAATCTGCAGGCTTCTTCTCCGTTGCTAAGGACGACGGGGGACGCCCTCTCATTGGCCACTGTCTAACTGATCACGTGATGAAGACAGTGCCAGCGAGAACCAAGCTGCGTTGCGCCCTAGAATGCATTCATGAAGTTGGTTGCAAGTCCATCAATTACAAAGACGGAGTATGCGAGCTGAATGAAGAAACACGAGCGAGCGTTCTTTCTAGCTACTTCTCCCAAAATGATGGATGCAGTTACTATGAGTTGATCTGAAAAGAAATAGAGAGCTAGCACTGTGTGACGAAAGTCGAAGTTCGAATCTCTTCTTTGTTTTGTTTTGTTTTAATTTTATAATATCAATTTACAATCACACAGAATAAACAATATTATATCAGAAAAATTAACCTGAACAACATAAGCATACTTTCATTTATTATGATACTATTTTGAAGTTGTATATGAGACATTTAAATGTTATTTACCTATCAAAAATGTATTCATTCACTCATCCTATTGACGTGAGCAAATTGTACTTGTTAATATTGTTTCCTCATAATTACCCGTTTCAGTCAAAATGTATTCTTTAATTTTCACGTGATGGACTTTAAATTATGTTAGAGGATTTAAATTTGTGTATCCTCTTTAATATTCATATTTTAAAGAGATTATGGTACTTCATAGAAAACGTTGATTAATGATTTTACATGTAATATATTTCTTCTCTAAAAATGATTAATTATTCAAATAAGTTGATTTAATTCTCGTAATTTTGGAATATCATAAATCACAAGGTGAAATTGATGATCATACTAATTTCTTCAACCTCTTAAGTACAACTCTTTTTTTACTATTAACAATTTCTTTTTGGATATACAATTCAATACATTTATGGTTTGGTATTGATATTGTTCTTGATTTGTTGATGTTGTTGTAGTAGTAAGTCAGTGTTCATTATATTCAGATTGCTGTGAGTGTTTGAAAACATCCTTGGTAGTAAATCATCAAAAACTTCTATAAGTATTTGTATCAATCCTAATGGTTAATGAGTTCCCAGACCTTTGTAGCTACAACTCACAGTTGTCCTGGTTATGCTGTGTTTGCTTATCTAGTCGTGTGCGTTTAATTAATTTATATTAAAATACTAGTTTGCATCATTTGCAAGGCTTAATAAACCAATTTAGGCTATAAATATGTATAGTATATAATTTATGCGGACTTAAATGCAAGGGAAAAAAGTGTCGCTTTGTTATTCAGAGGATGAAGTCACGGGAAAATATCTAAATGTCAAAAGGGATCACAATGCGTATACAATGCATTTTTTTTTGTTTACTTATAGTTTTTCTTCTCCATGCGCCTCGAACACATAAGTCATGTGGAGTTGGCGCATTACAAATACTCTATATTATTTATTATTATTACTATACAATGTATATGCGCCCGTTGAACACGAGGTGTCATATCTATTGTATTATTACCTGCATGTGGTTAAGTGGATTGTGAGCCACAATGAATGGGGTTCGAATCCCTGACGCAGTATAATAGGTATTTTCATCAGTCATGATGGTTAATGAGTTCCCAGACCTTCGTAGCTACCAACTCACCGTTATCCTAGTTATGCTGTGTTAGTCTGCGTTTTTTGTTTTGTTCTATATTGGAGACTCGTTTGCATCATTTGCAAGGCTTGATAAACTAATTCAGGCTATATATAAAATAATTTATGCGGACTTATATGTGGGGAAATAAGTGGCCCTTTGTTATTGAAAGGATGAAGACACGTGGCAATATCTAAAATGTAAAATGGGATCACAATGCTTATACACGCCCGTTAATCACGAGGTGTCATTTCGATTGTATAATTACCTGCATGCATGTGGTTAGGTGGACTGTGAACCACAATGCATGGGGTTCGAATCCCTGTCGCAGTATAATAGGTAGATGGTTTATGAGTTGCCAGATTCACCGTTATCTATGCTGTGTTTGTTTGCTTATCCATATTTTGTGTGCGGTGTTTTACAAAAAAATACTTGTTTGGATCATTTGCAAGGCTAAATAAACCAATATATAAAATAATTTATGCGGAGTTTAATGAGAGGAAAATGGGTTTTGCTTTGTTATTGAGAGGACGAAAACACGTGACAATATCTAAAATGTAAAATGGGATCACAATGCTTGTATACGCCCATTGAACACATGGTGTCATTTCGATTGTATAATTACCTGCCTGCATGGGGTTAAGTGGACTGTGAACCACAAGGTACGGGATTCGAATCCCTGTCGCACTATAAATAGGTAGATGGTTTATGAGTTGCCAGACCTTTGTAGCTACCAACTAACCGTTATCTATGATGTGTTTGTTTATCCAGGGCATGTGAGTTACCTCCCTGGTTTATCCATATTTTGTGTGCGGTGTTAACAAAAAATATACTTGTTTGCGTCATTTGCAAGGCTTAATACTAATGGTTTGTGAGTTCTCAGATCTGTATAGCTACCAACTCAGCGTTATCCTGATTATGCGATGTTTGTTTGTTTGCTTAATAAACCAATACATATACTACCGGCAAAATAATTTTCATGGACTTTAATTGGAGGAAAATAGGTATCTCTTTGTTAATAAGAGGATGAATACACGTGACAATCACTAAATGTCTAAATGATTCACAATACTTATACGCCCGTTAGACACGAGATGTTATTATTTCGATTGTATTATTACATTTAGATGTTAAGCGGGTAAGTCTCAGGACTCTGAACCACAAGGTTCGGGATTCGAATCCATGCCGCAATACTAACGCCCTGTCAGGCCAGGCGCGGATCCAGGCGAGAGAGAGAGAGAGAGAGAGAGAGAGAGAGAGAGAGAGAGAAAGAGAGAGAGAAGGAAGAAAAGGAAAAGAAGGAAGATGAAAAGAGGAGAGAAAGAGGAAGAAAGAAGTGGAAGAAGAAAAAAAGGGAGGAAAAGAAGGAGGTAGGAGGCCGAAAGGGCCTTGCCTCCCCCGTCATAAAAAATAAGAGAGAAGTAAGGAAAGGGAAAGAAAAAAGGAAAAGAGGAGATAAAGGGAAGGAAAAAAAGAGGAAGAAGAAAAGAAGTAGGATATCAGTTGCAATTTTCCCGCCAACAAGTTGTGGATGGGGGGGGGGGGGGGGCAAAAAGCCCTTGACTCTCCCCACGCCCCGCCCTCGCCAAACAAAAATAGACCGTGATTAAATGCCTAAAACCCTTAGCTCCCGGTGGCTTCATCCCCTGGATTCCACCGAGGGCCCCTAAGGTGGGCCTCTGGATACTCAACTGACCGTAATTTGAAGCCTAAGACCCTTGAGCTCCCGGGGGCTCCGCCCCTTTGACCCCACGCCAATTAGTGTCATGCCAGTGTCACAAATATTGTATAAAAAAAATGCTCATCTGACCGTTATTAAACGCCTAAAACCCCTGAGCTTCCGGGGGTAGGGTCCCAAGGCGGGCCCCTGGATATTCATCTGACCGTAATTTAAAGCCTAAAACTCTTGAGCTTCAAGGGGCTCCGCTCCATGGACCCCACGCCAATTAGTGAGCTGACAGTATCACAAATTAGGTATCGGAATTTGTTCATCTGACCATAATTAAATGCCTAAAACCCCTGAGCTTCCGGAGTTTCTGCCCCTGGACACCACCTACGGCCCTACGGCCCTACGGCGGGCCTAGATGCTCATCTGACGGTAATTTAATGCCTAGAACCCCTGAACTTCTAGGGGCTCTGCCTCCTGGACCCCACGCCAATTAGTGTCTTGCCGGTGTCAAAAATAAGGTAAAAATCATTTCCGAAATGAATATCAGGGATGCGAGTTGGTCCAATGATTAGGTTCGTCTGCATGGGGCATGCCCCCAAAATGTGCATTTTTAGTAATAATTTGATCACATTTTCCCCATTTTCCTGCGTAGACTCCATTTCTTCAGGACAAACTTTTCAACATAGATTTTCCGACGCCGTCCCCCCCCCCCCTTTTTTCTAAAATAGTCTAACAACGCCCCTGGTAATCCCCTTACCAATCCAGCCGCAAATCAACTTTTTTTTTCTTCACAGGTGCTATAAGAACTAGATTTTTGTCATTATTATTCTGTAATGTTGAAAGCAAACTCATAAAGATTTGACTATAATATATAGGACAATGTGAGCCAAGTTTCCGAATGTTCATAAATGTTCTGCATTCGGCACAAAATCTGTGTTGCTACAAGAAATTGATTGAGAACCGCGACGGACAATGTGAGTGAATATGTCAATAGTTTAAATGCATGACTCGTGATATATTCTCGCCTACCAAATATTAGTATCAATTCTCAAACACTCACTGATCAGTTAAATACTACATGAACCCATCAATAGATGATAATGATGTTAATAATAAAAACAACAATAATCATATTAAATGATAACAATGATACTAATAACAATACTAGTCATAATAATATTCATAATATTATTAATGATGATAGAAATAATAATTATGATGATGATTATTATTATTATTATTATTATTATTATCATTATCATTAAAATGATAATAGAAGAAGAAGTAGTACAGTTGATTCCGTAATTTACGAATTTTCTTTTGAACCCTTTAAGATGCCATGACATTCCCTTTACAAATTTGAATATTATATTTCTGATTCGAATTTTCAAATTGAATAAATATGCCTCGCAACTCAAATCGATTTTGAAATAAATACATGCGGTTAAATGTAAGTATAACTTTGGAGAGACGCTTCGCCCCTCCCCCTTTCTCTCTCTCTCTCTCTCTCTCTCTATCTCTTCAACTCTTCCTCTCTCTGTCACATTTCCTTTCTTTGGTTTAATAAAATCACATTAATATGAAACACGCCATGTATCGATTTTGAATATGATCCAAGTGATCATTAACTTTTCAGAAAGAAACTGCAAAATTTGAAATGAAACTGCTCCATAAAATTGACATATTATTTAATTTTCACCTCATTTATCGCTTCAGTTAACACAAAGATCCAGTGTATGAACCCAAAACGGGGTTAATTATGTGCTATCTTTTTATAGTTTGATTATCATTTGATAAAAAGAATAATATTCATTTACAATTTGACTCTTTAAAACCGTTTTAGAGGTAGCCTTTATACAGGGGCGGCAGAGCGTCTTTCAAAGTGGAGGGGGGGGGGGACCACAAAAGGGCGATTAAAAATGGGCAAACTCAGTCGCGAAAATATCAATTTTGTAGACATTTGTAGGACTTTATTGTGATTGGATTATCAGTGATGATTTCATTGTTTGTTTCTCTCTTTACATGTTCCAAGATATACTGCTTAAGCATCATTCTTTGCAGTTTGGTGTGATGGTCTGAATATTAATTTCATGTGCGAGCAATCAAGCAACTAAGTAAAGATTTGTTAGGTCGCAGAGCAAAAACTTGCATCTTATGAAGAGGAAAAAACAATCCTAATCATTAAAGACTGAAAATATCTTTAATAAGAAACAACATTTTTATTAACTTAAAATGCTAACGAGCCTTTAGTGAAATTGATGAAAAAGTTGCTCATAGTCGCTTAAAATAGTAGCACATTTTATGGGGAAAGGAAAAGGGGCACATATCCAAAGTTAAAAGTACCCTTATTGTAGAAAAGAAAAGGAGCACGTATCAAGTAAACATCGGAATTTTCAGAGGTGAAAATGGGGCGCTACTCGCACCTGATAAGGGGAACTCACCAGAAAAGGCAGTTATGAGAATGGAAAAGGGGCAATCATCAAAAGGATATTGCGCTAATAAAAAAGGATAGGGGCACGTGTCAAAATAAAAAGGGCACTAACCGAAAATGACAAGAGGCACTTATAAGAGGTGAAGGGGCACCTATCGTAGGCGGTAAGGGCCACTTATAAGAGTGTGGAACGGACACCTATTAGAAATTAAAAGGGGAAATTATCTGAAGCAAAAGGGGGCACCTTTCCTAAGACAAAGGGGCACTTTAGGGGTACCTCCCCGCAGGCCAATATTTCGCTTAGTGGGAGGGGGGGAGGGTATTGAGCACTATTTTTAAAATTTTTGTTTTGCTTCCGGAAATTTTGAAAATCGCGCCGGCCGATAATTCGATCAGTGGGGGGTGTGGGGGGGGGGGGGGTGTAGTGAGCACAATTTTTTTCTTTTTGGCCCTCGAAAATTTGAAAAATCGGACTCCCCTTAAGCGCCAGGGGGGGGGGGCGAAGCCATCTCCAAAAAAGGTCAAATTAACGTGCTTTTACACGTTTTTTTCCCAGGGGGGGGGGGGGGGGTAGTGAGCACTATTTTTTTAAATTTTTTTGCTCCCGAAAATTTAAAAATCGCGCCCCCCCCCCTCTGGATCCGCCACTGCTTCCCCGCCTCTGCCTTTATATACTTCACGAAACAATATGATTACATTAACGAACGCCAAATACTAATTTCAATCAGCAAAAACGATACAATAGTTTCCCAAAGACTTTTTGAATTGGATCATTAGAACGTTTATGCTGTCATTACCATTTTAATCATGGTAATATCGTTCTAGAGCCATAAAACCGGAGCTTCACACATTTTCATTAATTTTGTTAATGGAGAGTATTGATGAGGAGCACGACATCAAAAGAAGACCGTAACGCATATTAAAATTAATAATGCCAACCAGTTAGTATCCTTTGCTTATTCGTGTTCGAATTGCTCGGTCCATGGTCAAATGACTTCAATTCTGTTTGTACAATTTAAAGGTAAAGTTGAGTTCTGGGCATATAAGTGTATCCGTGAAAAAACCCTTTCGAGAAGCTTTTATGGAATGATTACGTAGAGAATTAGACTGATTGTGTATTGTGAGGTTGAATAATCGTCAAAATGGTGACAGATTTGCTCAACCTTCCTGACATTAACAAACACAATGGCCCGAATTCACATAGAAGGTTTGTAGACAAACCTAGGTTTATGTGCGTCATATGACGCGTTTGGACGCGTTTCAGACCAAGGTTTGTCTGAACCATTATGAATTCGGGCCAATGAAAGCAACGGAAATGCTTCACATTCATGTGGCATTAAAATTGGCCCAAAGTTTATGAGGGCATTACAAAAGTACACTGTAGTCCTGAAATGTGACTTACTACGGTGATATTCTTCCACCTTTCAATGAAATCCAAACCATTCTTCGATTTTGTCGAGCGACGATATCTAGTTGCCTGCCCTTGAATCAAATGACTCAAAATGCCTTTCATGATTCACCTTGGAAAGACTGGAGTAGTGTCTAATTGTAAGCCGTGTAGAATATATAGGTATGTCTTTAGCTGGACCTTGAAAGTCGATAGCGGACCACAAGGATGAAGGTACTGAGGGAAACTGTTCCAGTGACTCTGACGCAGTGAACAAAGAGAATAAAAAAAGCTCGCAAGAGATTTCTCACCTTTATCCAAAACGCGACTTCTTCTTTAACCACCCTGGCCTCGGAAATAGTGGTGCATCCAGGCATGACAAGGATGCGTTTTTAATAATGTTTTTTTTCTTCATGTTTGGCAAATGTCGAAGTATCACAATTAGTACATATATTTGATGTTTGAATTTGGCTATATATTTGACGCATATCGAGATTATCTGATCAGATCTTGTATCATTTGGGATCGAAGGCTTTCCAACATACTTTGTTCCTCTAATTTGGGTGTCATTTCGATAAGTGTGACGTCGTGTGATCCAAGAATGTTGGTCTTTCTTATCATGTTGTTTGTTTCTTCAACCATTCAACGCACAGGTAATTACTATTTTTAAACTTAAATGCACTATTTATCGTTTTGACATGGTCGTCTTACGGTGTAGGAATATACCTACCTGAAAGTAATTTTTAAAAATCAGAAGTTAGATAAAAATGTATCCTAGGGTAAATTTGGATTAAATAAGATGATTTTAATCATTCCTTTTTTTCTCGATAAGAATAACTGTAAAATAGTTAAAAATATAGGCCTATCAATCAAAGTGATGACGAACTTAACGAGATTTTTACCATCCATATGATGTTGCTGCCCACTAGTTTTGAAACAGATTTTACAACATTTGTTTTCAAAGTTGAATTGCACCATTAATCTCATTATTATTAGTAGTAAAAGTAGTATAGGAGTAGTAGTAGAATTAGTAGTAGAAGTAGCAGTAGTATCATCATCAATTCATCATCAGCATCATCATCGTTATTATTATCATCATCGTCGTCATCATTATCATCACTAATATCATCATCATTGTTGTTGCTGTTGCTGTTGTCATTGTGTTGTTTATTCATACAAAAACTCTTTTCCCCCTAATTTGATTCCTAAAGATGCAGTATGTCCCAGTGGATGGGATAGCATTGGTCAAGGATGCTACAAGTACTTGGTCGATGAACGGTTCATACATTCCGAAGCGGTTTCACGGTGTAACTCGACTGGTGGGACACTCTACGTTCCCAATAGTAACGATGAACATTATGCTGTCATCAGTACATACCATGTCTTCTGGATTGGATGTACGTATGAAGCTATGGAGGGTACCTTCCCATGTGAAGACGGCACACAGTTAGATACCAATAGTAGTAAGTATAACGCCAACTTGCTATGTTCATTTCAAGACTTAAGAAATCAAACCAAATAGCAGCTGTTGTAACTGATTAACTGATTGGAACGATGAGACGCCAACGTAATATTGGTTTATTTAAAAGCCTAGAATGTCAGAAAAATTTTCCCAGGAAAAAAATCTGAAATATTGACAGGCCTCTCCAAGTCCTCTCAATGAAGCGTTTAGTGGGAGTAGCACACGGAAAGAAACAAAATCCGAAATCCACGGGCCAGCCCAACTCTTTACAAAATACAAAAATTGCTCAACATGTGAGTAATGATGTGTCCAACTAACTTTTGGGCAATATCATACCCAATTTTGATAAAACAAATTGCGAATCACAGATGTCTCTAACTAAATAAAATGAGCAAAAGTCTAAAATATAACTGCACAAGTGATGGTCACACATATAATTACCGTCATATTAATCATGTTTTCATAGACCTACTAAACCATGATTTGTTTAATACATGGGTAACCCCTCCTCTGAAAAGGGGCTGGATTACCCCTACTTATGTATGTTTTTCATTTCTATTTCAACTGGGGCGTAACAAAGTTAACTCTTTTTGGAGTGGGTTAAGCCTAGGTTAAGGACATTTCGGTGCAAAAATGTCAACGGTCATTACCTCTGAAAGCTGAAAATGTTCACTTCTCCCCCGTATTTTGTTTTGATGACACACTTTCTTACAGGTTGGTGGTCAAACACCACCAAACCCGCCAGTAGCACCTACAACTGCGTCCTCTATTCTCACACCTCCTCTGGTTTGCGTCATTGTCCATGTACTCTCATACGTTACACCCTTTGCGAAGGTAATGTCATGTTTCATTTAATGTTTTTCTATTAATCATTTTTGTTTCGATTGAATAATAAGAACAAGAATGATAATAAGAATAAGAATAGGAATGAGAATGAGAACGAGAATGCGAATGCAAATGCGAAAAAAAAAAGGGAAAAAAAGAGAAAAAGAATAAGAATATGAATGAGAATGATAATAAGAATGATAATAAGAATAAGAATGAGAATGAGAATAAGAATAAGAAGGGAAAAAAAAGAAGAAAAGAAAAGAATAAGAAGAGAATAAGAATACAAAAAAGAATAAAAGTAAGAGTAAGAGTAGAAGTAAGAGTAAAAGAAAAATGCAAATAATAATAATAACAATGACAATGGTAAAGGTGAAAATCATTTGATAAGTCCGTATTATATGTGTATTATCTTTGTAGGAAAGTGGGGATACATATTTGTCGCGTATTATATCCCCCATTCCCTAGATTCTTCGCCAATGCTTTATAAGACGGGTTTCCATTATAGCTTAGAATTGTTAAGGGACAGCTAGAATGGGTGGGATTTGAGACCAATCAAGATAACTGGCACTTTACCCCCCCCCCCTCCCAACAAATTAATTTAGAATAAATAAGAACATTTGCGATTTTCCTTTTATTTTGTTTATCATTATTTTTTATTTTTTTGTCCATGCCTTTGCCTAAGTTTAATATGACATTGTCTTTAAAATATGTCAATATTTTATACATATATTATGTATAAACATACATGTATTTATATATATATATTAATATGCAAGTATGTATACAAATATGCAAATATGCAAGTATGTATGCAAGTATGTATGAGTAATATATTTAGCATTATGTATACAGTTAACAACTAAATTATTGATACCCTTACTAAAAAAAAAAATTTAAGTAATTTTTATGCAAAAATTCATTTTTCCTGATTTATCTTTCTTGAGAATTAAGCTTACATCTAAAAGTATTTCAACAAATGCCCTAATTGAACTAGTCCACCTTCTATTCTTGAGTTACAAAATCAAAATTAAACATCAAATTTAGTTGTTAACTGTAGTTATACATGTATTTATATACGTTATGGCCGTTTATTTCTCTATTTTCACTTCACAATCAAGTTAAACCGAAGAAGACCCCCACCAAATCGGCAGGCTTCTTCTCCGTTGCTAAGGACAACGAGGGACGCCCTCTGATTGGCCACTGTCTAACTGATCACGTGATGAAGACAGTGCCAGCGAGAACCAAGCTGCGTTGCGCCGCAGAATGCATTCATGAAGTTGGTTGCAAGTCCATCAATTACAAAGACGGAGTATGCGAGCTGAATGAAGAAACACGAGCGAGCGTTCTTTCTAGCTACTTCTCCCAATATGATGGATGCAGTTACTATGAGCTTATCTAAAAAGGAATAGAGAGCTAGCATTGTGTGACGGAAGTCGAAGTTCGAATCTCTTTTTTGTTTTGTTTTGTTTTAATTTTATAATATCAATTTACAATCGCACAGAATAAACAATATTATATCAGAGAAATTTACCTGAAAAATCTAAGCATACTTTCATTTATTATTATACTATTTTGAAGTTGTATATGAGACATTTAAATGTTATTTACCTATAAAAAAATGTATTCATTCACTCATTCTATTGACATGAACAAATCGTACTTGTTAATATTGCATCCTCATAACTACCCGTTTCAGTCAAAATGTATTCTTTAATTTTCACGTGATGGACTTTAAATTATGTTAGAGGATTTAATATTCATGTTTTAAAGAGATTATGGTACTTCATAGAAAACGTTGATTAATGATTTTACATGTAATATCTTTCTTGTCTAAATATGTTTTAATTTTTCAAATTGATTTCTTTTTCGTAATTTTGGAATATCATAAATCACAAGGTGAAATTGATGATCATACTAATTTCTCCAACCTCTTAAGTACAACTCTTCTTTACTATTAACAATTTCTTTTTGGATATACAATTCAATACATTATGGTCTGGTATTGATATTGTTCTTGATTTGTTGATGTTGTTGTAGTAGTAAAAGTGAAGTCAGTGTTCATTATATTCAGATTGCTGTGAGTGTTGTGATTGGATTGCTGTGATTGCTGTGAGTGTTTGAAAACATCCTAAATCATCAAAAAACTTTTATAAGTATTGTTATCAATCAAAATGGTTAATGAGTTCCCAGACCTTTGTAGCTACAACTCACAGTTATACTAATTATGCTAAGGTTTGCTTATCTAATCGTGTGCGTTTAATTAATTTTCATAAAATACTCGTTTGCAGCATTTGCAAAACTTAATAAACCGATTTAGGCTATAAATATGTATAATATATAATTTATGCGGACTTAAATGTAAGGGAAAAAGTATCGCTTTGTTATTCAGAGGATGAAGTCACGTGAAAATATCTAAATGTCAAAAGGGATCACAACGCTCGTTGAACACGAGGTGTCATTCCGATTACCTGCATGCATGACTTTGAGCCACAATGAATATGGATCGAATCCCTGTCGCAGTATAAAAGGTATTTTCATCAGTCATGATGGTTTATGAGTTCCCATACCTTTGTATTTGCAGCTACCAGCTCACCGCTATCCTGGTTATGCTGTGTTTGCTTATATCTATTAGTCTGTGTTTTTGTTTTGTTCTATATTGGAGACTCGTTTGCATCATTTGCAAGGCTTAATAAACTAATTTAGGCTATATACAAAATAAGTTATGCGGACTTATGTGTGAGGGAAATAAGTGGCCCTTTATTATTGAGAGGATGAAGACACGTGACAATATCTAAAATGCAAAATGGGATCACAATGCTTATAAGTTATATACTCCCGTTGAACACATGGTGTCATTTCGATTGTATAATTACCTGCCTGCATGGGGTTAAGTGGACTGTGAACCACAAGGTACGGGATTCGAATCCCTGTCGCACTATAATAGGTATAGATGGTTTATGAGTTGCTAAACCTTTGCAGCTACCAACTTACCGTTATCTATGCTGTGTTCGTTTATCCATAACTTGTGTGCGGTATTAAAAAAACACAAACTTGTTTACATCATTTGCAAGGCTTAATATGAATGGTTTGTGAGTTCCCAGATCTATATAGCT
The DNA here is from genome assembly GCF_000002235.5 of Strongylocentrotus purpuratus. NCBI lineage: Eukaryota > Metazoa > Echinodermata > Echinoidea > Camarodonta > Strongylocentrotidae > Strongylocentrotus > Strongylocentrotus purpuratus. The sequence continues at coordinate 12,584,584 of NW_022145596.1, forward strand.
ACCAATTCAGCGTTATCCTGATTATGCTATGTTTGTTTGTTTGCTTAATAAACCAATACATATACTACCGGCAAAATAATTTTCATGGACTTTAATTGGAGGAAAATATGTGTCTCTTTGTTATTAAGAGGATGAATACACGTGACAATAACTCAATGTCTAAATGAATCACAATGCTTATACGCCCGTTGGACTCGAGATGTTATTATTTCGATTGTGTTATTACATTTATATGTTAAGCGGGTAAGTCTCAGGACTGTGAACCACAAGGTACGGGATTCAAATCCCTGCCGCAACACTAACGTCCTGTCAGGCCAGGCGCGGATCCAGGCGAGAGAGAGAGAGAGAGAGAGAGGGGAGAGAGAGAGGGGGAGAGAGAGAGAGAGGGTGGGAGAGAGAGAGAGAGAGAAAGAGAGGGAGAGAGAGAGAGAGGGGGGAGAGAGAGAGAGAGAGAGAGAGAAAAGGGGGAGAGAGAGAGAGAGAGAGGGAGAGAGAGAGAGAGAGAGAGAGAGAGAAGGAAGAGAAGGAAAAGAAGGGAAAGAAAGAAGTGGAAGAAGAAAAAAAGGGGGGGAAGAAGGAGCTGGGGGCCGAAAGGGCCTTGCCTCCCCCTTCATAAAAGAATAAGAGAGAAGGAAGGAAAGGGAAAGAAAAAAGGAAAAGAGGAGATAAAGGGAAGGTGGAAAAAAGAAAGAAGAAAAGAAGTGGGATATCAGTTGAAATTTTGCCGCCAACAAAATGTGGATTGGGGGGAGGGAGCAAAATGCCCTTGACTCTCCCCCCCCCCCCCTCACCCTCGCCAAACAAAAATAGAGAACGAAAGGAAGGGAAAGGGAAAGAGGAGAGAAAGAGAAAGAGGAATGGTAGGGGAGATCAGTTTCGATTTTTTTTCCTGCCAACAAGGTGTAAATGGGGAGGGGGGCCACTGACGTACTGATGGGGGGCTTGCCCCCCCCCCCCCCCTCCAAAAAAGAAAAAAAAAAGAGGTTTATTTCTAATTCGATACCGGTGATTTACAAATGTTGCTGAAATGACATAAAATGTGAGTATACGGTCACAAAACAATGAGGTATCAAAATATGCTCATCTGACCGTAATTATACGCCTTAAACCCCTTGACCCAACCAACGGCCCTTAGACGGGCCCCTGGATACTCATCTGGCCGTAATTCAATGCCTAAGACCCTTGAGCTTCAAGGGGACTCCGCCCCCTGGACCCAACGCCAATTAGTGACCTGACAGTGTCACAAATAAGGTATCAAAATATGCTCATCTGACCATAATTAAATGCCTTGAACCCCTGAGCTCCCGATGGCTCTGCCCCTAGACACCACCTAGGGCCCTACAGCGGGCCCCTAGATGATCATCTGACGGTAATTTAATTCCTAAAACCCCTGAGCTTCTGGGGGCTTCGCCCCCTGGACCCCATGCCAATTAGTGTCCTGCCGGTGTCACAAATAAGGTATCAAAATATGCTCATCTGACCGTAATTAAATGCCTAAAACCCCTGATCTTCTGGGGGCTCCGCTCCTTGAACCCCACGCCAATTCACGCTACGCTCTACCTGATCGTAAATACTGTAGCCCCCCCCCCCACCCCATCCAATTTGAAGAAAAAAAACGTTCAGCGGTGCTTGCATATAAGAGTGGGGTGATGCAGATTTTTTGTCTCCCCCCTCCAACGTTTTTGCTTCTTACATCACTGCTGGTCACCATTACTTACCAATATTTGGCTCACATAATTTCAAATTCGCCCCCCCCTCTAAGAAAGCCTGGACCTGCGCCTGCGTCCTGTATCTGGAATATATTTGTATGTGCCTGCAAATAAAAAAGGATAATGGTAAGCAAAACCATAACAAATGAAGAACCTTGTCTTAAATAGGTTATGACGACATGTCAACTATTCAGGCAAATATAGAAAGCGATCAAATTGCTTAAATCAATTATTTGTAAATGAAATTGAAAACTGAAAAAAGTGCAGACTATAACATCCACAAGGACACTTCGCAAAATTAAGGCAATTATGCAGACTGGTATTCATTAAGAGTTGCGATGATCTCAGTATTTAATCATTTTGTGCAAGGCGGCGAGACAGAAATGATTATATGTGTGGAGAGATGCAACTGAAATACATTGCAGCAACCATCCACCTCAGCGGTAAGAGGATGTCTCACCGAGGGAGACTTATACTTATTTTGAACTATGGATATAAATAATGAACCCCTAAACATGAGAAAAGGGTATAAAATATATATAGAAAGAAAGGAAAAATAAGGAAAACTTTACTTACATAAATCTGTGTAGCTACAAGATTATTGATTGAAAACCGCAACGGACAATGTTGGTTAATATGTTGATAGTTTGAATGGCTAGTGAAATAACTCAGAATAATTCATATAATTAAAACCTGAAAAGAAATTAATTCATAATTATTATTTCGAGGACAAATGAATGTTTATGAATATAATATACTCGTTATTGAAATATGAAGTTTATTGATTGTATAATTTTGATTTGCATTGTGATACATTTGTCATGACAATTGCTCGTTTTGAAAACGTTGGGATATTATTGTAAATATTGGCAGATTTTTAAAACACCTAAATGTATGTACAAAACATGCTTGTAAATTTTTTTTCGTCCTATTTGTATAGCTTTCAAAACGTTCAGAAATATTATAACGTAGGGTAGGGAGATGTATATCATTAAGTTGCTGCCACTGTTGAATAAATTCAATTTAATGTACATCTGTCGAAGAGTTTGTACAGAAAGTAACGCGTGTTGTATTCAAATTTATCATGGATGCATTGTGAACACAGGAAAAAAATATAAGAGATGTTCTCGAATAGTTTTGTTGTATTTGCGTCTTATGTCTGATTTGTGTGCAGTTTGAATTCATTTGCATGTTCTCGCCTACCAACTATTAGTATCAATTTCTCAAACACTCACTGATCAGTTAAGTACTGCAAGAATCTATCAACAGATAATAATATTAATAATGTTAATTATAACAACAAAAATAGACATAATTAATGATAACAAAAATAGTCATAATTGTAATTATCATAATAGTAATAATGACGATTATACTAAGAATAACAATAATAAAAACAATTATAGTTATGATGATGATGACTATTTTTATCATCATTAATAATATAATTATTATTATTGTTGGTGTTGTTGTTTTCATTTTAATGATAGTAGAAGTAGTAGTTTAGTATGTTCGTTCTTTCTCTTTTAAACCTTGAAGGTGCTTCAAAAAATATTTCAATTGTTTCAATATTCCATTCCCTTTACAAATCTGAATACGTATTCCGGATTCAAATTTTCAAATCAAATATTCCTTACAACTCAAATTGATTCTGAAATAAATACCTGCGGCTAAACTAAAACTTTTGAGTCTCTCTCTCTCTCGCTCTCTCATGTTATCTCCCTCCCATCTCTCTCTGCCACGCTGTCTTCCTCTCTCTCTCTCACCAGCTCATTTCCTTCGTGGGGTTTAATAAGATCATATTAATATGAAACACATCATGTAGCGATTTTGAATATTGTCCATCTGATCATTAACTTGTCAGGAACAAATTGCGCGATTTCAAATGAAAGTGGTGCATAAAATTACCATTATTAGTCCATCTTTACCTCATGTATCGCTTCAGTTAATGCAGAGATCCAGTGTATGTATTCAAAACACGGTCAATTATGTGCTACTTTGTATAGTTTGATTATTATTTAATACAAAAGAATAAAATGCATATAATTTGACTCTTGAAAAACATCATAAAGGTAGCCTATATGTACTTCATGAAACATGATGCCATTTATAAACACCAAATGCTAAATTTATTTGGCAGAAACGATACAATAGTCTTCCAAGGACTTTTTGAAGTGATGGAGAAAATTGATAAATAGCACGACACAAGTCCGTATTAAAATCAACAATGTACATCCATATCCTTTACTTATTCTTGCTCGAATTGCTTGGTCTAATAACCTGAATAATTTTTGTATACAATTTAAAGGTAAAGTTGAATTCCGGATAAGTGTATCGTGGAAAAAAGTTGTCAAGAATTTTTTGAGATTGATTTACGTAGATAATTAAAATGATCGTGTATTATGAGGTTGTGGAATCGTCAAAATGGTGACAGATTTACTCAACCTTCCTGTCATTCACAAAGCAATGGAAACGCACTGCTCATGACGTACTATGTGACTACACATTCATGTGGTATTAAAATTGGCACAAAGTTCATGAGGGCATTACAAAAGTACACGGTAGTCCTATTATGTGACTATATTCTTCCACGTTTCAATAGAATCGAAACCAATATCTAGTTGCCTAATCAAATGACTAATCAAGATTGGAGAAGAGGCTAATTGTAAGCCGTGTAGAATAGGTATGTCTTGAACTGGGCCTTGAAAGTGGATAGCGGACCACAAGGGTGATGGTATACTGAGGAAGACTGTTCCCCCAACCTAGGTTTAGAAGCAGTGAACAAAGAGAATGAAAAAGCTCGCAAGTGATTTCCCACCTTTATCCAAAACGCGACTTCTTCTTTAACTGCATCCACGACACAGATGCATTTTTAATGATGTTTTTTCTTCTTCATATATGACAAATGTCGATTAGTCATAATTAGTACATATTTGACGTTTGAATTTGGCTATATATTTGACGCATATCGAGAGTATCCGATCAGATCTTGTATCATTTGGGATCGAAGGCTTTTCGACAAATTTTGTTCCTCTGATTAAGGTGTTATTTCTATAAGTGTGACGTCGTGTGATCCAAGAATGTTGGTCTTTCTTATCATGTTGCTTGTTTCTTCAACCATTCAACGCACAGGTAAATACTATTTTCACCCATAAATGCAATGTTTATCGTTTTGATATGGTTGTCTTAGGTTGTAGGAATATACCTACCTGTAAGTAATTTTTTTTAAATCAGATGTTAAATAAAATTGTATCCTAGGGTAAATTTGTATAAAATAAGATGATTTTAATCATTCTTTTTTCCATAAGAATAACTGTAAAATCGTTAAAAATATAGGCCTATCAATCAAAGTGATGACGAACTTAACGAGATTTTTACCATCCATAAATTATGATGTTGCTGCCCACAAGTTTTGAAATGGATTTTGGAACATGTATATTCAAAGTTGGATCGTACCTTTTATCTTATTAATATCATTATTATTAATAGTAGTAGTAATAGTAGTAGTAGTAGTAGTAGTAGTAGTAGTAGTAGTAGTAGTAGCAGCAGCAGTAGTAGTAGTGGTAGTATCATCATCATCATCATCATTATCGTTATTATTATTATCATCGTCGTCATCATTATCATCACTAATATTATCATCATTGTTGTGTTTGCTGTTGATGTTGTTATTGTTGTTGTTTATTAATAGAAAAACTCTTCCCCCCTCTAATTTTCTTCCTAAAGATGCAGTATGTCCCAGTGGATGGGATAGCATTGGTCAAGGATGCTACAAGCACTTGGACGATGAATGGATTACATATTCCGAAGCGGTTTCAGGATGTAACTCGATTGGTGGGACACTCTACGTTCCCAATAGTAACGATGAGCATTATGCTGTCATCAGTAGATACTCCCCTTACTCTCACTGGGTTGGATGTACGTATGAAGCTATGGAGGGTACCTTCCCATGTGCAGACGGCACACAGTTAGATGCCAATAGTAGTAAGTATAACGCCAACGTGTTATGTTCATTTCAAGACTTAAGAAATCAAACCAAATCGCAGCTGTTGTATCTGATCTGAACGATGAGACGCCAACAAAATGTTGGTTTATTAATAAGCCTAGAATGTCAGAAAATAAGATGGGGTGAATTTTTTTACGCCATCGTTTTTTCTCAGGAAAAAACTAAAATCTGAAATATTGACAGGCCTCTCCAAGTCCTCTCAATAAGCGTTAAGGGGTAGTAGCGCATGGAAAGAAAAAAAATACGAAATCCACGGGCCAGCCCAACTCTTTACAAAATACAAAAATGGCTCAACATGTGAGTAATGATGTGTCCAACTAACTTTTGGGCAATATCATACCCAATTTTGATTTTAAAAAATGCAAATCACAGTTGTCTCTCACTAAATAAAATGAGCAAAAGTCTAAAATATAACTGCACAAGTGATGGTCGCACATATAATTACCGTCATATCATTTTTTCATGGACCTACTACACTATGATTTGTTTAATACAGGGGTAAGCCCTCCTCCGAAAGGGGGGATGGAATACTCCTACTTATGTTCTTTATTTCTATTTCAACTGGGGCGTATGCATAGTTATCACTTCTTGGAGTGGGTTAAGGACAGTTCGGTGCAAAAATGTCAAAGGCTATTACCTCTGAAAGCTGAAACGTTTCACTTCTCCCTCGTATTTTGTTTGGTGGCTCACTTTCTTACAGGTTGGTGGTCAAGCAACACCTCTCCCGCCAGTAGCACCTACAACTGCGTCTTATATTATTACTCCTCCTCCTCCTCCTCCTCTGGTTTGCATCATATTCAATGTACTTCTCATGAAAACGCCCTTTGCGAAGGTAATGTCATGTTTCATTTAATATTTTTCTTTGTTTTTCAATTAATCATTTTTGTTGGATTAGATAATAAGAATAAGAATGAAACTAAGAATGAGAATGAGAATTGGAATGAGAAAGAGAATGAGAAAGAGAATGAGAATTAGAATTGGAATGAGAAAGAGAATGAGAAAGAGAACGAGAATGAGAACGAGACATAATACATTGTGTACGTCCTATCTGTGAAATTCAAACATTAGCAGTGTCCTAGTTTTCAAATTATGCAAGGAAACCCGTTTACCTTCTAGAACTTCACTGTCAGACACTATATTGAGTGACTGACTGACATCTTTTTTTCTTTGGTAATACCATATATATAAAATGAGCTGTAACAGGTACATGAGCATTATTTTGTCTACATCAATAACCCACTACTTGAAATGGCCAAAATAAAACTGATTGAATCTTTGTGCAGCACGATACGTACGACCATTCGGTACAAGGGTCTGAAAATTATACTATTACTTAGGTGATTTAGGTGATTTTAAAGCCCTTCGTTTTGAGGGAAGTTGTCTTTCAAATGCCGTTGGAATTTAACCTTTTCATTGTTTTGGCCTGCAAATCGGACATAGTACCTTTAAGGCCTCCCAATAATCAAAAGGTTTAATCATTAGTCATTACTTTAAGTACTTATATTGTTTTGAATTTATGGTTAGGGTTAGGGTTATTATACAAGTTTTTATGATGTCCGGTTAATGTACCATGTAGGGTTATATATATTATGTCTGGTTAATGTACCATGTTGGTATATATATATATATAATATGTATGTATGTAGGCCTATGTATGTATACAGTTAACAACTAAATTATTCATACCCTTACCAAGTTTTGTCATTTTTTAAGTATGTGAAAAAATTCATTTATCCTGATTTATCTTTCTTTAGAATTACAGCTTACATCTAAAAGTATTTTTAAAAGGCCCTAATTCAACCAGTCCACCTTCCATTCTTGAGTTACGAAATACATTATTTTTGTTTGTATTGTGCACACGTTGTGTGCGGGCAGCGCGTTTCCGTTTTACACCCTGCCCTAGGCTTTTCGGCAAGAAATTACACGAAACATGCTGTATCCGAAGTCTAAGTTTGTTTATATCGACGTCAAGAATAGCGAAGCCAAAGCTTATGTACAATTTCAATTGGGGATGCGAGGGTCTTCTTGTTCAAGACGGTTTTCCCGATATATTATTGTTTTGTTATCGCTGGGCTAAATTTTGCGAGCTGATCACGCATCCTCACGCTCTTAGAGTATTGCGTATTAATGGATAAAAATAAATGATACGACTAGGAAGATCAACTAGTTAGTATAGAGAGTTAGCTAGCGCTACGTGACGTTTTCAGAGTTCTGGTGGTGTGCAGAGCGCCGAGGCAAGATGTGGACGACTAGACTCCGAATACCAGTCGGTTTGTAAAATTTTATTGGAGAAAAGCCTAGGGCAGGGTGTAAAACGGAAACGCGCCGGACGCGCACTGAATCCAATGCGCGGAGTGCGCATGTTTTTTTACACAACATTACTGTTTAGCCACTTCAGTCAAATATACTGTGCAAACGACTAGAGATAGAGTCTAGCATTACCCGTGTTTTGTTGGATTGCTGGAGATGTTCATGCATGTATACATACTCGTTATTTGTTTCGAGTTAAATCTATCCCCTCTTCTCTTTTATTATGTATTTCTGTGTTCTCCTTCAATCTATCCTCTTCTCTTTTGTCATGTAGACCCATTTCTTCTTTTTTTCTTCAATTTATCCTTTTTCTCCTTCGATATTTCTTTGTTTTTTCTTCAATCTACCCCCAGTTCTCCTTCGTCGTTATGTATTTCTTTTGTTCTCCTTTATTCTAACCTCTTCTCTTTTGTTGTATGTATTTCTTTGTTTCTCCTTTAATCTATCCTTTTCTCCTTCGTCATCTATGTCTTTGTTTTAATCTGATAGATTCCCTTCTCCTTCTTTATGTATTTCCCTGTTTTTCCTTAGTAGATCTATGATCCTCTTAGCTCTTCAATTATGTATTTCTATGTTCTTCCTTTGACTTATCCTCTTCTCTTTCCTTATGTATTTTCTTGTTTTTCCTTCTCCATATCCTCTCCGCTATCCTCGTTTTCCCCTTTCTATCATCTTCCGGCTTCCCTGGGTGTACGTGCTTGCACATATTAATAGTGCGCTGACGACTTTGACTCTTTCACTGCAGAGCACTTCTTGGAATTTTTTCACGAAAATGGCTAAACAGTACTGTTGTGTAAAAAAAAATATGCGCGACCGGCGCAATAGTATTTTGTAAAGCGCTTAGAGACAGTTTTATTAAGCGCTATATAAAAATTATATATGATTATTAAATGATCAAATTTACAAGCGGTATGAATAATTTAGCTGTTAACTGTAGTTATACATGACTTTGTATTTATATCTGTTATGGTCGTTTATTTCTCTATCTTCACTTCATAATCTAGTTAAACCGATGGCCCCCATCAAGTCTGCCAGCTACTTCTCCGTTGCTAAGGACGACGGGGGACGCCCTCTCATTGGCCACTGTCTAACTGATCACGTGATAAAGACAGTGCCAGCGAGAACCAAGCTGCGTTGCGCCGCAGAATGCATTCATGAAGTTGGTTGCAAGTCCATCAATTACAAAGACGGAGTATGCGAGCTGAATGAAGAAACAAGAGCAAGCGTTCTTTCTAGCTACTTCTCCCAAAATGATGGATGCAGTTACTATGAGTTGATCTGAAAAGAAATAGAGAGCTAGCACTGTGTGACGAAGTCGGAGTTCTAACCTCTTTCCTTTATTTTTTGTTTTGCTTTTATGAGACTATTTTAAGAATTCAAACGCTTATATTGTAGAAATTTACCTAAGCAAATCAAACGCTTATATTGTAGAAATTTACCTAAGCAAATCAAACGCTTATATTGTAGAAATTTACCTAAGCAAATCAAGCCTACTTTCATTTCTTGTGATACTATTTTGAAAGTTGTATTTAAAACATGGAAATGTAATGTACTTATTACAAGTTTACCAATTCAGTCATCCTATTGCCGTAAGCAAATTTACTCGTTAATATCGCTGCCTCATAATTTTCCCGTTTCGGTCAAAATTTATTATTAAACTTTCACGTGATCGACTTTAAATTATGTTAGAGGATTTGAATTTGCGTGTCCTCTTTTAGATTCACATTTTAATGAGTCCATGGTAAGGATATATTGACTGCTTTGAGAGGCATAGTGGTTTCTATAGGGTCAAGGGAAACTCACAACCTGCTATGACCCCAAGGCGCTTGCGCCGCGGGGTCTATAGCAGGTTGTGAGTTTCCCGAGACCCTATAGAAACAACTATGCCTCGAATATTAAAAGCAGTCAATATATATTTTATATACCGAAAAAAAGGAAAATGTTGACTCACCCATTTAGGTTTCCATCTCTTTGAAGTCATGAATATTAACACCAACAATAACTTGTGTACAGTATGAAATCCAACAAGCTGTGCTCCAGTAGAACAGGGAATACCAAACACGTTTACACGAAAGTATTGAGAAAGTGACGCTGAAGTCCGAATCTGATCGTTAGCATTGATTTCTTGCTGTAATAATCGCCGTTCTTCTGCCTGCAACCCGCATAGAATTTTTGAAGGATCTTGTCCAGGTCTGCTTTCGGAAGTCTGTTTAGATCTACATCTCCGAGGTCCGTGTTGACATTTCGCAAGAACTCTTCAAATATTTTAATGCCGTATTTTACTGCATACTTCGTATTTTTGCTATCAGCAGACTCGATTAAGTCTTGCAGCTGAATGTCATCCATAAGTTGAAATCTTGGCATAGCTGTGTCCTCCATTTTGCCTCTTTATTGACAAAATATTGGAAACAAAGAACCCCAGTATTTTGCGATCGAGACTAGTACACAAAATGGCGATCGGTCGTCTGCGCTGCGTGGATTGGTAGATTCGTCGCCTGAATGCAGCGACCAAAATCGAATTGCACTCAAACACCGTTAACGGTATTGCGCATCGGTCATCGCACAAAAGAAACTTATACGGTAACACGTAAACCAAAATGGGGATCGCAGCAAAATGACGTCACGTTTCACAGCCATGGAAAAAGTGCTATGAAAAATGGATATAAACCGGTAGAGCCGGGAAAAATGACTATGAATTTCAATTAGCGGGCATGGTTAAGAACATGACTGCATTTTCAACCAATCAGAAGACAGGATTAGTAAAGAATCTTAAAATGAGGTATATAATACTTTATATAAAACGTTGAACAATGAATTTACTTGTAATATCTTTCTCGTCTAAATATGATTAATTTTTCAAATTGATTTCTTTCTCGTAATTTTGAATATCATAAATCTCAAGGTGAAATTGATGATCATACTAATTTCTCCAACCTCTTAAGTACAACTCTTCTTAACTATTAACAATTTCTTTTTGGATATACAATAATTATGCTTTGGTATTGATATTGTTCTTGATTTGTTGATGTTGTTGTAGTAGTAAAAGTGAAGTCAGTGTTCATTATTCAGATTGCTGTGATTGCTGTGATAGCTGTGATTGCTGTGATTGCTGTGATTGCTGTGATTGCTGTGATTGCTGTGATTGCTGTGATTGCTGTGAGTGTTGTATTATATTCGGATTGCTGTGAGTGTTTGAAAACATCCTTGGTAGTAAATCATCAAAAACTTCTATAAGTATTTGTTATCAATCATAATGGTTAATGAGTTCCCAGACCTTTGTAGCTACAACTCACAGTTATCCTGGTTATGCTGTGTTTGCTTATCTAGTCGTGTGCGTTTTTTAATTTTCATCAAAATACTCGTTTGCAGCATTTGCAAAACTTAATAAACCGATTTAGGCTATAAATATGTATGATATATCATTTATGCGGACTTAAATGTAAGGGAAAAAAGTATCGCTTTGTTATTGAGAGGATGAAGTCACGGGAAAATATCTAAATGTCAAAAAGGGATCACAATGCATATACAATGCATATATACAATGCAGTTTTTGTGTACTTATAATTTTTTTTCTTCATGCGCCTCGAACACATTAGTCATGTGGAGTTGGCGCATTATAAATATATATTTAGTTATTATTATTATTATACAATTTATATGCGCCCGTTGAACACGAGGTGTCATTTCGATTGTATTATTACCTGCATGTGGTTAAGTGGACTGTGAGCCACAATGAATGGGGTTCGGATCCCTGTCGCAATATAATATGTATTTTCATCAGTCATGATGGTTTATGAGTTGGTAGGCCTTTGTAGCTACCAACTCACCGTTATTCTGGTTATGCTGTGTTTGCTTATCTATTAGTCTGCGTTTTTTGTTTTGTTTTATATTGGAGACTTGTTTGCATCATTTGCTAGGCTTAATAAACTAATTTAGGCTATATACAAAATAAGTTATGCGGACTTAATAATTATATGTGAGGGAAATAAGTGGCCCTTTGTTATTGGAAGGATGGGGACACGTGGCAATATCTAAAATGTCAAAAGGAATCACAATGCTTATGTACGCCCGTTGAACACGAGGTGTCATTTCGATTGTATAATTACCTGCATGCATGGGGTTAAGTGGACTGTGAACCACAAGGTACGGGATTCGAATTCCTGTCGCACTATCATATAGGTAGATGCCAGACCTTTGCAGCTACCAACTCACCGTTATCTATGATGTGTTTGTTTATCCATATTTTGTGTGCGGTGTTTAAAAAAAAATTCTTGTTTGCATCATTTGCCAGGCTTAATATTAATGGTTTGTGAGTTCCCAGATCTATATAGCTACCAACTCAGCGTTATCCTGATTATGCGATGTTTGTTTGCTTAATAAATCAATACATATACTACCGGCAAAATATTTTTCATGGACTTTAATTGGAGGAAAATAGGTGTCTCTTTGTTATTAAGAGGATGAATACATGTGACAATAACTAAATGTCTAAATGATTCACAATACTTATACGCCCGTTGGACACGAGATGTTATTATTTCGATTGTATTATTACATTTAGCTGTTAAGCGGGCAAGTCTCAGGACTCTGAACCACAAGGTCCGGGATTCGAGTCCATGCCGTAACACTAACGTCCTGTATCTGGAATATATTCTTATGTGCCTGCAAATAAAAATAAAAATGATTAGCAAAACCACAACACAAATATAGAACTCTGTCCTAAAAAGGTTTTAACGACGACTCCACTGTAGAGGCAAATATAGAAAGCGATCAAATTGATTAAATCAATTATGCATAAATGAAAATGAAAACTGAAAAAGTGCAATTAGTTCTTGCAGATAAATTGATGTCCATTCATGAATACATTTATAAGTTAGAACCAAGAGTTTTTACAAAATGCAGTACATCACCGGCAACCAATGCAATTTGCGAAGTACTGGAGTGATGTGTTCACAAGAACAAGAGGACTTAAATTTAGATAGGGAGGGAAATATGATATGAATTCTGCAAATTCAAAGTAATTTATAAATGATTCTCACGGTTTATCTGTTGAAACCTGAAGTCGGGCACCTGGGGGCGATTTTTTTTCTTCTTCACCGTTATGCTCTTAAGGCAAGACTTTCACTTCAAAAATGTATTATTTGGGTGATGGTCTTTCCAATCCAAAATTTTCAAACGAGCGCACATATTATTATTATTATAAATAACGGTTGTATCCCTGACACCAATAAGACCTCTATAGGGGTGCGTAGGTGGTGCTCAAATATCCGTGCATGAAGTGGAAAAGTCCAAAGAAACTTCGTCATCATGATATCCTTCCACAATGACCATAGCGTGTGTCCATCCAGGGGAAAAGAATTACTATAAAGAGGCTGGTGTGCTCCTATATTATAGCAGGACAGAGTCTGGCGCGCATCCAGGGGGTCGAGGGAGCCTTGCCCCATCCCCCCACCTAAAAAAAAACAAGAGAGAGAAAGAGAGAGAGAGAGAGAGAAAAGGATAAGAAGGGAAAGAGAAAGAGGAGAGAAAGAAAAGAAGGAAGAGAATTAAAGAAGAAAAGAAAGGGGGGAAATTAAAGAGATCGGGGGTGGGGTGAAAGGGCCTTGTCTCCGTGGCTGTTGCCTCCCCCCTCCTCCCAAAAAAGAGAGAATGGAGGAAAGGGAAAAAAAAAGGAAAAAGGGAGATACAGGGAAGCAAAAAAGAGGAAAAAGAAAGGAAAGAAGGGGGGGGTATCAATTGCAATTTTCCCGCCAACAATTTTTTGATCGGGGGGAGGCAAAAGGCCCTTGACACCCCTCCCCCCTCGCCAAAATGAAGAGAGAAGGAATAAAAAGGGAAAAGAGAGAGCTAAAAGGGAACAAAAGAGAGGAAGGAGAAAAGAAACGGGTGAAAATAAGGAGAGATCAGTTGCAGTTAATCACGCCAAAATCGTGTGAATCGGGGGCGGGGCGCGAAAGGCCTCCCCCATCAAACTTAAAAGGGAGAGAAGGAAGGGAGGAAAAGGGAAAGAAAAGAAAAGGGGGAAAAATGCTTTTGCGCCCCTCTCGCCCCCCCTCCCTACCTCAAACGAGACCAAGCGCCAGATACGCCACTGGACACCACTGGTGAACTGATGGGGGGGGGGGGGTTTATTTCTAATTCGATTTCAGTGATTTACAATTGAGTTAATTTTTCGGAACTTGTATTTCCTAACTTTCGTATGCGTTTGTTGGAAAATGACAAATTCCCAAATATACAGTCAGGCAAGAATTATGCTTGTCTAGAGACCTACATGTCAGCGCCTGCGAAACGGCGGGGCTCGGGGCTCGATCCCTCCTCCCACTAATTATGCGATGTTTTTTTGCTTAATGAACTAATGCATATACTACAGTCAAAATAATTTCCATGGACTTTAATTGGAGGAAAATAGGTGTCTCTTTGTTATTAAGAGGATGAAGATACGTGACAATATTTTAATGTCTAAATGAATCACAATGCTCATATGCCCGTTGCATGGACACGAGGTGACATTTTGATTGTGTTATTACCTTTAGCAGTAAGCTAGTCTCAGGACCATGAACCACAAGGTACGGGATTCGAATCCCTGTCGCAATACTAACGTCCTATGTCTGGAATATATTGTTGTGTGCCTGCAAATAAAAAAAAAATAATAAGCCAAACCAAAACAAATTGTAGAACCCTGTACTAAATAGGTTATAACGACTTGTCCATTGTTCAGGCAAATATAGTAAGCGATCAATTATTGATTAAATTCATACGTAAATGAAAATGCTAAATGAAAAAAGTGCATGCCATGACGAGTCATGCACAAGGACACTTAGCAAAATTAAGGCAATTATTCAGACTGATATTCATAAAGAATTCATTGCGATGATCAATTTAATTAATCATTTTGTTGCAAAGCGAGACGTGGATGATCAGACCTATCTTGCACCCCCCCCCCCCCCGTCTGCATGGCCCCACACTACGCCACTCGATCGTACTAACAGGAAAAAAACATCATGTAATAACGATGATGTGATGATGATGATGATGATGATGATGTTGCTGCTGATGATAGTGGTTATGATTATGATGATGTTATGATGAAGACAATTATGATGATATGATAATGATTATGGTGAGCATGATGGTGATGATGATGTGGTGACCGTGGTGATCTTGATAGATATGCTCAGTGGCGTAGACAGGTTCGTACACCTGGGGGGGATGACTCAGGGGCGAATCTAGCTTTTTGCTAAGGGGGGGGGGGTTGACCAAAATAATGACGATGCGGAGCATCGTCCGCGAGCCGCAAAGCGGCGAGCCGATTTTTTGGGGGGTGTTTATTTGAACCCCGTAAGTGATGTTTTCCTGGCATCTATTAACACAATGGAGACTATAAAAAGCAGTGCATGATAACGTCTTTTTAAATCGAGTAACAGTTAAATACACAGTTACATCCAGAGTTATCATGTGTTTGGTTAAGTTACCAGATGAGTTGAATATCTTCTCACAATACTTGAAAGGGTTTCTTTCCAGCGTGCGTTCTTTTTTTCTTTCTTTTTTTCTTTTTTTTTCTTCTTTTTCCCCCCCCCCTTTTTTTTGTTTGTTTGTTTTTTTGGGCCGCCCAAGGGGGGGGGGTTTAAACCCACTAAACCCCCCCCCCCCCCGTAGATCCGCGCCTGTTTAATTTTGTGGTTATCTTGTGGTTTCCAAACCACAAGATAACCACAAAATACTTGTAAGATTTTCTTTTTTTTACCGTCTGAATTGGCTTTAACCGTGTGAATGCGGCTAATAACAATAAACACAATTACAATAATGATGAGGATTATTATTATCATCATCATAATAATTATTATTATTAATATTATAATTGTTATCATTATTATTATTACTATTATTATCATCATTATGACTTATTAAGTAAGCAAATATCATTCCCCAAAACCTGGGGGGGATGATTGTACATGCCATCCCCCCCACCTTGTGAGGCGGGGGGGATGCATCCCCCTCATCCCCCCCGTTGTCTACGCCCCTGGATATGCTGCATAACGATGCCGCCCTATAAACAGCGAGGTGTTAAAACCAGTTGTGGCAACAATTTTTATGGGTGCCTTTACTTCCTCCAGCCCTCTCGGTAATGCCATCGTTTTGAGGAGAATTGTTGAGAGGAAAATAAAAGTGGAGAATGAAGTCGAGACTGGATCGAGAGCTGAAAGCGTGACGTCGCGGATCGCGTCGTGGTAATTTGAGCAGATTACGTCATAGGTCTCACTCACTCACAGTCTTCACGGAGTAGACGAAAATATCATCGGGCTATTTATAAATGAGTGCCTTTTATGAGAGGCATAGAAGCAGAAAGAAAGGTGAAAATTCACAGTCTAATTCTGATTCTCATCGGTATGTAAAACTTGCATTATTTTGTACCATTTTATTAAAATGCATTCAAAGAGAGACTAATTGTTTCGTAGTGTAGTCCCACAGGTTTACTTTTCTGATGTGAACGAGCTGTTACTGTGTTATCTGCTGTTTTGATATGCACTTTGTTTTCAAAATTCAAATTATATATTCAGTTAGGTAGACATGTATGATTAATTCAGTAGTAGAGAGAATATTTTGTTTTAGTTTGTTCAATTTATTCCGTAGGCCTAGATCTAGTTGCTTTTAAATTTAAATTCAAATGATTTGATCACATGATTTCAACAGGAAAATGTGGAGAGCTGTTAATGTTATCATGGTTATTGTTAATTAAAAAATAAAAGGTCTAGGGCTACCACTCCTAGTCTAGACCGAATTTTCCGTCTCTTTCGTTCATTAAGCCTCTTATTTGGGTAGGGTCGGCTCTCTCTTTAGAGACGGAAGCCGACCATACCGGCAAAGGTGTGGGTTAGGTGTGTAAATCGGTGCACCAAACTTGCAAAACTTATCCCCGAATTACTCCTTTCACGTTCACAGGATCCATATCCGCTGCATTTTATATTGTAAATTAGGTAGGCCTACCGGTATAGGCTGAACTACTTTGGTTCCACTTGCCAACTTGACTGAAATAATCCGTTTAATGGTCCATTTTTAGGAAATAATGGGTCAAAATCGACATCCATGATAAAAATCTGTGCACAAGCTACGAGTTCGTAATGAGTAATGACATGTTTTTCTGTTATAATCATTTTGCCTTCGGCGTAGACTAGAAGGGATGAGATTTAGATGACGTCATGCGCAGCGAGAGTTTAAACCACCGCTGCAAGATATACGGCGCCGCCGCGGCGTCAAAGTTTTTCTTAAAAAGGGGTGTTTTTCAAGCACTGATCGCACAAAAACCAATAAATGGGTACATTTCAGGTTCACAGGTTTTGACTTTTTCTTAAAATCTGTCATTTCTTGTGAATGAGAGTGCCCTGGGGTAGTCCTACAATGCATGAAGTCTAACCATTAAAACGGGATGGACCTCATACATGCAGACATGTGTTGATCAAACGATCAATTTTTAAAACTTTTATACCAGTAAAATACATTAAAACCCTTTTTTCCCCTCCTTTTCGAGAGACGACTGCTTAATTCCTTCTCAACCACCACCGTATATTGATAAAATAAAAAAACATGCGTTGTGGACACTCTACCAGTGACGTCATTTAAAGCAGTTGTGCAATATCAAAGGGATGGCTGTCTATCTTGCATGCACAGATAGCCTGCCGCTGACCTATGTTAGCAACGATAAACAACATACCATGTACTAAGTAATCAGGCATTGAGGTCTCCCTTCATTTTGAAAAAAAACGTCATCAAATTAGAAAATGGTGGAACATAGTTGCCCCTATCGGCAAAATTAGGCTTAAATATCTGCAAAACCAAGGAAATGTTCATCACCGAAACTTGTAAGTTCCATTCTTTACTTATTTGTAGAGCGACGAGACTGTTGCCAGGTTTCAGTGCCCTATCTTACAGCAAAAGGCTTAAATGGCTCAATCTCTACTCTTTACATTACCAGAGGGAAAGAGGGGACATGATCCAGGTTTTCAAGATATTTCATGGTATAGATAGACTCGATCCAGAATGCTTTTTTGTGAAATCACAGAATTAGAGAACAAGAGGCCATTCATTGAAGTTATTCACTACTCGCTGTCGATTGCATGTCAGGAGTAACGTTTTTTAGCAAACAGGTCATCCAGTCTTGGAACAGTTTACCAGTGTCTCTAGTAACTGCTACCAAAATCAATTCATTTAAACACAGCGTGTATTCTTTTTTGGTCAGACAAACACTTTGTATTAAATAGCATAGTCTGACGTCCACGCATGCACTGATTTATAGACCTTTACTAATGTACCAAGTAAACTGACCGGGAGACCTACAGGATATCCTACAATCCCGTATAGATGATGATGATGATCATCATCATTATCATTGATTCATTAAATTGTTCATCAAACCATTTAAAAGTATCATACAGCAAGTTTTACAAAATGTTGCGTGAATGTACTGCAGTACAGTGTTGCCCAACTTTATACACAGCCAGGTTAGTAACGCTGCTATGTGTGTTACACACTGGCTTCAGAGTTCGCTAGTGGACTCTTCTTTCTTCTCATACAAGTTCTACAAGGCACTTTGAAATCGATAAAGGTAAATTTAACTAAAAATTTGAAAATTTGATACAGGAGTGATATCATTTTGGTTACCTTCCATATGTTACTGATGGTAATGAGCCAATTACATGCCATTTACATTAAAAAAACCTCTGACCTCTCTCTCTCTCTCTCTCTCTCTCTCTCTCTCTCTCTCTCTCGAGTTTGCAATGTTGGTTCTGCCGGAAATGCAAATACACGCGGTGATGCAGTGTACACACAAAAACAAAAAAAAATCTGTTTTGTATTGTTAAATTGATACTCTCTTTACGATAATAGTGATTAGTTAAGTATAGTAAGGCACATGCATGGAGTTTGCTGAATTCAGTGAATCTTGGTGTGCGCCTTGGTACGGTACACTAAAATAATTGCCATTATCGTATTTGAAGTATGTATCTTAAAATTTTCTATTACACACAAAGTATAGTAATACTCTTGAGTCTGATGAGTGCTACTGTCTACGGTTTAGAACTTTAGAAATGACTGAATAATCAGCTTGTTGATTACTGTTGCTCATCGGGAAGAAGAAGAAGAAGACTATAGTTCAATTCTGACATTTTTGTAAATACAATTATTTTGGAACGTGAGATATGTACATGTATTCCATCCATCATTTTTAGTTATATTCTACATAAATTATTTAGATCATCAATGACTTCCAGAGATATCACTATCTCAAAAATTGATGTCTTGGAACATGCTACAACTGAAGAAAAAGTAATTTACAAACACAAGTTGACACTTTGTGCTTGAGAGCTCATAGCTCTATCAAAATTAGTGATCCTTGAAAAGTGAGAAAATTTCATACAGTCTGTTGGTATCACGCTTTACATACAATTTTTACAAGATACTATGTCCCTTTTGCAGCCAACATCAAATTCTGTAGAACTTTGCAGGAATTATGAATATGTCATGTATGTCCACTCTATGAAATTTAAACGTTTATAGCAGTGTCCTAATATTCAAATTATGCAAGGAAACCGTTTACTTGCTAGACTTCACTGTCAGACACAGTTAGCTTAATATAAAGCTTTGTTTTTACTGTTAACACGATCGCGACTATTTTTAACTACCGGTATTGACAAATCAACTCAAGGGTAATTTCAATACCCTATTGTACATCCCGTAGAAATCATGTTCAGATTACGTACAACATCATTGTTAAGTTCTCACATTTCAATAGGTGATGCACAAGGCTATTGCAGTTGCCTCAAGTTTGCTTATTAAAAAAATAGTTGTGCTCATGTTTTTTACTTGTTGTTAATTTTCATACATGTATAAAGGTTGTATTCTTTGGTTTGATGTGAAATAAGGATGCGGTGTCACGCTGCAGCACTCAAAAGTCCAAAGTCTGATATGTCTGTATGCTTTACTCTTGTCTCTGGTCGAGTCTATTTGAATACAATTTCAGTTTTGGGAGGTTTCTGAAAAGGGATACAAAATGTGCAGTACCTGTACAATTAGAAGAGGCTAAATACTCATGTGTACATACATATTCATATATACTTGTACAAGTTTAGTTAGTATTTTATTGTCAGGCAGAGCAGCAGAAAATATGAGATGCTGGTGCTTTCAAAAAGAGTGAGTAGTGAAATTATTTTGGATACTGTAATCATGTTTTCACCTTCTAAGTTCTATGCCAATGCCAGGAATCTTGAAAGAATGTTTTTGCAGCCTATTTGTGACGAGGCTTTAAGTATTACAGACAATGTTTGCTGATCTGAAAGTTTAATTCAGTGGTCTTCCTATATACATGTAGCCTAACATATAGGTTAAGAATTATACCTGCATCCTATTGATGGTGATGTTAACTCATTGACTACTGGAAATGGTTGGCTCCTGTTTTAAATTCTAGATGGGAATGAGGAAATGCAGTAGTCAATGGGTTAAGGGGTGGTCCCTAGAGGGATTCTGATCTGGTTTGTGTCTTTAAAAATGATAAGATAGTGTTATCACGTTCTTGTATATTTTCAAATCTGAAATTGATTCAAAGGTTCTTTTTTTTTGTGTGTGTGCAAGGTGAATGGATGACAAGTATTGAAGCTTGAAATAAATGGCAGTGGCAACTGGCAAATCTGTGATGAAATAAAATAGAAAAAAAGAAAAATGTATGTCACATTTTCAGAGTGGTAATTGCATGTACATCGCTTAATCTCTGACAGCGAGCACACCAACAAAATGGATGGGAGATTATCAAATTATTCAAATTTTTAGGGGCACAAGTCCCCTGTGTCACTTACCGGTAGATCCAGGACCATGAGTAATTTTTTTTTCCTAATACAGAGATGCCAACTGTTCTGTTTTTTTGCTACGGCAGTACTTTTTTTAATTTTTATGTTACGTTTTTTATAATTTTTTAATTATTTTTTATAAATATACGGTATATTATTGATGTTTTTCTTAATTTCTGATCATGTGCTTTGTGTCGTATGTGTATTATGCACCTATGTCTTCAAAAGATACACACAGTACGATGATAGGGGGCCCCAAACAGTGCATGTTGTGAACAACCCACGTGTTTGATTTGTATACAGTTTGTATTTGCCCTGCGCTATGTATCGCATACCGGTACGTGCCCAGCCTTGGACAATCTTGGACAATTGTTAAAAAATACAGCTGCAGGATAGCGATATGTTAAGGGGAGAGATTTTTCCAAAAATACTGTTTTTTACTTTTAAGAATACTTTTTTTTGTTTATGAAGGTTGGCATCTCTGCTAACACGATGCAGATGCTTTGAGCTACATTTTTCAGGGCCATAACTACATCCATAGAATCTGACAAGCAAATTATTTTTTAAAAAGTTATCAAATTATTCACAATTTTAGAGGGGCGCAAGACCCTGTCCCCCTCAGATGCACCATCACTGAATGAAAATGTGTTTATCTGTACATTGTAGGTGGTTTGAGTTGGATAACATGGCTACAGAAGACACAACCCATCTCATCACGGAAGGATCCGGTCAAGGCTACAGCAGTACAGAGGAGACGGACATCTCCCAAAGTCCCTACAGAGACACCGACGATGAGGAGTTGCTTGATGTGACCGACATTGCAACGACATCGTCTTTTAGGACGTCTCCCAGGCACTCACTAGGGAGATCTTACAATAATGGAGGTTAGTATGCTTTGCACCACTGATTATTCTTTAGACTAGAATGTCTGTTAGACATGGGGTATCCCTTGGGAGGTCCAATAATAATGGAGGTTAGTATGATTTAGATGATCACATAGTAGCAACTCTATAAATGGACATATTATTATTACTAGTAGTAGTAGTTGCATTTTGGAAATCTCACAGTGATGGTCCAGTACTGAAGAGGTTTAGTAAGGGATGCTATTATGCTGTGAGTCATTAGTAATCCTAGTCGTAGTCATTAGAGGTTTAATATTAATGGAGGTTAGTTTGTTTTGCAACTTTTTACCTTTGCCAATCATGGGTATCTCTAGAGAGGTCCAACACTAATACACTGACGGGAGGAATGAGAGGCGATGAAGCAAATAGAAAGCTTTGTTTTAGAAGAACGTTTCTCCAAGTATTTCACAGGATTATCCGATGATAGAAAATTGGGCTGTGATATCTTATAAAAAATCCTTATTGAAGTACAGAGGCAATGTCATACAATATCAAAGACCTCAGAGCAGTAGTGGCCTGAAACTGTACTGAAAATGTCTCACATTGTGGTTCCAGAGTCCCTGGACAAGCTCTCTGCAGAGATAAGCCAGTATGATGACTTCCACACCATTGACTGGGTGCGTGACACGGCCCGCTACCGCAAGGAACGCAAAGACCTTAAGAAGAACAGAAAGGACTCCTGCTGGGGCACCATCAAGGACATGGTCTTCAGTTTGTCTGGTTGGATCATTGTCCTGCTGGTTGGCTTAGCCACAGGTAGGTATTCTTGGATTATTAGCTCTTTGTTAAAGGGGTCATAAGTTCAAAGATGACCTATTGAAAGGTCACTCATGTTAATTTATGTAAAGTCATGTTGCTTCTGTGATTAAAATTATGTTTTTGATTTCTTTAGGTCAGGGTCTTTAAAAAAATTAGTCCATTAATAATAATAATAATGATAATGAGCATTTCTATAGTGCCGTCTATCTAGATAATTCTATTCCGAGGCGAATTTATGATTACCCGGCTTTAATACGGTAGCCTAGCTGCCGTTTATACAGCGCTCCAGCATTTCAAGGAATTAATTCCTGCCAGGTACCCATTTACATCACCTGGGTTGAGTGTGGCAAATGTAGATCAATGTCTTGCCAAAGGACATTAGTGGCGCGGCGGGACTCGAACCGCGGACCTTGTGATCAACAGTCCGGCTACGTATCCACTCCACCACGACACCATTGTGTATTCTAAATTAAAGGAAATGTATTTAAAGTGCATTCAAAATAAATCTATTTTTTCTTTTTCTGTTTGTTGTGATACGTAGGAGCTTGCGCAGGGATAGTTGACATTGGTACCAGTTGGTTGAGTGACCTCAAGCTTGGTGTCTGCAAAAACGCTTTCTGGCTCAACCGCGAGGAATGCTGCTGGATCCGGAACACCACCCTCTTTGGCTCCTACAACTGCTCCGAGTGGGTCACATGGTCCGCGCTCTTCCACCACAAGTCGCCCGACGATGCCCTGGCGTATGTCATCGCTTATCTCATGTTTGTTGTCTGGGGCGTGGGGCTTGCTACCATCACCGTCCTGCTGGTGCGCATGTTTGCACCTTATGCTTGTGGATCTGGAATCCCAGAGGTAGGTGCCTACTGTTCAGTGTGCCCATAGCGATTATTATTGAGAGAGTTTATCGTGACACATATACATGCAACTATTAAAGGAGGTGTAGTATGGGAAATACTGGTTGCGCCATCTACGTCTTCTTTTGGACAACTGCACGTAAACAAATGGACTTGATTAACTGGGTCAGCGCGTGCTAGCGTTCGCAGACAGACCAAAGATCTCCTCACGCTTCTGTTTCGGATAGGTTGCACGCACATAAATATGTAGGCCTACTGCGGTCGCGTCGTCCGTAGTCATATTATACTTGATTTTCCCCGAGTGGGCATCGCGAAAGACGCATAGTCTCGTCATGCTACAGCCCCTTTAAGATCCATCCTGGGATCTCCTAATAGTTGTTTCCCCGATAGAAGAATATGTATATCTTAAAGATACATAATTATGTGTAATTTCTACACTGAAGCATAACTTGTATTTTGACACTGAATCTATTGGTTTAGTAAAACTATTATTATTATATGATATTGATGATTCTGCTAAAATGATCAGTTTGCAGACTGTTATTGATGAATTCAAATTTGTGTTGCCCTTGCTGTTTCTTCATTTGGTCCCTAACTCTTTGTATGATTTATAATTTTGTTTATTGACTGGTGGGAACTCTGGATATACTCTTCTGGAAACTGTTCAATCCATATGTGATCTGTTAAGATCTTTGGTGCAAACGATCAGAACATTATTAACAATTTAACCTGTCTGAATGAATGAATGTTTCTCTTTTTTTTCAGATCAAAACGATCCTGAGCGGTTTCATCATGCGGGGCTACCTTGGCAAGTGGACATTGCTGATCAAGACACTGACCATGATGATGGCAGTAGCTGCTGGCCTTAGTCTAGGTAAGGAAGGACCTCTGGTACACGTCGCTTGCTGCTGTGGCAACATCTTCACCTACTTCTTCCCAAAGTACTACAATAATGAGGCCAAGAAAAGAGAGGTAAGTCAAGGGTAAGTCCCTGCTTTCACCTGGTGGGCGTTTCACAAAGCCTTTTTTCAATGACAAATGACAAATATCCGTGACAAATCTGCTGATAACAAATCAGAAGCAAGGATTTTAGTAGCTTATAACAAAAACTGTCATCTGTCACTGATGACAAGTTTTGTGAAATGGGTCCCCGGTGTCCAGTCTCAACTTTTCTTTGTTTCCAGGCTTTCTCTATAATTCACTGACTCTTCTTTGTGGAGGCAGTTTTGATCAATGGATATAATGATGGTCTTGTCGATGGGTTGGCTTGGGTTTGAGTCCAAGTAAATGTACTTGTGCTCTGTTAGTGTCATATCTACAATAAACCAATCCTTTGAATAGGACTCAAACTTTGTATGTTGTATAAACAAATAACTATCACTTATATCGTTGAAATAAAATTATGTATTGCATGTCCTCTTTTTCCCCTTCATTCAAGATGTTTTCTCAGTGTTTTCAACTTCGAAAAAAGAGATATACAGTGAATGGCTATTAATTTAAAGGGGAGGGGGAATATTTCCTGATTCTGTAATTTCAAGATCCTTGTAAGAACAAAATACTTCTGTTCTTCTTTTTCACTTTTCTCTATCTACTGATTCAAGCAATTTGTGATGATCTTGAGATGCTTCTAATAAATCTCTGTTAAATGCAAAGCATTGTTCTCCTCTTTAGGTGCTCTCTGCAGCTGCTGCAGCAGGTGTCTCAGTGGCCTTCGGTGCTCCTATAGGGGGTGTCCTATTCAGCTTAGAGGAGGTAAACAGATTAGTTCAATTCATTCAATTTTCGATTCAAAATTTTTTTTTATTATAGCACAAATATGGTTCATACAAATACAATTTTACATGAAAGACAGCCATGGCTGAAATATTCACGTTTACATGTTAGGCACAATAAATAACACTTTTAAAGATATACATGTAAAAAACTAGCAATATTGAATTTGATTCTGTAACTAAAAACCATAAACACACTGCATAAGTTATCAGAAATACAACAAAAACATGAGCTGTTATTTTTTACAAATTTACTATTATGTCATAAAAATTCAATACTAGCATGGTAAAAGGATTAAAATAGGTACATTCAAAACAGCCAACTTGGGGGGGGGGGGGAGACAAGCATTCTTTTTGTACTTCCAATATTGAGTATATCATCTAAAAATGACAGTGGGCTATTTTTAAACTTTAAAAAAAAAGAAGATTAGTATTGGACGATGAGACAAAGAGAGAGAGAGAGAGAGAGAGAGAGAGAATGAAATACAGAGAGAGAGAGAGAGAGAGAGAGAGAGAGAAGGAAATACAGAGAGAGAGAGAGAGAGAGAGGGGGGAGAATATCAATATGAATCAATGTGATTCTTATATATTATTAGCATATACCATTAAAGGTAAAGACCAGTATTGGAAACGCCCCAATTTCAAAAAATGAAATGGAAGCTCTCATTACCAATCATGTGAAAGAATATGTTTTGACTAATACATGATGATAAAAAATTTGCCGGGAAACCGCCTACTAATTCATATATTTGGTAAATTTGTTTCTCTCATGGTCTGTGAGAGATATAGGGTAGTCCCATATACATCTTTCTGTGTATAGTGCTTGTAACTTTACGAAGAATGGGCCAAATTTCTTATCATTTTGATGATTCCAGAACCTTGCAGATGCTAGATGCTAGATGATCAACCTTTTCTGATCGATTCCACAACGTTTCTTTCACAATGCAATGGCATGACCATAACTGGTCTTTACCTTTAACAAATATCTTCCTCACAAAGAGAAAAAGCACAAAGTCTCTATAACTTTCTGTGAGATTTTTTGTTTGTTATGCTTGCTGAGACCTAAAAGGGCGATTCCGTGCATTGCATTTGTCCATTCATTTCATCCCAACATTAGAAATCTCCTGATACAACCATGTACAAAATGTTCTTTGTAGTATCACTAACATTATCTAGTGGTCATATCAAGAGATGTTTCATTCTTGGATGAACTAAATGGAAAAAAGACAAATCGTATGGAGCACATTGCACACAGTCGTCCCCAAAATGCTATATTCTCTTGAGTAATTCCATTGCGTACTATGTTACCTCTGTCAAAATTGTTTCGAATGGTAATTAGTATAGCACAAGATCCTACATTATTATCCAAGGGAATGGTAGACAAAGTATTCAATTCAATTCAATTCTTTTATTCAACCAGTATAAAACAATTTACAATGAAAATATACGATATAATGGTAAGGACCCCTTAGAAGTAGAAATCTGCTTGTAATTGGGGCCCTGTATGATTCTTTGTACAGAATCACCATGCAAAAGTTATGCAAAACGATGTAATACTGTTACCATCCATGTAGTATAACTGCATTCCACCTGCATTAATGGCCTTCTCATTACAGATAAGTTATTACTTCCCCCTCAAGACACTATGGCGATCTTTCTTCTGTGCCCTGGTAGCTGCCTTCGTCCTGCGTAGCGTCAACCCCTTCGGTACCGATCATCTGGTCATGTTCTATGTGGAGTATGATCTGCCTTGGTCTCTGTACGAGCTCTTCTTCTTCATCATTTTAGGGATATTTGGAGTAAGTATTTAAAGAGAGGGTTGAGTTCTGTGAAGAGGTGAAAAATAATTTTTGAGCTTTATTATTGTTATTATGCACGTGTGGAAGAACATCAGATAACAAATGTTCCCTTGAAACCATTGCTCTTCAAAAAAAATTATATTCTAAATATGGCATGTAACAACATAACAATCAGGGCAGATTTTTATGCCACATGTCTGGTAGCCCCATATACATCTTTCTGTGTACAGTGGTTGTAACTTTACCAAGACTGGGCCAAATTTATTATCATTTTGATGATTCCAGAACCTTGCAGTACACACCAATACTTATTTGCTAGATGATCAACCTGTTCTGATCGATTCCACACCGTTTCTTTCACAATGTAATTACTTGACCAAAACGCAACTTTATCTTTAACTCATTCTCATAGACTCATTGGAAATTCTTTTCTCTGTGTTTTTATATGCATGAATGAAACATCAAACTTGGTGAACAGAGAAAAAACCCTTCAGTTTTAAAAAGATTTGTGAAAGTTTGTATTAAATGAGAAGTGATATTTAGTTTATATTGTTGAAATATGAACAAAATAGTCAGTATACAGCAATATTTTGAGTTTGCATGGATTGATTATGCTCTTCTATGGTGCAAGATTATCTTCTTATTAACATGTTTCTTTCCTTGCAAAATTCCATATTTTAATCAGAAATATATCAATCTTCTTTGTACGGTATGATTCAGTCTTTTCAGTTGTAAAGGTGAAATTGTGCAATTTCATTTGTTTTGAAGTTTAATTTTGTCCTTTTTTTGTCTTCTTCAATGACATATATTAAGTATAAAAATAAATAAATGAATTTTGCCTGAATATCTGTGAAGATATTATAATTGTTCTATTTTCCAGGGTCTCTATGGTGCATTCTTCAACAAGTTGAATCTGAGATGGTGCAAATTTAGGAAGAACTCTAGATTAAAGCGATACCCAGTCACAGAGGTAGGTCTGATACAAAAGATTTGAAAGAACACATTCTTTTGATAAACCACTATGTAATTGTGTGTGCGTAATATTGGTGAGATTGTTCTGTATTTTGGATGAGCAAAAGAGGATAGAGAGTGAAACTATAACCTCTTCAAGGCGAACAAAATGGTTTCATTATGGATTGATTATTCCCACGGTAGTGTGGATACACAGGAAAAATCAGAAGTATGAGGAACTACTCTTTATTATTACTGTTTTTGTTTTAAATGTTTCCCAGATATTATTTGTTAGTTTAGTTTTATATCTGACTAGCAATTTGAAGTGGGTGCAAGGAAATCTTATACTTTACTCAAAATGTATGAAATAAGAACCCAGTTTGAACACCAACAGGTATTTTTAGTCAAGTATACTAAGTGTTGAGAGAGTCTTTTATGTTGTATAAAGTGTTGAGAGAGTCTTATATGTTGTATACTAAGTGTTGAGAGAATTTAGTAAGCTGTATATCTGGAGATTAATATGTATATGTTTATTCTCATGTTTATATTTCCTAGGTGATAGTACTCGCATTCCTTACAGCAGCAATCAGCTTTCCCAACCAGTATACCAGAATGAACACTAGCAAGCTCATCTATCTACTCTTCTCTGAATGTGGACCAGAAGATGATAATTTACTATGGTAACTAAAGCTTTATTATTAGTTTATTATCTAGCTTTGTGAAAGGAGGGGTAATAAAACCTCGTAACTCAATTTCTGACAAACGTATTTATCTCATCCATGTAATCTTGTAGCTAAGGACCAATATGCTGTTCTCATAAACCCATGTTATGCACTACAATTTTTCCTGTATTAAAAAGAAGGTTCTTACTGCTCTTTTCATTCTCCTAGAATTTTAACATTTTGTAGTTACCAGGTTTATCTCCCACCAATGATACGTTTATCTCTGTATTTTCCATCATCTGTCTCTGTTGATCATCTCATCAATCTTTCTCATCCTCTTTCTCTGAATATCTCAATCTTCTTCTTCCACTTTCTCTTATTCACTCTCCCGTCTTTCTCTCTCTCTCTCTCTCTTTTTTTTCCTCTCTTGCCATGTCAGCCCCTGTCTGTCTTTTTGCATCTATCTCTCTGTCTCTGTCTTCCTGTCAGTGTCAACCCCCTGTCTCCCTATTCGCATTCTTTAACAAATTTAATCTAAAATGTAAATTTATAAAGAACTTTAGATTCAAGCATTACCAAGTTACAGGGGTAAGTCTGATACAACAGATTTAAAAGTACCGGTACACATTTTTTAAATTAACCAGTATGGAATAGATTGTGTGAAGTGATTATATAATATTGGATGGCTTTGAGTGTGATGCAAGAATGTATTGCTCAAGCTATGACAATATTGGACGAGTCAAAGACGAGTCTAATATTGTTTTAACGGGAGCAATATATTCTTGTATCACACAAATTCTGACTAGCGAAATAACAAAATTTGACTTACCTCAGTAAATATGGCTTTTTTTGTGTGTGATATCGATATGATGTCGATATCAATAGTTGATGACTGATGACTGATCAATACGAAAACAATATTGGTTAGTCATCAGGGTACTGCGCTAACGATATTGAATACACTGATTTATTGTACCACTTGGAAGCCTTATATAGATAATAATGGGTAATATTGGTGAGATTGTTCTTTATTTGATGGCCATATTCATTTTTTTTTCTCTCTCTCTCTCTCTCTCTCTCTCTCTCTCTCTCTCTCTCCTCTCATGCAGTACTATATATCATCTACTGTTTCAGTCCTATATCATATGTATAATTGCATATCATTTTATCTCTTTTCCCCGTTCTCTGCGTCACAGTGATTATCAGAGAAATTACACCCGGATCGACCAGTCCGTCTATCCTTCAGCTGAGGCAGGGCCAGGCGTCTTCAATGCACTCTGGCTTCTTGCTTTAGCTCTAGCATTCAAAGCTATCTTCACAATCTTCACATTCGGTATCAAGGTATAGTCCATGCATCAATCTTATTTACCGTAGTTCATTATACAGTCACGCATTCTTTCAGGACTACCTCTACAGAAAGACCACCTGTCTATGAATTATTTTTTCCCCTTTGAAATCATTTCCTATTGAAGCCTGTGCTAAAGGAACATGTACATAAGGACTACCTGCCTATCATAAGACCACTTTCTGTGTCTTCCTTGAGTGGTCTTTATTAACAGGTTTCACTTAATATGT
Source organism: Strongylocentrotus purpuratus (assembly GCF_000002235.5). Classification (NCBI taxonomy): domain Eukaryota; kingdom Metazoa; phylum Echinodermata; class Echinoidea; order Camarodonta; family Strongylocentrotidae; genus Strongylocentrotus; species Strongylocentrotus purpuratus. Next base: position 12,614,716 of record NW_022145596.1, read on the forward strand.
GGGTTGACATCATCTTTGCTGTACTGTAGGCTAGGATACAGTTAGCAAGGGCCTTGGTCAGAGTTGACTTATTTCATCTGAAGCTAGTAATATCATTTCTAGAGATATAAGAACATTATGTGATTAAGACAAGAGTTGGCACTGTATACCGGTCTTCTTTTTAAAGGAATCAATCCCCTAAAAGAATCCTCCTATTATACTAACAGTGGTACTAATAGAATTCCTATCTTCACAACCTTGGATCCAACACAATACCTACCCTTAACTGTGATCCTAAACCCAACACAAAACCCACGAGCAACTCAAAATTTTAACCCAATATCTCTGATGGGGAATAGCTCAGAACAAATGTAGATGTTCTCTCTACAGTGACAGATTATGAATGCTAACTGTTTTATTTATTTATTGTTTTATTTATTTTGTTGTAGGTTCCAGCAGGCCTGTTCATCCCCAGCATGGCTGTGGGAGCTATCGTAGGGAGAATCATGGGTGTCCTGGTGGAGCAGATTGCATTGTGAGTAGCAGGAACCAAACTCACTCTGGGGGTGTTTCACAAAGATCCTAAGTTGAACTTATCTCAAAGTTGGACTTAACAATTATGGAAAGCCGTTAGCATCTTTGAAAATATTTTGTAAAAGCTATTTTAAAAGGCATAAAATGTTGATTCAAATCATTCATGTTTTCTATTATCAAGGAGATTTCACATTCTGGATGTGGAATCTATAAAAAAAGTCTAAAATACTTGATTTTTCACTTCTGAATATATTTTATTTTAAGGCTACAAATGGCTCTCCATAATTTTAAAGTCCAACTTAGAGTTTAGTTTGACTTGGGATCTTTGTGAAACACCCCCCTGGAATACTTATAGAATTGATCCCCACTTGGAGGGTTAACAAATTTCCTCTGGACCACCATGCACCACTTTCGTGCAGAGTGATTTTTGTACCCACGGAATGGACTTCATTAAACTACATGGGCATATGTAAGGTGCTTAAACAATGTATGGGAGCAAGCCCCATGTAACCCACAGTGACAAGTTTTTGATCAATTTCTGTACGCTTTCTTTCGACGTAAGGATGCCTTTAAGAATTGTCAAAGCGCTGGCAAATGTTTGACCTACGTGTACCTTCTTCTTGATACATTGCTGTTGTTTTGTTTTACCGTGCAGTAAAAACCCTGATTGGTACATCTTTCATGAGTGTAAGTTCATTGGGAAGTGCATCACCCCTGGTCTCTATGCTATGGTAGGAGCAGCAGCTACACTGGGTGGTGTCACTAGAATGACGGGTAAGATACAAGCTCCCCTTTCACACTTGGAAGATTGTACAAAATGTTACAATATAAATCCATAGATCAGGGCCCTGTTTTATTAAACTTGTTATAAAAAACAAGTTATACTTACAGTTATGAATAAACTACTGAAATTGTGGCATTTGATTGGCTGAGAGCAAATTTCATTTGTTGATAACAAGTTTTATTAAACATGACCCTGTTTGTTTTACAATTTTCTTGTGTGAACATGTGTATAACAAACTCTCATGTTGTGAAATGTACTAAATACAAGATTACTCAAGGTGAAACCTGTTGAAAAGACATGCGAAATGAAAATGTGTGTGTCTGAACCTAGCATTTTTTTAAATTCCAATGAATGCATTTGAAATGTTGTAATACATGGTGTTTATTTCATGATATTAAACTTATTGAAAAGGACAAATGAAACTAAAATTGTCACACAATGTGACCAATATTTTTGTGGTTGTAAAGTTTTCAGTTCATATATATATAGAATATTGACGTGCTATTGACCTGTTAATTAATTAATTGTTTCATTCCCTTTGCATAATACAAAAACTTAATAATTGGTCATTCTACCTAATACTGTAAATGTTAGATATATTTAGCAAGTGTTATGATATTGTATATTTGTTACATTTTAATGTTGACGGTATCTGTAAGGATCTTGTCTACATAGTCGTCTTGATAGTGGTTGTCATGGTCAGCACCCTTTATTTCTTCTTCTTTAAATTTTTTAAATTTTTAGACATGGCGGTTTACAGTGGCAGTGTACTTTCACATGTGAAGAAACCTTCAAAACTTGCTATCAAACAATCCTTCAAATATTAGATTTCATGAATATGATTTTATATCCATTGATTTGACTTCGTTGATTTTCATTGATTTGATTTGACAGTATCTCTGGTGGTCATCATGTTTGAACTTACCGGTGGTCTGGTGTACATTGTACCTCTGATGGTAGCCGTCATGATCAGCAAGTGGGTCGGTGATGCCTTCAGCAAAGAAGGAATGTATCCTTTAGAAGAAAATTAAAAAGGAAAAAATGGAGGTATAGATTTAAGAGATAGATGGAGGAATAAAAGTAAAGAAAGAGGAAAATATAGAAGATAGATAGATTGGATTTAGGATTCTAGAGAGAGAGAGAGAAAAGAATTTAGGGATAGTTAGAAGAGGGTGGATGGATGAATGGATAGATAGATGAATGAAAGTAAGAAAGAGGAGACAGTAAAATAAAGAAAATAGATTGGATTTAGGATTCTAGAGAGAGAGAGAGAGAGAGAAGAATTTAGGGACAGTTAGAAGAGGGTGGATGGATATATGGATAGAAAAATGAATGAAAGTAAGAAAGAGGAAAGAGAAAAGTAAAGAAGATAGATTGGATTTAGGTTTCTAGAGAGAGAGAGAACATTTAAGGATAGTTAGAAGCAGATGGAGGGAGGGAGGGAGGGTGAAAAAGAAGAAAAGATAGAGGAAAGTTGAAGAAGAGAATGACTGTTACGTTAAAGTGCATTTCGTCTCCCAAGAATGTGATTCTATAGTGATATTATGATTATCTTGATGACTTTATGTGAAGTAAACGTTGGGAGCAACGTAAGTTGCCAAATGGAATGTGAAAGATTATGATGTTCAAATTCATGTTATCCTTAACCATCCAATTTCCAACAGATATGATGGTCATATTCATTTGAATGGTTATCCTTTCTTAGACAGTAAGAGGGATTTTATGCACACATCACTAGCCATAGATGTGATGAAACCTCAGTAAGTATGGGTCAAATTCTGCTTTGCATGGTTATTATAAAACTTCATTCACATGGTACATGAATATTTTGTTTCAAAATACATACCGGTATGCATGATAATTATTACAAATATGGCAAAAAACACTAGAAAGATACATGGAAACAGTATAAATAATTGTACAGTATTGTGAGTGTATTTCTTATCCCTGCATACCCATATTAATTTCATATTTCTGCATATTATGTTTATTTCTGTAAATGATCATCGATGGACACTAAAGTAAAGGGAAAGATTTAATTGATAATAATAATAGAGAATATTTATTAAAGATAAACTTTAGTACTGGTAATGCGATTGCATTGTGAAAGAAAACGTGTGAAAGCATCAGAAACAGTTGATCATGTAGCATGTAAGTATTGGTGTGCACTGCAAGGTTCTGGTGTCATCAAAATCATAATAAATTTGACCGAGTCTTGGTTAAGTAACAAGCACTCACATAGAAAGCTATATATGGGACAACACACATGGTGTCGGGGCTAGTACTACCTTGATTTCCTTGTCTTTCTATGCTCATTACTCAGCCAGTATACATTTTCTTCCAAAATTGTTTGGCACATGTCATTTATTTGTAATCTTGAACATTCAGTGTAAGTTTCGTTTGATTCTGTGAGAATTGTTTTTTTTTTTTACCAGTACTGGAGTTTATCTTTAAGCTCATAATAAATTGAAAATTTCTCTATGCGCTTTACAATCATGACAAAGTAGATAAGCGAATGACAACAAATATTTATGGGAAAGTTAACCAGTTCACTTATAATTACATATTACAAATTTAACAAACAGATACCCATTTTGTGTCGAACCAACCTCCTAATAACTTGTCCATGCATGTGCAGGAGTTTACCTGTTGCTTTATAAACAGGGTAACATTAAAAAGGTATCATTTTATCTATCATTGAGTAGGAGAGGAGATCCACCACTTGCAGCTCTTACCCAGGACGCAATGACAGTAGAAGATTTAGGTAAGTAATGACCAGTCAACAGAATCAATGTGTTGTGTAGGATGCTGTCAATTCAGAAGGCTCTTTTGAAAATGTGCGTATGTCTCTCAACTTGATCATCTTGATCTTGTCTGTCCCCTGACTATTTCCATGAAGCCACTCTTGGGTTAGTTTCACTCTCTGTCTGTCTTTGAATAAAGTTTGAAAACTGAACCCAAATTGTTTGTTAAACACTTATACATGTATATTTGAATCAGTTTCTTTAACAAAATATTTTGATACTGTTTAAAAAGTAAGTTGAATTAGTCCAACAGTGGGTGAAAAAGAGTTTTTTGAGTTTTTATTTTGTGTGAAATTACTATTACATTAGCAATCTTACCTAAAAAAGATTGCTCTTGAATTGTCTTCATATTCCAACTATTGTGATGCTTTGTTTGTATGTAGTTGCATGTTCTCATATATGTGTGTGAGTTGCTTTTAACTATTTAGTAATTATCAGCACGATTCAGTCAATTTGTAATAATTTTGATGATTAAAGAATCTCACAGTAAACAGTTATTCTTATTACTATGTAATCAATCATTCTAAATAAGTTCTAGACAGTTCATTTCCCAATGTTTTGCATGATCGTTAACCATCTTAAGGTTTTAATGCTTTGTGGCTTCTTTTTCTATGTATCTGTAGAAATCTTGACGACTGGTTGTCCATTCAACGCTTACCCTGTCATTGTATCCAAAGAATCTCAGAGACTGGTGGGACTGGTATATAGACGTGAATTGGTCTATGCATTGAGTGAGTATTCAGTTCATACACAGGAGTGGTGTTCACGGCGTAAAGTTCGTCTTTAGAGTGATTTTTCAGTTTTACAGCTATGAAAATTAGATTTCTGGCGGTTTAGATGCGGAAGCTGGGTTGAGGTCGACTAGTGCGGGTGCTAACACTTCCGGAAGTTATGCTGAGTAAGACTGGGTGTGATTTAATGAGTAGAGCATTTAACATAATCTCTTTTATTCTTTAAAAGAAAAGATTAAATGAGAAGTGAAGGAGAACATGTCCAGAGAATACATCGGTACATTTCCGATGCATAGTATTCCGTATTAGAACTATGTTAGGTCTATCTACATGTCTCATTCACCAAGTAACACTCCTATAATAGCCCTAACTGAACAATATTCATTTTGTAAGCTCTTTTTCTTCTCTCTCTCTCTCTCTCTCTCTTTCAATATCTTTAGGACAAGCAAGGAAGAAAGGAGAAGGTGTAGTCAGCCAATCTACTGTGTATTTCACTCATTCTATGCCAAAGTTCACAACCCCTGATAGACCCGCCGGTTTGACGATCACGCACATACTTAATCAGGTAGCTAGGCTTAGCATCATCAATGCCCATGATATTTAAATATTCAACTCTCAGTCATGGAAAGAATAAAATTTAGGTAGCTAGGTATTATCAAACTTAACATGGGTTTGTTTAATCTGATGATTTTTCCAATAGATGTGCACCATTAGCTTTGGCGGCTTAGTCAAGAACGAGGCAACATAATGGCAAGAAAAGCACTGTTTGATAAGAGTAAACATGTTATCATAGAAGTACTTTCATACACTTGTATGCTTGTGTTGATTTGGGTAGCTTTCTTTATAACGGAGTGTATACTTAACCTTTAACGAGGGACCCTCTGCTTTTCAAACCATTTTATTTGCATGTAATAACGAACTTCCAAACAGCAAAGTGCTCTCTTATTCAGCCTTTTATAGAAAGATATGTACATGATACAGGGGGAACTTTAAAAAAATTCAGAGCATTGTTACTTATAATAAATTCTTCAAGACAGTTCGCATTTTACTGTTCATTTGCGGTGTTTTTATTCCCCACAGTGTCCTTGTCAGATCACAGATCAGACTCCTATGAGTACAGTGGTGGATATGTTTAGAAAGCTGGGTCTCAGACAGACATTGGTCACACACAATGGGTAAGTAAACACAATCACCTTCCCAAAAAATCACTTCTTAACCCACCTAAATATTGACCCCTTCATGGTCAGGGATAAGTGCCTTTGGATTAACAATGACTTCATTTTTCTTCTTGTAACAGAAAAAAGTACCCTCATTACGAAGTTTATTTCCATGGAATGAACCATATGCCCCAAACAACAGTCTGACAAGCATTATAGGACCACGTGTTAACTTTTGGAAAGTTTATCAATGACAGTTGTTCAGAAACTTGATGACGAAGACACATTCCCTTAACCTATTTTTTTTTTACTAAGCTCAAGCTAGCTTAGGGCTGCTGTTTATGGAAAATGCATGATATTCTAAGGTCAAATCAAGTCATGCAGTTCAATTGTATCCAAGATTCTTTTCTCTTGCAAGTCTTGCGTCATTCAAATCACAACTGAAACTTCTTTTTTTTTCGTTGTAATTATTGCAATATCTAATTTACTATGTCTAGGAGAATTTCAAATTTCGTTTTTTTCTTTTCTTTCTTATGTTTGTTATGTATTTTCTCTAAGCACCATGAGTACCGAAAGGTGGACCTGTACGCTATACAAGTAGCCACTATTATTATTATTATTATTATTATTATTATCTCTGATTAGGCGATTGCTGGGTATCATCACCAAGAAGGACATCCTGAGGCACATTGCATCTCTTGATGAACAGGATCCTCTCTCTGTCATGTTCCACTAACTCTATCTATGTCTTCATTCAAGGTTGTGCAAAGTCTGTGAGCTGAGAGATGATTTCTTTCATTCTAACTAGCTTACAAAGTAGATATATGCCTCATTTAATTGTGTGCAAAGTCATAGAGCTTAGGGTCATTCATCTTGTGCAAAATGTTTGAGCTGAGGGATTATTTCAATCATTTTCCAACAGCTCACTATTAAAATATATATTTGCCTCATTTAGGTTGTTCAAAATATGTGAGTTGAGGGATTATTTTTGTAATATTCCACGAGCTCACAAAGTATATGTATGCTTCATTCAGCATTGTGCAAAATATTTGAGCGTAGGGACATTTTTAAAGTCATTTGCCACTATCTCACTAAAGAAATCTATGCCTTATTCAAGTTTATGCAAAATCATAGTACGCAATGAGAAAAAAAACTGAGAGCAAAGTTCATCTTAAAAAGGAGCTTTCATATGTTGACTGCATCATGATAGGAATTGGTCTTACTTTTTGTGCAATGTAAGAATTGTTATATTACCAGAAACCTGCTTGGAAAGAGGGAATTCATGACCATTAGAGCATGGCGTGAAACTGGAGGGGGACTTTCAGAGAAAGGAAGTAGTGTTGTCTAAAAATCCAGATGGTAGCAAGGTGGATTTGGGTAGATCAAAGCAACAGCCACGTTAAGCATTGTAAATCAAATATGTCAAGAACTTTGCATCGTAAACACAGTATTTGAACACCATACCGGAAAAGGCTGGCATATTTGAGGGGACACCGCTTCCTAGCATTAACATCAATTAGGATAAAATATTGAGCAACTTTTTAACTTATTCTCTGATGCATTCCAAGCTCAAACCTTGAACACGAGTACTGCTTGAAGGTTGTTCTAATTTGTTGGATTGAATGGAATGCTTACAACAAGGGAGCTACCCAAATGACATCAAGGGATACTCTTCATATGATATTCAATGGTTTTTTGGTTGATAAAGGAAATATTCTAGAAACTATGCTAACAAAAATTGGATGAGTCAGAGACTATTCCAATATTGTTTGGATATTGAGTTCAGTATTGCCCATATTGGCAGAATGAAGACTTACAGTATTACCTTTATCATTCTAGGATAATGTGTATCGGCTTCTTGTTAGGTTGTGAATTTGGCAAGATGATCATGCCAAACTTGATGAAATTTACCAAAGAAAGTATAATTGATACATTTCTGTACTTATATTCTCATAAATTGCAAGAGATAGGGTGTCATGCATAAATGCTGCCAAATCCCTTTAGGAACCCCAGCCTTTAATTCCTTTGTGTACACATTGTGTCATTCTTGCATGGCTGTGCTCCATATACAACCATCCGAGCTCATTGCCGCCCAGTATTGAGGAAATTAGGCAATATATATAAAAAGTAACAGCATCTCTCTTGCAAATATCACTTTTGAAATAAACACTATATTCTGTCTCTATTTTGCAGCTCATGAAGATAGAACTGGCATCATACCATTTAATGTAATCCTGCATAAAATAGTCCCTTTCATAGGACTTTGGGTGCCCTGGCTACTTATCTACAAGCATACCAGTATGCATACTTTCGTTATAGTTGTCAGGTAAACATAAAAACATTATCATTATATTAAAACTTTAAAACTCTGAAAATGGAAGTGGAACTTGCAAGACTGGGACTCTGAAGTTTGTCTACACTGTGTTGTAACAAGATTCTAATATAGAGAATTACTGAAAAAGACTATCCATGCAAAGCCTTTATTTACCCATTAAGTATGCCTACAAATCTTTTCTTATAACACATTTCTCTGTTGATCTCTAGCTACATAAATTGTAATTGCCGCAATGAGAGGGTTTAATTAGATTAAATTGTAAATGAGACCCAGCAAATGTGCAAAAAGGTTACATACTTTCTGTTGAGTCTGCCATGAACAGTCAGGCATATAAAGATATTACTGGTATCTAAGCACTTGCAGTGCTGAAATATTTGTTTAAAGAGTACCAGTACAACAATGTTATAAGTCTGTCTGAAGATAGTGCTGCTTCTAACCCCAAATTATCTCGCGAGCCAAGCTTTCACTGAAATGTAAAACATCAGACCCACTGCTTAGTATGGGGTGCATGTGTGATATCAGAGTACCAGTACAAAAATAAAGGTGATAAGATGATGATGCATTCATTTAATTTCCTGAGCCAAGTTTCTTGGATATACAAGTCTTTAATAACATTATAACTTTCTTTATATTTATGTGAAAGATGTCCAGTGAAATGTCTTGTTGGATGAAAGGATAGAGAAAGGGATGCCCTTCCTCACATACATATATGTAATTTGAAGATACTGCACTTTATTTATTGGATTCAAACTTTTTGTCTGAAACAGCAAATTGATCTGATGTGCAATGTGAACGCTTTATGGAATTGACAAGTACTAATAATGATTGTTCTGATGAAAGCTTGTGTCTATAAATACTTGTGTATTTCATGAGCATGTAAAACATTTATTTTCTTCAAAATACGGTTTCTTGTCTTTTCAGTATGAATTTGTGGTTATTAATTAAGCAAGGTGTTAATATGAAAATAATTTATATCTTTAATTGATGTTTCATTTGTTTAAATTGTAGCACAACTCATTTTTTATTTCATACAATAATAACTGCTGTATGTTCATTATTATGATACAGAAAACTATTTATGGCATTTCAATGAGTTTATGTAATTTTTGAATTTTCTACTAGCAATACATAAATAGAGTTGAAAAAGAAAATGGCAATGTTTTGCTTATTGCGTAAATATTGCAAAAAAAAGAGTTATGCAGTTATCAGAAGTGAACCCATACTCACATACAACATATATTAAAAGTGACATTCTTTATAAGGGTAAAATATTACAGAGTCAGTTTTCTAATGAATGATTTAAACTTAAGATATTTTAGAACTTACGGGGGTAGCTACAGGTAATACAAGTTGGCAAGGCATGATACATTTATTGATGTGATTTATCTTGCCGTGCTTTTTGCAATATTGTGTTCAATATTTTTGTTTTATGCATGTTGGAAATTTGATATTGATTATCAAGGAATAAAATATATCTTTTGAAGAGTGTTTTGTATTTATGGGTTTATGTTACATAATGATTTAGCGCCCACTGATATGCTTTTGGCATGGTTTAAGTTTGTAATACAGCAGTTTCTATTTCATTCTTTATTTGCAGTACACTATATTTGTTCATCATATGTAGAAATATTTACATTCCCGTTGTATTTGGTCTGGTGATCTGCAATTCAACAATTGCATCAATTTCATTTAAAAAAGAGGATGGCATGTGTTTCTAAGACTTGCATGCGAGAAATGTTTCTTTCAGTTTATTATTTTTTTAAATACTAAACATTTGTTGGAGTAGCTCGTACTTTGTATTAAAAGTTGATGGTAAGAAAAGATGATCTAAAGGTCTTCCTATAGTTAATCCCAAAGTGTCACAATTGAAATAGTATTTATATTTATGAAACAATTGTAAGAAACCAAAGCCTGTTATTTAATATCTGTATGTGTGTATAATAAATACAGCTTTTAAAAATATAAAACGTGTGTAGATTTTTTTGTAGGGGTTTGTTGTTGTGTGTATGTTTGTTTGTTTGTTTGTTTTTGTTTTTTGGGCTTGGTCATGCAGTGGATGAGGGTGGGTCAATATGAAACATAAACATTAGTCGAAAACGCGCTCCCATTTCATTATCTTGATAAGTCGACTAGCAGGGAGGATATTGAAAAAATAGGAAGATCATTGTAATGATACCCTCTTAGTTACTCTCTCTCTCTCTCTCTCTCTCTCTCTCTCTTTCTCTCTCTCTTGCTCTTGCTTATTTCTCAGCACGCACAGAAAAAGCACCAAATATGAGGGGGAATATTGTATGTTCATAAATGATATTGACAGTGATTGATTATTTTTATATTTCATTAAAATAATCATGATAATGAAATGTACCTTGATGGTTAATAACCTCGTCTATTACATGTATTTGAGAATATTAGACCTATTTCTTTTCCATAATGTTGAATATAGTTTTGGCTACTATTGACCTTCCGATCTGGAGTGTCTTTCTTTTTTTCTTCTTTTACTGTCTGTCTATAAACTTTCTTTGAGGGAGTGCATTACATAGTGACTCATATCATATATTTCATAAAAAAATTATCCGTCGACTCCCAAATAGTAAATTCTTCGATAAAACAATGTCCATCGGCTGCAAAAAATATCCTAATATAGTTTCAAATAAAAACAACGAAACACCCATACTTAAATGAACGGGGCATGTTCTTAAGTTTCATACGCCATCCTTGGCCTGACTTTTGCAACAGAATTGAACCTATATAATGTAATATATATGCTATATAGAGTCTATGAATATTTGTGTAAGACACTTTCCCGTCATTTTTTTGATCAGAACAGCTCAATAATGTTGAACCCGAACTCGTCAATTTGACTATAATTTTAATTACCTTTAACATGTTTAATATCGTAAGTTCGTACTGTAAACAAATAGAGGGTATTCCAAAATTTATGTAATCTTTTCATTTTGCCTAGTCAAAAATTTGAATAGATTCAATTCATATTTAAATGGATATTTTTGAAAGAGAATGACAGGTCAGAAGTAAAGATTTCTTAGGGGAGAGGGGACTCTCTCAGGCGTTCTAAAGTATACTTTATCAAGATTCCCTTTAAAGGTACTATGTCCCTTTTGCAGCCAACCTCAAATTCTGTAGAACTTTGCAGGAATTATGAAAATGTCATGTATGTTCTATCTGTGAAATTTAAACGTTAGCAGTGTCCTCATATTCAAATTATGCAAGGAAACCCGTTTACTTGCCAGACTTCACTGTCAGACACTATTGAGTGACTGACTGGCTTTTTTCTTCTTTGGTAATAACATACATGAAAAGAGTTGTAAAGGGTACATGAGCATTTGTCTACATCAATAACCCACTTCTTGTGATGGCCAACATTAAACTGATTGAATCTTTGCGCAGCATAAAATGTAAGACCATTCGGTACAATTGTCTGAAATCAAGACTATTACTTTTGGGCTCTATAGCCCTAAAGTCGATTTGACAACTCATAGTCATTATTTTCCCACTTGAAGACATTTTCAAGCCCCACCTTTTTTAGGAAAGTTCTAAATAAGTATTATCTTTCAAATGCAGTTGGAATTTAACTTTTTCATTTTTTGGCCTGCAAATGGGAATAGTACCTTTAATAAGGGAGGCCTATATTCATTTGAAATTAAATGAAAATTATTATTTCTTGCGAGAGAGAGAGAGAGAGAGAGAGAGAGAGAGCCTGAGAGGGAGGGGGGGGGGGGCCGGTAGCTCGAATTCCCAGAAGCTCTATATAGGTTTTACCGGACTGAATATTGATTCGTTCCTTAAAACCACTCGGCCCTCGGAGGTGATTTCAAGGTAAATATCAATCCAATAACTCTTAAAACCTGTTGCGATCATTCATTAAATTGACTTTCATGTAATTAATTCCTGCACTTTTTATCGTAGTTTATGCCCTGGTTCATGCATGGCGACGATCGATTTTGGTTCAATTTAATCCCCAGATGAATGCCCGAGCATTCAATATCTTCCCCGCCTATTCCTTACTTTCCCAACGTGATGACGAGAGCGACAATGATCTCTGCGACTACCGTTTTGACTCGGAGATTGACGAGAAATGCAAGCAGAAAGTTATGCACGCGGTACACAGACGCCGTCGATTTTTTTTTCTTAATCGGGGCAAATAGATTCTGACTTGGTAATTTTTCCAAACTGCTATAGAGAGTACTAGATTTTGTTTGTAATGCAAAAGCCTTCTCTTAAGCTTCGGATCTATGATATAAATTTCAATCATGTTTTGTACTCAATTGCGATGTTGATTAATCGAAATACCATTGAAATCGGTATATCACAATGTAGATTATTAATTTTCTTTCATATAACACCAAACGCATGGTGGTTCCATGCAGGTTTCCTTAAAATGTTATTTACAAAATATTATTTATCGTCAAAATTAAGGGCCGCTTTTTGGACGCCCCCTCCGACCGCTACAAATTAATGAAAACAGCAACACTGAAATACTGTGTATTATGATAAAATCTTTCTAATAAAATAAGGTGAGCTTATATAGTTTGTGAACGAGTGGCAAATAACTCAAAAGCTAAGCAATTACTTTGGCCATGCAGAAGCTGTCACTGTGCAGTCACTTCACGCATGCGCATCGCCGATGATGACGTCATGTGTTCTACTGATGAATATTCATGATGCATTTACGACCGAGTATGATGTTAGGATATTTTGCCTTTAAAATGTAGTTAATTTCAGCTATCATAATTGATCCATGATTAATTGAGATTGTATAATCAATATCAATATTAGTATAATATAATTTCCAAATATTGTGAATAACTTAGATATCATGATGAAGTAAGAATAGATTTTATATCACACTTTAGGCCACGCACGGACTTTTGTAACTGTTTTATTAGTTTACAATGTAAATCTACGTATACCTCGCGTTTTCTTCCCAACTCATACTTACCTGGCGCAGGGGTCGCATTGATCAAGAAGGATGCACCCCCAGGGCGAGGCTTGCCATTGCACTCCGGCTTGCTGAATCTTGCGATTCCCCCAAACGTGGGGAACTCGGGCGTATAATTTATGGTAGCGGAGATCTGCGTTCGCGCTATCTCCTACATCTCAAATGAAAAGTAAGAAATAAAACCAAGATATTACAGTACACATCCAAGTGATATCGTGTACCTAGTAATTCGGATCTTACCTTCACGACATTTTCTGGTCATTATGCCATTAACAATCTCCAGTGTGATGAACTATGCAATGTAGTTATGGTTGGTATACCCAAGAAGTTACTAGTAACTTCTTGGTATACCGAGAACAGAAAGGATATTCTTAAACTCACTTCAAGTGATCTATGTGATGAAGTTAATGCAATTGAGATTAGAATATACTTTTTTTTGGTGGACAGTTGCTAAAATCGATTTTGATTTATCATTATTGATTTACCAATTATTGAACATGCTTCTCTAGACTGCAGAGAGTTCGGCACGTGTGAATAAGATTAGGAATAAACACATCACTCCAATCTCTCAGTTAAAAAAACGGATTGAATGCAAAATGCTTGTCTTTGAGGTACTCCACACTGAGTAGCTGAAAGATCTCATCACCATAAAGCAATCCCATTACTCACTCCGTTCTTCTGCCCCTACCATCTAGAAGTCCCCGAACCGGGAATCGTGCATTTGTGCATGTTGAACCAGCGAACAGAATTAGTGGCATTCGAAACATTCAATGCCCGGCCTTTCAGAAACATGTTAAAACGATTTCATTTACTCAGAGTAATTTCATAATGTTATATGTCGTTAAAATTCTGGAAAGAGATTTGTTTACTTGTACTAGTATTTTGTGCCTTGAGCTAACTTTGCATGCGCTTTATATATATTTTGTAAATTTGTGAGAAATAATCAAGATTTCCTACAATTAGTCAATACAAAAAAAGCAAATGTAATTTTTGTATTGCCGCCTTTGTCCCCTAGCCTTGATAGGTGTACAAAATGAATTTAGCTAAAGTAAATTAAGGCGTTTAATTGGCTATAGAATTACAGAGCTTTATTATTTTTATATGGGGTGGGTAGCTGAGAGACACTTTCCGGCTCGGTTGCTGATATAAGCTTAATCAAATGTCGTGTTCACCCCTCTTTCTGATGCTGAGATGCGTAAGTCTAATTTAGATTTCATTTGTTTTGAATTTCTATCTCTTACAAATTGGGATTATGTAACTAATTTCTCACTGATGTAACATAAACTATGGTAGCCGTAAGTGTGATATATCAAGTGACGAACACACATCATGACAGTAGCAAAGTACGACAAATATTTTCTTCTTAAGGATACCATAACGTTCGTAAGATGGCTTCGGTACTGATTCGTAGCAGCCGAACTGGTGAGATAATTTTATATTTTCATTGAAAACTGTGTCATTAAAAGGATTGAAAAATCATTCAAATTGTAGATATGGATATGTGATTGATGATGGGAATGACAGTCTGTATGATTATCTTATCTTTCATGCTGAAATTTACCACAGGCCACAGGGATTATATTGTACAGGCAGAGGCATTGCATTGCCATTGGCCTTCCCCGTTGCTCCGGCCGACTGAGCTGCGGTAGTGTGACTCGATCGATCGGATATCGAAAGGCTTCGCGAAAGCCGAAAGGCTTAATTTTCTTGTAAAGATCTTTAATATGTATTCGATTGTTTATTTGGCATATCAATTTAGACTGTAGACAGGCAGTGTCTATGAGCCTGGCTATGATTAGCCTTTGCTTTGCTTTGCCTGGTGAATATTAAGTCAATCTGAAAAAGTCAAAGTGACCTTCAGAAACATGGTGAAGCCTGAACTTCTGACAGAAGTTCAGGCTACACCATGTTCACAAAGCTTTGGTATTAAAATCTCTTAAACTTAAACAAGGGGACGTCCACACTGTCTCAATGTTGGCTTTTAATAAAACGTAAAAGCAGGAAATGAGAGAAAAAAATTAGTGAAAGTTTGAGCCAATATTAAATGGATCTAGGCAATATCCGATGAAAAATAGGAAAGTTAAATAGAGTCTAGATTCCAGGAATAGTAAAATCAAATTGGCAACACTGGTTTATCTTGCAAGCTCCTCTCCAATTTGATCTGTACAGATAATTTGGTAAACTTTCCATATGGCATATAGATAACGGAATAGATTTTTTTCATACAGGGGTTATAATAAAAGTGTTTGCAATAACTAATTAATGGTGAATGTATGATTACAATTTTCTTAAAGGTAATACAAAGTTTTGGTATGGGGTCATGAATTTGGTTCAAATGAACACATTGGAAACAAATGCGATCCTACAATATTCAGTGATCGTTGTCGCAGTTGAAATCGAGTCTAAAGTTATGAAATATTGTAAATAATAAATTCTTTATGTTGTATAGCTCCCTTTCAAGGTCAAGATATTTATATAGCTATAAAACAATGTTCTTGACTAAAATCGACCGATTAGCTATTCCCGGTTGGAAATTATATATCACAACTACATTCTGAGATTTTCATGGTCGGAGCTACCATTGTACGCCCGTAGGCGCTATTTGAAATTTATCAAAATTTATATATTCAATTCTTCTCTAAAGCAAAAGTGTTTTGGGGGCTATATTTTCTAGTGCTTATAATACATCCACAGGGAAATCCAAATATATCAAAATTGTAAAGAATCACTATCCACCCAATTTTCGAAATTCCCCAAAACTAAGGGAACTTTATATTTTTTAAGTTTAGGGAAAAATTACATCAAATTTTCATTTTCATTTTCATTTTCTACATAAAAATGACGTTGAAAATCAATGTAAAAAATAAAAATATAAGGACTTAGTTCAGCTAATCTGTCTGGTTTTTGAGGAGCTGCTGCGCGCGATCGGATTGGCAATGATGCATAAACTGCATTGCGTATCTTCCCCACACTACCCTGTATAATGTACTTCAGTCTCTGTATAGAGGTGGTCAGTGGAACCAGACGTAGTCTCAGCAGAACAATCATCAAAATCAGAGACTGAAGCTTTCAATCTACACTCAGCTCCGACATGTCAGAATAGCCTCTAGGCTCTAGGCCTACTTGAAAGTTATCTGGAAAAATTGTGTTGGGTAGGGAGGCTGATAGGAAGGGTAGACCCAATTAAATTTCATTAAAACTATCAAGATGAGTTGCTAAAATGTTTCTAATCTTGTGAATAATATGTTCAGATAATGGCTAAACTGTTTTATTCTATATATAGGTTGTTGATAGATAACCTCACACATCAAACATCCAAACTGCTATGACTGTCAGTACGGCTATTTCATGGATACTGCTAACTCTTTCATGTCACCTTGTTCTATTTCACAGCGGCTATACAGTTTATTAGAGCCACATCATGTGCTCAGTATTCATCGGGAAACACTCCCAAGATAACCACGCATTACACAGTCATCCCAAGAGAGACAGATGACAGATGGAAAGGTAACAAAGCAGTTGTTGTTTGAAAGTTAATTGCCTGTTGTCCATCCCTATTCAGATTATTGTATGTTGGCTTTCACAGGGAGCATCATGTTTGCCCTTCTTTTTTTTAAATGATTTTCATTTAAAAAAAGATGATGTGATGAAGTGTAATTTCAAAGATGATTGTTCAAAATACTCAGCTGATGGTACATGTAATTTGATGAGAATGTAATCATGTTTATCTTTTATATAAGATCATGTGAATATTACAAGTATTCATCCAGTGTAAATACCAATGTTTAATGGGCACTTACTAGTGACTTCATTTCATAGAATCATTCATTCAATTTCATAACCACAATTTATTATGTACCCCTCTCTAGTTCTTCTTTTCTTCTATGGGTTTTAATTTATTATATCTATCAGGATTCAGAAACATTTACAAATTCTAGATTTTTCTTGATTATCCTTACTCATGCTGAGGGTGTCTTGCTCATAGCACAAAATAATTAGAAATGAGTCAAGCTTCCCTTTTCCTTTTATAATTTACAGATGTTTTGCAGCAAAGAATATTGTGACAGGTAGTATTATATTTTACCCTCCTATTCATCATCAGAAAAGAAAAATATGAAGCAAATAAAGCCTGTCGATAGAGATATCCTAGATCCAAGGAAAATCTATAGAAAATGGCTACTGGCCCTAAGTGGCCTTTCTTACTTTCTAGACAGGTTCAATTGTTCAATGAACTAGATTGTAGTTGTGCTTGTAGTGATATGATGTAGGAATAGATGAAAATCTAATGACTTTGATTTTATTTTAGATGTGGAAATGGAACGCTATGGGGATGAGGCTGATGTAGTGATAGTAGGAGGAGGACCTGCAGGGTTGTCAGCGGCGATACGTCTCAAACAACTCTGTCAAGAGAAAGGAACGGATCTTAGGGTTTGTGTGGTGGAAAAATCTACTGAAATGGGTGAGAAATTTGACATAAGTATCTGTACCAAACTTGGCATTGTTTTATGATAGCTCTTCAAAAAAGAATTACTAGAAAAATAAAGTTATTTGGGGAATTGTGGCTTTTCTGTCATGTCACTGTTAAACTTCAACTTATTCAGAGTTGATGGTGGAGTTCAATACTGTAAACCAGAAACTTTCATGTGCACATAATGTAGGCAGATTTTGTGAGTGGTTTAGATTCATGAAAATGTTCACCAAATCTTTGCAATTTGCAAAAGTTTTTATTGTGAAACTCGCCGTTCCTATTAATTCTTGAAAGTTTCATGTCATAGCGTTTTCAGGTTTTACAGTATTATAATTCTTTGTGCTTTAAGAATAACTAAATAACGAGAAAAATTGCTTTAGCTAGTGCTTTTCTTGTTCATTCACATAAAGTGACATGGAAAGTTGTGCTATATGAACTTATGCTACATGCAGTAATTAACATGTGACAAACATTCTGGGTATTTTAACCGATTGGACACAATTTGATTTTGGTATGACACACACTTTCTAGAGACTCCAGCCCAAATTAGATCGGGTTTAAACAGGCATGGAACTTAAATATTTTCAATATTTTGTTATTATTTATTTAGAATGGGGTGGGGGTGGGAGGCTTGAGTTTTTTACATTCATTTTCTTTGTCTGCCTCGCTTAAAAATTATCTCTGAAAAATAATATTGGGGGGGGGGGGACTTCAAGCCCCTCTAAAACTACTACTGAAGCTTAGTATTCAAAGGGTTAAGAAGTTTCATACAATTGGATAGTTAAAGTTAAAGTCATAAACCTGCTGAGGTCATCATTTTTTCTATTATTGTGTCATAAATATGTTTGCTAATAGATTTAATGTCATAAACTTCACAGAACAATATAGGCTGTGTGCAAAGTCCATTCCTCTAATAGCTGAGCTTATCATCTATAGTGCCATAGTATCAGTGGTATACTCCTTCTGAAAATAGAGCCATGCTATAGATAATTCATTTAATGTGTCTTTATCACAATTATCAGACCCTCACACTGAAAACAAAATCCTTTTGAAAAATGTGCAAAGTCCAAGGCAAGGGAGATTATGCCCACAAATCATGTACTGAAAAATAAAATGTTATTTGTTGATAATTGGGAAGGACCCCCGGATTAACACAATTGTTCTGACTTCTGAGGTTTGGTAGAGTTTACATGTATTTCCATGATACAGTGCAACCTGTACATAAAGACTGTTCAAGAGAGACAAGCAATGTGGCCTTCATAAGCAGCCTAAAGCAGGTGGTCTTTATTAACAGATTAATTCAGTACAGGTTTAATTTAAAACACTGTTTGAATGAGAACAAAAAAGGGCAGAATGTAATTTTTGTGGAGATATGATGTCTCTCTATACATATAACTGAAGTGGATTTGTTTTCCTTGATAATTAGAAAGAAAAAACAAATTCTTTATCAATTATCTACCTGTAAATTTATTAGGTACCTATTGGAAAAAGTTTATTATCAGCTTTCATGAGTTTTCCTGTCAATGTACTCAATTACTCTTCTCTTTATTGTAAATGTATTCAACTATTCATACTTGATAAATAAAGTCCCCCAAAAATTAAACAACATTTAACAACATAGCATGTCCATCCTACATATCTATGTATCATAAAAGAGTTTCATCTGGACGGTTGTAATAATTTAATTATTTGAAAGTCTGCGGCTTACTTCAGTCTGCCAATCCTCATCTTAGGAAGATGTCTATGTTTGCTAATAGATTTAATGTCATAAACTGTACAGAACAATATAGGCTGTGTGCAAAGTCCATTCCTCTTATAGCTGAGCTTATCATCTATTGTGTCATAGTATCAGATATTGAAACTGTTACAGGTTAAATTTCTCTTTAGGATGTGATACAAAAACTTTCAAATCCATAGCTATGTATTTCACATTGTATATTATAATTCTGAGTCCATATCTGGTTTATCTATAATTTTGATTAATTCTGATGTAGTCATTATTTTGTGTAATGTCATATTTTTTGCTGTTTACTTGTAATTCAATACTCTTAACATGTTTCTTTTGGTATCTCTCAATTTTCAATCCTCTTCCTTTCTTCTTTTTTTCTTTTTCTTCCGCTTTAATAGAAACATTAGTATTAAGCGCTTTATAAATATAATATAATTTTTATTATTATTATTGTTTACAGGTGGCCACATATTATCTGGTGCCTGTCTGGAACCCAATGCTTTGAATGAGCTCATCCCAGATTGGAAGGAGAGAGGAGCACCTCTCAAGACAGAGGTCAAAGAAGACAAGTTCTCTTTCCTCACAGAAAAACATCGCATTCCAATTCCTGTGCTTCCTGGTAAGACAACCAAATAACAATTTAAAAGTTTTGCTCAAAATATCACCCTTCCCCTCCCCACATTGACTCCCTTATTGCTTATTCATATGCAGGCCTGATAAAAACCCGATTTAAATCGGTTTTCCAATTTTTTATATTTTTCCCGATTTTTGTTTTTCTTCCCAATTAAAAAAAAAAAAAAAAAAAAAAAAATCCAGATTTTTTTTTTTTTTTACCAGATTTTTTTTCTTCTTCCCTATTTTATCCTGATTTTCCCGATTTCCACCTTATTTTCTCTGTTCTTCCTTATTTTTTCCCAAATTTCCCTATTTTTTCCCAATTTTCTTACTCGAAAGGGGGGAATGTTGTTAGATGCCATTTTTTCCCCGCGAATCCTCTTCTTTTTTTTTTACTCAAGGGGAGGCGTGGTTGAGGGGAAAACAAAAAACCTTTTTTTTTTTAGTGCTCACTATCACCCCTGATATATCATTTTGTATGATTCTTTTACTAGTTTTACTGTTTATGTTGGCTGTCCAGACAAACACACTTGGGTTTTTATACAGCAACCGAATTCCTATTTTTTTACTGTCAATATTTTACTACAGTGTATTTTAATAATAATTATGTATAAATAGTATTTCTTTTATATTTACTGTTTATTGATGTTACTGTTTTTATTATGGAATTGAATAAATACTGAATTGAATGTAAATGATTAGTACTTCCATGTCATGTGATTTTAGGAGCTAACCATAAACCAACACTAATTTATAATAATACATAACAAAGAAATAAATGTTTGTGCGGGATCAATGCTACATAGGCCCGAAAGTACTATGTGTGAGTCTTTTGTGTCTGTTCATAAACTGTTTTTATGTAAAAGAATCTGAGCAAAATATGATAAAAAGATGTTTTCTTTTGGTTAGAACTAAAATCTGTTAGATATTGAATGTGTAGTCCTAGTTCCTCATCAAGCATTTATGCATCTATTAATTACCTCTTTTAATTACAAAAAAATCAACAACTTTTTTCAATGGCAAAAATGATTTGTATTGCATAGTCCACCAACAAAAGCCAATAAAACCTGTGGGAAATGCCGATAACTTTATTAGAGTGTTTTGAAATTGAAGACTAATTTCTGATTTACTGGGTTCATTCGTCCTAGGTCTACCTATGAACAATCATGGTAACTACATTGTACGTCTGGGTAACTTTGTACGTTGGCTTGGAGAGCAGGCAGAGGAACTTGGTGTGGAGATCTACCCAGGGTATCCAGCCAGTGAGGTTAGTATGTTGGTACTGATCGATTTAAAGGGGTGTAGCAGGGTGGGGGGGGGGGAGGATGAGGGGGTAGACCCACAATTAAAACCAAATCTGTAAATTTTTCTGTGAATTTGTATATATGTTTGTTTGTATTTCCAATTTAAACAATTCACACTTGTCTGCAAATTTGATTCTGACACCCCCACCCTTCAATACTGCCGGTATTCAAAATAATCTTGTCAGTAGCCACTCCCCTGCTAGCTGATATATATCATCTACCATACTTTTGATTCAATTTCATATTTGGTAGAATTCAAGTATTTTTATTAAAAATGTTAATGTTCCTCGGAAGTTACAACCTAGGTGATGTTCCAGGGCCAAAATGCACCCATCATTCACTCTTAATGGGTAATTTTATGATGGCATTGTATGATTCATTTTGTAAATGTGTACATGCATATTGTATTTGAATTGAGCTAGCCTTTGCAGCGAGTAATCTTTTTCAGTAGATGTTGTCCCTTTTGGTTTTATATTTGACTATGGCCATCACAATGAAGTATTTATTTCTTTGCATCTCTTTCCAGTTGTTATATCATGAAGATGGCAGTTTGAAAGGCATAGCAACCAGTGATGTGGGTGTGGCCAAGGATGGCTCTCCTAAGGTAACACAATGTAGATTGAGACTCTAAGCTAACAGTGGAATGAATACCAGGGGAGTGTGTCGCAAAGACTAAGATCGAATTTAAGTTAGACTTAACTATGGCAGGCCGTTTATGCCACTGTTTGCTCTCATGATTATGATCTTTAGATAATATTTTTTCCTTCAATAATGAATTTTCAAAAAATGTAAATTTTTGTCCATGATTTGTACATCTTTTGAGAGACCAATGCCTGTAAACGGTGAGAGCAAGCAGTGGCATGAACGGCCTACCATAGTTTAAGTCCCAACTTAAAGTCGATCTTAGTCTTTGTGAAACACTCCCCAGAAGCATTTCCCCTTGTTTAAAGTCTTGAAAGAATCTTGTGTGAGAGAATCTGTGGTAAACAATTAATTTGTATGCTGGGTGACTCTTGAGTTTTTTCTTTTAGTTTTGTTTGTTCAAATTATTTCTATTGCTCTCATATTTGGTCAAGAAAGAACACATTTCCCTGTATTCAAATGAATTTGAAAAAGAAAATCATTTATCTGCAGAATGAAAGAGCCTGCATGCTACTTGATTTAATTAGGAAAATTATGAATGATTTTTTCCTTATTGTTAAAGATTTGCTGTTGCTTTTTGTGTAGTTGTTGCAAGGTATGATTTACTTTTCAAAGATCATTGGAAGGAATATGTTAGATCAACCATGTTTTTAATAAAAATATTGCTTATGTTAGTAAATTGAGTAACAAACTGGCATTGTTCGCATGTTGTTAAATGGTGTTAAGTGATGAAACACAAAAAGTTATTACAATTGACTGTGAATCGTTTGCCTTGAAATGCACATCCACATTATATTTTCCTCGTCCATGCAGCAAACGTTTGAAAGAGGGATGGAGCACAGACACTTCACAACCACTTGAGATAACGGACAATATTTTAGCTACAGAATGGAACCAGTAATATCATAAAGAATAAATAAATCACAGGCTAATTCTTGAACCACTGTAAATAGATGACTTCACTTTTGAGAGAGAATCTCTTGCCTTGTAGAAGTGTTGTAGTCGCGAGGTTTAAATGCTTGACTTAAAATTTAATGGTTGTGGTTCAATCCCTGACATGGCACTAATGTCCTTTGGCAAGGCATTAATCTTCATTTGCCACACTCGACCCAGGTGAGGTAAATGGGTACCTGGCAGGAATTAATTCCTTGAAATGCTGGAGCGCTGTAATGGCAGCTTGGCTAAAGCCTGGGTAATTATAAATGCGCCTCGGAATAGAATTTCTAGATAGAGGGCGCTATAGAAATGCCTATTATTATTATTATTATTATTATTACTGACGTGTCATGTTTCCTCCTCCATACAGCAAACATTTGAGAGAGGGATGGAACTCCATGCCAAGGTGACGATATTTGGAGAAGGGTGCCATGGACATCTTGCCAAACAGCTCTACACTCAGTTCAATCTTAGAGAAAACTGCCAGCCACAAACTTATGCAATTGGACTCAAGGAGGTAAGTCGTAAACCAATTTTAACCTGCAAGTTCTATGTTGATCTGTCAGGTGACTAGTCATATGACCAGCTGTGATTGTATGTCATGTGATCAGTATTGTATTCTTTAAAAACATCTAATGCTATGTTGGTAAATTGAAGAAAGCAAGTGAAATGTAGAAGGAAACAAGAATGTATGACAGATAAAAATCTTTTAGTCGAAAAAGGAAGGTAATGAAAAGCAAAGAAAAATTACCTTTAGGTGAGTGGATGAAAAATGACAAATTTTTGAAATACCCAACACTCCTTGACACAAGAGAGGTCCAAGGATGAGCGAGCAGACCGTTAGCTAGTGTATGGGAGTGTGTATAAGAGTGTAAATGTGAGTGTTTTATGAGAGTGTCCAAGGTACAGGAGTGAGAATAGGAGCGTGTATAGGAATGAGAGCGTGTATTGAAGAGCAAATGGCCTGCTTGCTCATCCTTTGACCTACTCTTGTGTCACCTCACAAAATATATTTTAAACGTGAATTAATTTGCCTGTTATTGCCTTAGTCATATTAGTTATGAACTTTGTTATGGATACTGTATATTATACTTTGTGACAATGTCAACCACATTTGTATGTATTATAATTCATTGCCAATGTAAATTGTTCATAATTCAGCCATCTGGCTGCGAAGTGCAATCAATAAAACCTTTTCAATCTCAAATCTCAATCTAGGAGGGAAAAAATGCTAGCTATAATGGATTATGTAAACCATGCTTAAGAAGTAGATGAGGTCAAGATGAATGATGTAAGTGGACAAAAGATGACAAAATTATGATTATGAGGCAAGATAAAGGTGAGGAAGATGTAGGAAATGGATCAAAACTAGGAAAGCCTGGAAGAATTGAAGGGGATCCATTGAGGGAGGTTCTCTTTTTTTATAAAATCATTGTAATGATTTTTTTTTTTTCTTTCTTTCTTTTTGTTGTAGGTCTGGGAAATTGATCCCAGCAATCACCACCCAGGCAGGGTAGAACACAGCATTGGTTGGCCATTGGTAAGTCAATTTCAAGAGAGAACATCGTGGTAATGCAGAATCTTTAAAGAAATTCCTAGAATTTAGATAAGTGAAATAAGAGTCCTAATCTGATTAACTAATCTCAGTTTTCTGAGAATGAATTGTTTTGCAATATGGACATTGAAGAATGCAAAAACATGACACATATTGGTTTTGTTTCTTCAATTTGTTTGATCTCCATTTGGTTTTGCAGTTTTGTATGATATGATCGATGGTGCGGTATAGATTTTAGACAGTTATACTCTATATGTGATGTCTGTACTTGTATTCTTAATTTGTGTATATCTTTATATTTGATTCCATTAAAGCCTATCTGCACTAGTTTGGCCAGGAGGGATTAGGCCTCCCTTCATGGTCACTGACAGGTGGTTATCTCATCAAATCAGCTCTCAATTAACATAAGGAAAAGGGGACCATGGGGGACTAACGGTCACTGATTAGGCATTGTTTGCTATATAGAGGGCGCAAGAAGCTATAAGTAGTGCAGTGGGGCTTTAAGATAACAAAACATTCCAGAGCAATCTTTGCTACTGATGCCTTCAAGGGAAATATCCTTCCACATGGAGGCATTGTGTTGGGGGGAAAAAGAGTACTTCTCCAGATCTTAACTTGTTTCATAATCCAATTTCTTTTGTTTCCCTCCTAGAACAAGAACACATATGGTGGATCTTTTATCTACCACTTGGATGAGGGTGCACCCCTTGTAGCAGCAGGGCTGGTGGTAGGGCTGGACTACTCCAATCCTTACCTAAGTCCATTCAGGGAGTTCCAGAGGTTCAAGCATCATCCTTCCGTCAAAGCCACCTTCCAGGGTGGAAAGAGGATAGCTTATGGTGCTAGGGCACTCAATGAAGGAGGGCTTCAGGTAGGTTCTTGAAGTAGTGGGAGTTGATGTTGGATGTCTTCTTGATGAAAGACAACCCACTTTATGTAGCACATATTACATTTGAAACAAAACATATTTTTAGAATGCACTGAATGAAGAAGCTTTTCAGGTATGTTAAAAGCAAATCTTAACTCCTTTCATATACATATGATATTTGAAAAAGCCATTTCTTTCTTCTTCTTTTTTTCAAACACAAGATGTTCCCTTGGAAGATTAAAAAAGTCACAATGAATACAGTTTTGAAAGCCCACGTATCACTCTTGAAATTTCATTTACTGTAAGTGTTTGAAAAATAGCAATACAGAAGTCCTTTATCAAAGCATGTACACATATTTAGTTGTACAAATCTTCTTTAATCCTCCACTGGTAATCCATTCTACATCGATCACAGTGTAAAAAAAAAAATGGAAAATTTTATTCACAGAAGCTTTTTGGTCTTCAAATTTCGAAATTTGATATTACCATGGTTCTATTTTATTTCTTTTCCCAGAGCTTTTTTAAGTTTACAGAGCTCTTAATGAACTTACAACTCTTCGCCTTTTTTTTCTTTGCTTACGGTATCCATTATCTATCTCATGTCTTTCCTTGCCCCTCTCTTCCTATCATCAGTCAGTACCCAAGTTGACTTTCCCCGGCGGTGTGCTCGTTGGATGTAGCCCTGGCTTCATGAATGTACCTAAGATCAAGGGTACCCACAATGCAATGAAGAGCGGCATCATAGCAGCCGAAGCTATCTATGATCGTCTCACTCAGGAAGATGCTTCCTCAGAAACAGCAGGTGTGTATAAGGAGTTTCAGAAAATGTTTGGTATTTGGAGTTTGTAGATATGGTTGATCTTCCTAAGTTTTGCAAAGTTTGTTTAACTCACAGGAGGATGTATATTTTTATTCTGATCATAAATGACAATTTAAAATACATACATTGCTGTCATACTATCAAAGTAGGAGTAGTGATGGTTAAACCAAACACCTTCTTAATTTGCTTACATTGACCATTTTTTAGACGAGAATCTGGCTCACTAGCTAATTTCATGCAAGTCCCATGCATGAGAAAGGTTCTGGTTTCTAGTTGTACAGTAGTTCAGCCATTGTCACTCTTTGAGTTAAGAACTAAACATTGTACATATTATTTAATCATCAGTTGTATGTTAAAACTTGTTTGAGTGAATGCTCATGCTGCATGATTTCAAAGAGTGGCTTGTCACCAGAAATTAATGAAAATAACTCATCTACAGTATATCAATATGACACACTTGTTCAGTCTCAAGATGTGCAGCGAATTCAATTCCCATTTGTCAATCTATCTCACAGGCATCAATGTAACCGAGTATGAGGACAGACTGAAGAGTAGCTGGGTGTGGAAGGAGTTGGTGTCCGTCAGGAACATCCGTCCGTCTTTCAGCAGTCGTCTGGGTCTCTATGGAGGGGTCATGTACACAGGACTCTTCTACTTCCTAGGGAGGGGAAAGGAACCATGGACACTTAAACATCATGGTAGGTGCAGGCCCCTAATGGGATCCTAATGGCAGCCATTTTGTTCTTGATATTTGAATATAATGCAATTCCTTCTGATTGATTGTATAGCTTATGTTCTGGTGACAGTTGCACCACAGTTGATATCTCACACTAACCAAACAAACAGTAAATCTAACCTTAACTGTAGGCCCCAATACCCAATACACTGAACAATCCATCACTCTATGTATAACAAAATTTGGAGGTGAATGTCAGATCACCCCTTTGAATGCTTTTGCAGTGCTATAGCATAATTGATTTTGTTATAGTAACAAACAGTAAATCTAACCTTAACTGTAGGCCCCAATACCCAATACACTGAACAATCCATCACTCTATGTATAACAAAATTTGGAGGTAAATGTCAGATCACCCCTTTGAATGCTTTTGCAGTGCTATAGCATAATTGATTTTGTTATATTGAGGTAACTTGCATAGTAGGACTTTATGCAAGAAACAATTGGGTGAATAAATTTCTATAAACAGGTTTGGTCAGCAACACATTAATAAAAAGAGTTGGTGTTTAAGCAAATCCAGAAAATAGTTACACATATGAATACTTATGGATATGCACACACATACCGGTATATACTATGATACATAAAATGTCTCAAGAAAAACTATATGAAATTGTAATGACCGATTCAGGAACATATTCCCTTCAAAGAATTAAAAAGTATCATTATCCCCTCCACTTCCATTTACTTGCAGGTAAAGACGCAGATTCCCTCAAGCCTGCCGCTGAGTGTACCGCTATCGAGTACCCCAAACCAGACAATGAGATCAGCTTTGATCTATTAAGCTCTGTCGCCCTCAGTGGTACGAACCATGAAGGAGACCAACCAGCCCATCTCACTCTCAAGGATGATAGCGTACCAGTCAACAGGAATCTGGCCATCTATGATGGGCCTGAACAGAGGTTCTGCCCAGCAGGTAAAGTTAGCTACATCACAGTCATTATTCCCCCCCCCCTCCCTGCAAAAAATAATAAATAAATTATTGTGACAAACTGTATGCATCACATTTTATCTACTTTACTTATTATTAATATTGAGCCAACTGAATCAGAAGGACTATGATCAGCTGCAACAAAATGCAGAAGGAAGGGCCAGTTGTTATTTTGTGTCAGATTGAAATCAGGTCTTCTGGAACATGGCACACCTTGCAGTCAAAGAAAGGCGTAAGTAGAGTAATGACTGACTAGTCAAATGAGTGTCCCTGGTTTGTTGCCGATAGGACTTTTCTCTAAATGGGATATCCTGTATTTTTCAGTAAAAAATATAGTTTATTTATAGTTCATTTATATTTTCACGTTCAAGTTCAAGTCCATCAAAGTTGGAGAAAAGCTGGGCCGCACAAGTTATTTGTAGATAGGTATTTACCAAATCAAAATCAAACAAGCATTGTTGAAAATATTCTTCATTGTTTTTAGTATTTTATCATCCATCATGGTTTTGAGCGTCAAGTAACACCTGACTGGAATACTCCCCCGGGAGTGGAGATTGTGCACTCAGTGTGTGTGGGCAAGCATTGAATCCAATGACTGGGGTAATAGTTAATCTTTAAAGCGCTTAGAGACATCATAGATGTTTAAGCGCTATATAAAAGCGGAATATTATTATCATTATCAAATTTCCTGTTTGTTACAGGTGTTTACGAGTACGTCCCGACAGAGGACGGAGAAGCGATGAGACTGCAGATCAACGCTCAGAACTGCGTCCATTGCAAGACCTGTGACATCAAGGATCCAAGTCAGAACATTAACTGGGTGGTCCCAGAAGCTGGAGGTGGACCAGCGTACAGTGGCATGTGATTCATTATTCAGTGTTAAAGGACTGTACATCTTGCATCCTGACTACGACTAGGTTTCGGAAGAAATTGCAATAGTTTGAGTACTTGAGATGTTACGATGTGAGATTTTTTCAGATTGAGGGCCTAACTGTTCATTTGAAAATAGGAGATTCTGGTCATTATGAATAATGTTATAATAAACTCCCCTCTTATGGTAATTTTGCTGCTCCCATTTACTGGGATTCTATTGTGTAAGGCCCTGATATAAGAAGTTTTTGACATACAGAGGTAATTTCACTGGCCTTACAGAGTTAGTTGTAATAAGCTTTCACTGTACTGAAAATACAGTATGTTGTTGGCCTTCCAGATAGAGAGAAGCTCTCTCAGCTGCAAATTACTTCATGGTTGTACCTCTTGCATAACTGCCCACCAACAAGAAGTCATGTATGCCATTAGCAATGAACCACAAAGCCATCTTCGGGTTTAAGGACTCTGGTGGCTTTAGATACCTTGTCATTTCTGCTCTTCCTATTCATATGAGCATTTAATAGTAACCCTAATCTGGAAGAATTCACCTTTTTTAAAACTCACATCTCATCCTATCGTAATTGATTTCAAAATGTATTAATTATAGTCCAGTTAGGTGTGCAATAGGCTTTCATACTTGGGAGCAGCGAAAGACAATGCAACCTTCCCCTCATTGGCTTGGAGTCTTCAAAATATTTGTTTACTGGTTTTATAAAGAAATACCAATGCAAATGCCAAGAATTTCAATGATAATGGTAATGATAGGGCATTAGACTGTGTATAATTTTCCAGGGTAATTCATTAATTCACTGTTCAAAAGTAACAGGTTATGATGTGTATGAAGATGGGCGATGTAGTAACCAGTAAATCTTGCTAGTTCCAGTCAAACTCCATAGATGTGCATGTTTTTTTTTGTTATGGATATCCATAGTTTGTGTGTGATATGTCATCACTTTGATATTACCGGTAATGTATCCTTCCCATCTTGAAGAAATCACCAATCTCTTGATGTTTTACGATCCATTGCATTTGAAAAACAAACCAGAATGGGAAGCACAGACTACAGAATAGTTGTTATTTTTATAAGAATTCTAGAGGCTATATATTACTAGCAAATATCACCATTTCACTTCTCTGCATTATGTGAGAATGCAAAATTGTATTTGCAAGTAGCACCGTGAAGTCAGTTCTTTATCAAGTGATGAAAATAAAAACTTTTAACTTGCAAACAATGACTTGTAATCTGACATGTGTGATTGGCTTAGCTCAAACAATACGTCGACCCAGTATTCGTATATATTTTACCAAACTGCGGAATGAGATATTTGTTTGTTTCGGCTCAGGAGTGCTACGTCGGTGAACTTCTGTTCAGTTCAGCAGTTTGGCCACAGCGCTATCCTACGAATCCTATGAATATTCCCTGGAGTGGACTAGCATTTGTACTCCTGTGATCCATAAGAGAGTGTACACAGTATTCTTTGCCTGGCTATGACCGTCGACCAGAACTATTTTTTTATTGGGATGATAATAGTGGTCAGTCAATCCTCTTTTTCAAGATTATCCCACAACTGCTGTCAGAATAAGTGCAAGTCACTACTTGTACATTCCACATGAAGTGGACATAGGTCAGAGATGCTTAATAGAGTTGTCCACTTCATAAATATATCAACTGTATCAATGAAATGTGAATTTAGAACTTAATTTGTTTTTTTCTCTCAAGATTGCAGGATTTCGATTGTATTATTTTGATCTGAATTGATTTGGAAAAAGTATAGAATTTGTTTTAAAATTGTGAAGTGGATTGAAAATTAATGAAGGAAGGAACATGCAAAAAGCCTTTTTTACACATGACATTGTGAACCACTTGAAAAAGAAAAAAATATCATTTGAAAATGAACGACGGCTAGAGATGAAAATTTTTGGTTGCAGTCTTAAAGGTCTCTATAGAGTGTTATAAGATACAAAATTGTGAAAGCCCCTCATGCTTATGATAGATGTCCTTTAGTTTATTTAGGCAGAGGGGCAATTCACAAAGATTTATGTCTAGACATAAATCTTTGTGAAACATTTCCCTGGACTTGTAGGTCGTGTATCGTAATGACCTCGAGCATTCACTCTATAAATGTATTCCTTCAAAACGCACAATTTGACAAATGTACTTCGTTTGAGAAGTTTCTGTAATTCTGGAATGCATGAATGTTACGGACCATTGTATATAAATCAAAGAAATTATAGAAGTTGAATGTCATGTGCACTTACAATTCAGTGATAAATGAATGAAATATAATGTATACTTGTTTATGAGATGATTGTTTTGAGGCAATAAATACTGTTGATACATTACTTTGTGTTTTATATCACAGTCAAATAATTTGTTTCTCATGATAAACTCCTATTGGTATGTTATGTGCCTTATTTTGTTACTGATGAAATCCTCATAGAATTATGTGTGTTTTGATTCACAGGGTTGGTTTTCAGAAGTCGAGATGAATTTGATCACTCTGTATCTATGGTCTTATTTTTAACATCTGTTAGCATTGGTACATGGAGAAGGTTGAATTCTTGTTAAAAGGGGCTTTTCTTTTATTATTGGTTTGGATAAATACAATATAGAAATGTCTCCTGAAGGGATAGCTCTTCAAGAAATAGCTGAAAGATTTGAACTTAAACTTTTGTTCCACGTGTGTGTAGTCCCACATGTGCATGTGCTTAACCATCTGATCGAGCCAATTTCTTATTTGGATGATTCCACCTCATGGTATGTACTGATATTTGTGGAGGCAGGGGGATCAATGGGGGGCTTCCCTTCAGAAGCAATGTTTTCCAATTTCTTCCAGTTTCTTTAACAGTGCAATTGCCATAAAATAACTTGACATTCATGTTCGATTTTAGATATGAAAAATTTGTGTCAAACGTAATGAAATATTTCCATCATTATAATTTCACCAACGCACAGATCAGTTTTACAGAGCAAGTCCAAGGTCCATGCATTTGATCACTAAGTGTCCCATACATTATTACAAGATGGGTAAAAGTCTAAAAAGAATCCCTGCAATCAGATTTGTCAATAACTGTGTAGATAATTTTACTAATACTGAATGCATGTGATATCACCAACCAATACCACTACATCCCATTTTTTAAAATATGGTTTCATGTGAAGGTAAGTCATTACATATGTTTTCATCCATTACACTAACATTCGGTCTAAAACCATCCAAAGATACCTTGAGCACACAATTCTTATCGGCGCACTCCAACCTGTGCATCTATTGTATACAAAGTATCACAAATAGTAAGCATAATTAATACAGAAATTGTAATTTTCCTTGTTATTTTGTATGATCCAGTGATTGTAACAATCTTTTTATGTAGTTGGGTGTTGGCAATGTACGAGACGGATCACATTATACCTTGGATTTGCCATGAGCATTATTACAGTCATTACCCCCTTCCCATTATTTTCACAGGCAACTTCCATTTTGACAGTCATCTATAGCAAATCAATAATCTTCAAACATCTTGTTTTACTATCTAGTACATGTAATGTAATATGTTTGTATTTGAGGGTCTCCAACTGTACAATACAAGGATTTCCCTGTACATACACCATCATCATCATCATCACCATTACCATGGAAACTCTTATCACATTTAAAACCCACTGCACATCTTGCAATGCAACATTACAAATTGAAAAGTTGCATTTCAGAGCTACATATGTATATCTTAACATGCAAATTTGTCTGATTCAGATGCCAAATAGTCGCATCATATAAAAGCACGAAGTACAGTCTAAACTCTTAAGTGTGAAGCACTGTGAGCCTTCCACTTGGAGAAAAGGCCAGTCGGCTCTAAATCAAACAAGTGCCAGACCAGTAATAAGTTTGTCAAAGATCTTTAAGAGATAACACATTTTGTGTAACTGCAAGGCTCATGTTGCACTTTTGATTTTTTTTCTTTCATAACTGTTGAGAATCAATATAAAGAAATTACTTTTTTGTCTACTTCTAATCTTATTGCATTTTCTACCAAAATCATTGTTCAGCTCAAGATGTGCGGTGGACTTCACCATAAAACATAAACCATTTTTTCATACACAACACAACGCAAAGGACTCTAACTGGACGCCTCAAAAAGTTATATTATTTTGTACACTTTATTGAATCACTGTAGGCACCTCAGTCGTCCAGGTCTATGCAATGAACTCGTATGGGATGGGCTCAATCAGCTGGGGAGCGTTGTTCTTGGCGCTAACAAAGTGAGCCTTCCTTGGCTGGGTGGGCTGTGGACAAACGGAAAAGAAAAGAAAATAGAAAATAGACGACATGGTAGTGTACTAGGGTAATTTCCATTTTCTACAACAGAATAGCAGATTAAAAGGAAGACCCATTCTGAAGAAACATTGGCAGTAAGGCTTGAGACTAGCAAAGCAACAAATTCTTCACTCTGCTACAAACCAAGGTTTCTGAACTTGAAGCCTTGTGAAAGGCAGAAAATCTCATTTTCTCTAACTATCTTACATTGTTGTCAATATGGATTTCAATGAGAAGTACCAAGTTGTAAAGCAGGGCGAGTTTTTAAGTTGGGTCTTATGCTACTGCCCAGAAAATATATAATTTGTATCAATATGCCCTACATAAAACCACAAAGAGAGCCCTGCACCACTAACAATAATCAGGTTTGAATGAAGAAAACTTGGTAGATGGACCACAAAGACATTTTGAAACAATAATTTTATGCCATTAATGCAAACAAGTCCTTGCAAAGGTCTAAGAATCAATCTACGAGATCTCTCCCTTTAAACTTTTAACTTCATTCAAAAATGTATCTCTAACGGCTATCTTAAACAATTTTTGGTACTGACCTGTCTCTTGAGCTGGTAGAATTCACCCTTCTCCTTGGCTTGCTTCTTGAGGATGTCGTTGGTCCTCCGTCTCTCCAAGAATCCCTCTCGACTCTTGGATGCCTTGATGTGCTCAATGCGAACATTGATACGCTTGGGCAGGACGCGATCCCTGCAATAAGATAATGCATAACATTAACATTAATTAACAATGTTAAAACAATTTTGCAAAGTGCTTAAATATTGCTACTCAAATTTGAAATTAGTTGGTGGGTTCATGCTCGGAAGGAATGAAGTTGAGAATGTAACTGCTTTAGTACATGGCTTGTTTCATAACAAGATATTGCAATTTCAACAGCGAACATTTGACATGATCTACCCAATACAGTTTTGTATATCAGTAAAGATAAACAAGAAAAAGGTGAACATGTAAAATTAACAGGATTCTTTTTTGCCTTTCCTGTTTTAATGTTATGGGAGAATGAGAAACTATTCCCATTTTACGCCGTCCATAATCCCAAATTCGCACCATTTATGAGTTTGATAATAAGAAGCATTCTTGTAGAAATTCTAATCTAATGTTTGGAGCACAAAGGGCTAGGTGCTTGCTCACATACCTGACTTGCTTGTTCACAACCACACCAACGGCATGGGGGGTGACGTTGAAGACACGACCAGTACGTCCATGGTATACCTTGTACGGCATACCCTTCTGGAAGGCTCCACAACCCTGTGTTCAAATATCACAAAGGAAAAAAGACTTGTCATTGTCGGTTCATCTCCACCTAAACCCCACAGACCTAACCGTACAACAGTATGCTCACAATAGCAGAGCAAACGTTAAGCAACTGTCTATGAATATATCAGAAAAAAATTAAAAGTAGATTTTAATATTTAGTGAAAAAGTAGCCATTTTCTCTCTCTTCACACAATTCAATTGCCAAAGTATACTAAATTTATAATTCATCAATTTCCATTTATCCCACCTAAATGTAAAAATCAACCCCATCACAACATTATACATCATTACATGACTGATGATTTGGTAGATCAATCATTTTAAAAACAGGGCATTGAAAACAGTTGTATTATCAGATTATTCCTGTAAAACTCCCCGA
Organism: Strongylocentrotus purpuratus; assembly: GCF_000002235.5. NCBI lineage: Eukaryota > Metazoa > Echinodermata > Echinoidea > Camarodonta > Strongylocentrotidae > Strongylocentrotus > Strongylocentrotus purpuratus. Next base: position 12,649,435 of record NW_022145596.1, read on the forward strand.
AAGTGAATCATGCTGTATAAATTTCATACAACAATCAGCATTTCTTGGTAAAATTCGTATTCCTATAACACCCGTCGCTTGACTCACCTTGATGTCGACATAGTCGCCACGCTTGTACACCCTCAGGAAGGTTGACAGCTTTTCTACTCCATTGGTCTTGAAGGCCCTAGAGAACATGTACCGCGTACCGCGGCGGTAACCTGTGGTGTTTGTCTTCACCATGATGATGCCTGTAAATCAGTTTTACAAAAAGATTAAGTTGAGCAGGACAGCTCTATACAAAAGGGGGGGGGGATGTCATGGGTGACAGTTTGCCAGAGATTTGGGGGAATTAGATTCATTCCCCTTTTTCGTTGTTTTGCTTGTCAGAGTTTTGGAATGTTGGACGCCCCCCCCTTTTTTTTTCTAATACAAAACCTGGGATCTGACCCTGTCATGCTTGATAAGTAGATTGCAACAAATCAAAAACTTTATTTCCCTCGTCATTCTTTGCTATGAATATAACAGAAGTTAACTAAATGATCAAAAATTACCTTCTTGTTGAAGAATAACAAGTTGACTTTGGACTAATTTTTATTATGAGTAATGGAGAGTGTGTTCGGGGCAATTTTCTTGTTATTTTTGGAATATATTTCGGATAATCGTTGATATTAGTATACACTTTTTCACAGGTTTCATGGCAAACTGCTGCACAATACTACCGATGGTGGGTTGCGGGTGGGCATGCGCCTGTGTGAAGTTATCTACCATAATGTCTCAGATCAAATGTCTCAAAAGTGTATAGGTCTACTAATAATAGATCTATCAACATTTATTAAAAAAATACTCCAAAAATAACAAGAAAATTTACACGAAACAGGTAATAACTAACAACTTTTAACGCATGATCTTTATTTGGACATTTAATGAATATTTACTTCATTTTGGGTATGTTTTAGTAGATTTCTAGGGTATCTCCATGCCAGAGTTACGGCTCAAATTTTGGATAGGTTTCTGAACAAGCACCCTGACTTTTTTTGTTGAAGCATTTTATTTTTAATTTTAATTTTTAGAAGGTTCTGCCATTTTGACTAATCTGGAATTCTACCACTTCTGCATGCATTAACTATTAATTAACTTCATTCAAAATTATAATCCCAAACTGCTGTGCTGCATGTTTCAAGTAGGAAAGATGAAATTTATGTCTATCGATCTCTTTCCGTCACTCATTTCAGTCACACTGCAATCACATGCACACAGAAACATAACCCGACTGACCGTCCGGCTACGCTGGCAGCGCTGGGCGGCAGTGCATGCACTTGCCTGCAGTCTCCACAATTCATTCTATCGCGTGGCCTTGCACCTTCGCAAAAAAATAGAGAACTTTATGCACACTTTTATCAATCTACAGCGCACTTTGATACAATCTAACCAAGATTACACATTCGCACTACTTTAAATTAAATAAAGATTCATTACTTGTGATCATAAAACAGTCAATAATGACTTATATTAGGAATTTAAGAGTGGTCTTGTTTTTTCATGCTAACCTGTGGACAGTCGGTGCACGAAAGAGAACCGGAAATGATGAGAACCACGTGACTTACTTCATTGAGCTGAAATTGCTCTAGATCGGTAGAGAGATTGAGGTACTTTGTCAACCATTTGCAGACACCCAAAACAAGGGGAGTGGTAGAAATCTGTCAAAATTATGAAGACATACCCGCTAACATGAAATCATATTTCTTACTTTGAAAGTAAACTTTAGGACAAAAGAAAAGGTGAAAAGCATGAATAACATTTAATTGGTGTAAACTACTAGTTTACAGGAGGGATTAGACCACCCTGCAAGGTCACTGACAGCTGATTATCTCATCAAATCAGCTCTCACTTAATATAAGAAAAAGAGGATCATGGGGGACCAATGGTCACCGATTCAGCATTGTTTGCTATATAGAGGGCGCTATACATGTTTAGCGTCCCCGCCCGCTTCCTTTTTCGGGGGCCGCCTCCTATTTTTATTTTTATTTTTTTGAAATTTTTGTTGTTGATTTTTTTTAGATTTTTTTTTTTAAAGAAAAAAAAACATGATGAAAAAACATTGCTAAAATGGATCTATTTTTTATTTTAAAAAAAAAATGTCGGTAGCCATCATGAAAAATATCCCGACTGGCAGGGCAGGGAAAATGTACCGAGCCCATTTTGAAAGAAGAAAAAAAAAGGGCCTCCTCCTTCCTATTTTTCAAAAAAGCAGGACGCTAAACATGTTTTTTTTTTTGTTGGCCTAAGTAGTGCAGTGAGGCGTTAAAGGGAGTCACTCGTCAGTTTCCGGCAGAAGGCCATAATTCACTGACACCAGACTTTGTGGAAATACCATTAATGGGAGTACAAATCTGCACACAGCAAACCCGTTGGCCAGTCAAGAACCCCCCCCCCCCCCCCAATCTCTCGGAGAATACTCGAGAGTTTTCGGGTGACGGAAAAGCAAAGCATTACATAAGGTCTAATGGTCATAAAACTGAAGGCCAACCCTGGTGATTAACAAAACCTGTTATTGGGTAAACACCCGAACGGTGTCAAATTCCCCATGAGAGCTGACTACTGAGTGTCGTTAAAGGGAAATCCAACCACTACTCTGAAACTTAAACGCAGACAAATAAGAGAAGCAAACTGATGAATGTCTCACTAAAATCTGACTGAATATAAGAAAGTTATGATTTGTTGAAAGTTGTACTAATCACTATACGTATGGGCACTTCAAATTGTGATGTAGGGCAGGGGCGGATCCAGCCGGCGGCAGGGGAGTGGCCAAAGAGTTTGTGAGAAAAAAATTATCGGCGAAATGAGCGGGGGGGGGGGGGGTAATTAAGGAGCTATTTATTAACATTTTGTTTTAGGCCTCGAAAATTTAAGAATCGCACCCTTCCCCCCCCCCCCCCCCAGGGGCGGATCCAGGGAGGCCCAGGGGGCCGGGCCCCTCCCCCTTGAGAAAAAAAATCAAGTAAAAACACGTGATTTTTACCCTTTTGGGGGGGGGGTTGGGCCTAGCGCTCAAGGGGGGGGGTGCAAATTTTTGAATTTTCGACGACCCCCCCCAAAAAAAATGTGCTCACTACCCCCCCCCCCCCCCCAGACACCTTTAAACTCAGCCGGATTGCATGTGGTTCGAAAAATAGGGGAGGAGGCCCTTCTTTTATTTTATTTTTTTCAAAACAGCTGCTCAAAATGGCCGCTCGGTACATTTTCCCTGACAGGCTATTTTTCAAGATTTTCAAAAGCCGACATTTAAAAAAAATAAATTAAAAAATAGATCCATTTTAGCAATGTTTTTCATGTTTTTATAGAATTTTTCTAACGTACAAAAACATAAGTAGGCCTATATGCAAAATGAAAAAGTAGTGAACCGGCAGAAAAATTTTCTTCTCTGACTCTCAAGTATTAGGTATTCTTTTAATTTCCTCTTAAGTTTAATTTAACAAGCTATCTTTCACCTTCCCGATCGAATTCAAGTTCAACAAGGCTCTTTAATATTACAAAAATAGCGAATTTTAGCAACTCGCATTTCGCCTTCAGAAAAGGTACCTATCCAGTTTCAGTGTGTCGGTATATCTGTGGTGAGGGTCAAGAGCCATTCGCTGAAGCACTTACAGATTTTACACACTCAAATGTGCTTACGTTGCCAATTTAATGAGTTGTTGTAGAATAATAACGAATACCTTGAGTTGAGAAATAGGTTTGTCAGATTCGAATTTCCTGTCTTGAATGGACTCAATACTTATATTTATAACAACAACAGCCACGATATGAATTTAGATCTGACATATAGATATATACAACAGCGTCAACCTTTTTTTCTTTTTTCTTTCCTTTTTGAGAGGAGGCAGTGATATTTTAGTGACTGGAGTGTTTGTATTTTTACTTTGTCCAGCATTTAATCAAAATCCGTATGTATCTTAATCCGTATGTTAAAAAGAAATTTAGTCGGACCATGATTGGTTGGGGCTGAAATATACGTCAGGAAGATGAGAAACAGTAAAACTCCATTTTAGTACGATCATATATAATCATTAGTTTGGCAACGTCAAAATGATTCCTAATTGCCTTCCTTAGCCCTTCGATATTTCTACACGCTAACGTTTCTCTTCCAGAGTTTGTCAACATTATTTGCAAGGCAAGAATCGACTGGAACGATCCGAGATAACTTGTTACTGAGACATCGAATAATGCTTAGGAAAGAATTAAGACCTCCGTAAATCTGCATGCTCCAAAGAGAGACAAATTTGCAACACGTACATGTATTCGTGTTTCTCTCTAGTTTCAAGAATGGTGAGTATTCCGGGCTCGTAAGCTTGTCGGTGTTGTATGCGAAAATTATACGTGTGACCTGTGTTGACGAAAGTCGGGCTCTCCGGCCGTGCGTTGATTGTGCATGTGCCTATGGCTGTGTGCTTGGATGGAGGGAGGCGGGGGCTCGATCCGAGGCGGGTACTGTGACTGTGTTAGTGTGTGTAAACTGTCTGTATCCCGGTCTTTGCTTTTGATCTATTCCCCATTGTGGCCTAAATACATGTGTGTTGTGTAGATTCATCAAGTTCATTATTGATAGAAATAATGTAGAGGTCTATAGATCTTGGATCTTGGATTGGATTCCTCCGGAACATTCCACTAGGGAATTTTAACTGGAGGTGTGGCTTTGAGTGGTCAGTTACTTTTGGCTTGTGGGTTTTAAAAAAATGAACAGCTCTGCTTTGAATGCAGAGGTAGTTTTGGCAGAAATTACTGAAGACGGTAGGTTGTTCCATTCCTTCGTGGTTTTTGGGAAGAACGAGTTTGCATGGACATCAGTTCTCGTGTGATTAAGCTGGAATTGGTGGTCATGCCCCCGTGTTCTGCCGTGGGTCTTTGGGGTGATGTATTTCCGATGGTCGATATCCATGGTCCCATTTAGTATTTTGTAGAGGCAGGTTAATCTGTTTGCTTGTCGTCTTACTTGCAGCGGCAGCCATCCAAGGGATTCTTTGAGCGACGTAACACTTGTGTCCCTGCCATAAGTTGATGTAGTGAACCTGGCTGCGGCGTTTTGGACACGTTCAAGGTCTTTGATGTTTTTAGCAGTGAACGGGTCCCAGGCTGACGTCGCATAGTCCAGGTGAGGCCGGACTAGTGTCTTATAAAGTTTCTCCTTGGTTGACTGCGAGGTATGGTGAAAGTTTCTCTTGAGGAAATTCAGTACTTTTGATGCTTTGGATCTGGCATAGTTTACCTGTGCATTCCATCTCAGGTCGTTTTGAATGTAGACACCTAGATATTTACTTTCCTTTGTTTTCTCAAGAGTTACTCCCATCATGTTATATGTGGTGTGTGATTTGTTTCTTCCCCTGGAAATCCGCATAGTGGTACATTTAGACGGGTTGAATCTCATGCCCCATTCGTCAGCCCAGTTCACCAGTTTATGCAGGTCTTGTTGGAGGGTATCTTCATCTCTCTGGGAATTGATGGTGTTGTAAACAAGACAGTCATCTGCGAAGAGTCTGACGGTGCTGGATATTCCATCGTGTATGTTGTTAATGTGAAGAAGGAAAAGGTGGGGGCCGAGTACTGTACCCTGCGGTGCTCCACTGAGTACGGGGGACCAGTCAGATGACTTTCCATTCACCACCACCCTTTGGAATCTCTTTGTGAGGAAGGATGAGATCCAGTCTTTCGTTTTAGTACGTATGCCATAGTGCTCTAACTTGATGAGCAAACGCTGGTGAGGCATAACGTCGAAAGCCTTGGCAAAATCGAGGATAGCTATATCCGTTGTGAGTTTGTTGTCCATGTTTTTAGTTAGGTCGTGGTTGGTCACAATCAACTGTGTTTCACATGATCTCGCTTTACGGAAAGCATGTTGTTGATCTGAGAGAATATCATGCTTGGACAGGTGTTTCATTAAATTACCCTCGATGATGTGTTCCAGAAGCTTGCAGGAGGTACAAGTTAAGGACACCGGCCTATAGTTTGCTGGGTCAGTTGTTTGCCCTTTCTTATATATTGGCGTGATGTTTGCTCGTCTCCAATCTAATGGTAGTTCCCCCGTGTCTAATGAAAGCTGGAAGATGTGTTGCAGTACTCTTGCCAGTTCGGATGCTGCCAGTCTAAGGGCTTGGTTGGGTATGTTGTCTGGACCAATCGCCTTTGCTACGTTGATGTTTTGTAGTAATTTTCTTACTCCTTCTTCCGTAATTATAATAGGTGGCATTTCAGGGAAAGGATCAGCTTTCATGGATGGCTTGGGTGTCATCTCGGCGTCTTCCCGTGTGAAGACACTGTTGAACTGGTTTGCGAGGGCTTGTGCTTTATCCAGGTCATCTGTTAGAAGTTCCCCTGGGACTTTGAGTGGTTTAATTCCTGTGTTTTCCTTCCTTCTAGATTTTACATAGCGCCAAAAGGATTTTACATTGTCAGAGTCCATGATGGAAGCAACAAAGTTTCTGTGGGCACGTCTAATTATTTTATCAGTACTTTTCCGGGTATTTACAAAGAGTTCCCAGTCCTTATCATTTCCTGATCTTTTTGCTTTAATATAGTGTTTCTCCTTTTTCTTGCAAAGTCTTTTAAGTTTGCTAGTAAACCATGGTGGGCGCATACGCCCTTTAATTAGCTTGGTGGGAACTAAATCTTCAATGATGTTGGACAGGTTATTCCGGAACCAAGACCAGTTTTCTTCTACTGTTTTCTTCTCTGGGTTACAATCGAAGTAATCAGACTGAAGCGTGGAAGCCCTCGTCTTGAATTCTTCCTCTGGGACGTCTTTCCACAAATAGATTTTACGCGGAGACATGGCATCTATTTTAGTCTTTGTTGATACTGATGCTTTGATGATACAGTGATCACTGATTCCAGGGCTAGGTTCAACATTTGACATTAATGATGGGTGGGTGGTCAAAAGATCTACTATAGTATGACAAACAAACCGATTCAGTGACTTGATTTGTTTTAGTACTTTTATATTAAATAATGACAAGTCCGTGAAGTTGCGAGTCGTGCCTCATGAGATGCAAATTTGAAATTACAAATAGGCCTAGGTCATGTCATGTTCAGAGGCAAAATGCAATATGGAAACTACATTATTGTGTGGTACTGGTAGTGTGACCATTAAATTTGAACAAACTTTGCGCACAGTTTTTAACTTTTAAATCCATGAAAGTGGGTAACACTGAGTAAGAATTAGATTTTTAACATATTATGAATTGATAGATCTCCCATCCCACAAGCATTGGAGAGAGAAATCTACATGCAGTGATGTACCTTGTCCTCTGCCTTGTGATTACATTTTCTGTGGAATTGAATGAGAAATTGTAAATATATGGACAAATTTGCTGGCAAGAGTAGAGTCTAAAGAATTTTAAAAATAATAAATCAGCTGATTTTTATTACATTTCTCTTGAATTCAAGTTCTCTCTTATTAGCAAAGTTGTTAATATATCCACAATTTCTCACCCAATTCCAGAGCTGTAATCACTTGAATGCAAATTTTTAGACTTGATGTCTTTATTACTTTTTATTTAATTGCAGCATGTTCTAATTCCACATTTCCACATACATTGTAGGTACATGTATAGTACCAAAGCTGTGACATCATAAAAATCAATTTTTAGAATTTCTCAATTTTGTCTTCATTTTCTGAAAGAGCATGACTGTACAAACTGGATTATTTAAACTTTAAAAATACATGATACATCCATTGGAAAATATAAAAGGAAATCATGTACATGTAAATGCACCAGTAGTTCAATAAATCTACCTGCCTGTCACAGGTGATAGATTGGTCGATCAATTGAGCTGTGTAAACACTATGTAAAAGCATACCCTCTACCATGTATGTGCTATAATTATAATTGAATAGAATGCATAATTAAATGTTTGTTTTATAGAGGAAAGGATATAGATAGAAATCAAATTTATTGGGGCAAATATGAGAGGTGCTCAAAATGAGTTACAGTGACAAGGCAAATAAGTCACTCGGTCATACAGTGTATATTGTTTTATAATGGCTACACAACATGTCTAGTTATTTGTATAAAGTTTTATCATTTTATCATAAATTTTCACATTTAAAAAAAATTAGATACAGGTTTCCTTATGCCTTTACCCATATCATATTGATAGTTACAATGTACATGGTACTGCATAAGAATTTAGTTATCTGTAAAGTGCTTTGAGAAGGCCTTCGGTCCTGAAAAGCGCTATATACATGTAAGAACTAGCTATTATTATTATTATTTTTGATCTTGCTTACCTCATCATGTTCAATTCATTTGCAATGTATGCTTGAAAATTATAATACAACATGTACTGTATGCCAGAATTACATACCTGTCGGAATACATACATGTACGTACATCTGTTTAAGTGCTTCAGAGACATGCTTGAGAGATATACATTGTAAAATACTTTTTAAATATTTTTGTCTTTACCGTCAATTATAATTCTTTTTAATTCTTTCTTCTTCTTCTTCTTCTTCTTTTTTTTTTGGGGGGGGGGTAGGGTTCACTCCTATCTGTATGTCTGACCTGGTAATGAAATGTGATGACACTTCCTGTATTTTTTTAAAATAAATTTGTAATTTTCTACTCTCTTTCTCTGGTTTCATCTCTGTCTCTCTCTCTCTCCTTCTTTCTCTCCCTTTTTCTTTCTCTCTCTATCTTATCTTCTGTTCTCCTATTTCTTGTTTTATATTTGTCTAAATTCTAGGGAGCTAATGCATCCGCATTGGAGAAGGAGATCGGGTCAGACCAGTTTCCACCCAGTGAGCACTACTTTGGACTTGTCAACGTGAGTTTATAAGAATCCATTTCCAATTCAGTTCAATTAAACATATCTACATGTATTTGTCCAATATAAGGTCAACATGGAGATTTGTTCCGCTCACATGAAAAATGAAGGCTAGACATAGTTTACAAAGAACATAAATAGAATAAAAATTTACAAAATATGGATACATTTTGGTGATAACAAATAATAATCATACACAATATTGATTTTCGTTTTTGATTTGGCTTGATTTGTTTCCTTGAGTTATATGTACATGTATATAATTTAGCTGTCTTCATGCACATTCATGAACAAAAATTATGTAACACTATACACATAATAAATTCAGCTTTTAAACTGAATTGAAGTATTGGAATAAATCTGATCAACAGGATAAATAAAAAATAAAAAACTAGAAAATAATCACTGTGTTAATGATTATGAATGACTTACATATCATTTTCGTAAATAACCTTTATAATTGTCCAGGTAACTTCTTTTGATAGCTATTGTTTGTTTATACTTCAGTTGCTCAAATATCTTTAAGAAGAATATTGTTGTTATCGTTTCTTGTTTGTTTATTGTTGTTTTTGTGTATGCATGTGTGTTTTTCTAAAAGTGTACATTTAAAGTTTCTAGTAATTCAATTTTGTTAAAGCTATTTATATGTAATTGAATATTCCGGTAATAATTAAATAGGGGTTACCATTAAATGGTTTCCCGAGATCATGGGGTTTCTGTTATGAAATGTTGCACAACATTCTCAAGAAGAAGGGTTTTGTTTCCCCACTTGTGTGACTCAGATAATGTTTGAGAGAGTGATTGTAAATATCTAGTTTGTAGAGGTAGAGAATGATCAAGTTTAATTTTGACAACCTCATGATGTCAGAGTTCATGGTGGGAGTCAAGTTTCATTGGCAAACAGGCAATTTAAGAAGGCCTAATTAATTTAGTGTACAGGTAGACAAGAAGTACAAAGGAGAAATTTGGTAAAAAGACTCTAATACCCTTTTCACATCTATTTTTCTTAACCCCGGACTATCCTTAACCCCATACTATCCTTAACCCCATACTATTTTTTTTGCTGTTCACATCTATTTTCTTAACCCCGGACTATGTGCTTAGCCGGGGTTAAGAAATTTCACGCGATTCACACTACGTTCGCCTTAGCCCCGGACTATTCGATAGCTCATGAATATTAATGCTTTTGCTACCGCGCATGCGCCTTTCGACTAAATGAAGGGGAAAAACCCGCGCGCTAAATTCTATATAAATATAAATTCAATTCCGATCGTTTTCCCTTTATTATTTTACCGATACAAATCAATTACCCATTTTTCATCCAATTCACTTGATAAATTTACCTACGTAAATATGACTGATAATGATAAATGCAATAAAAAATTATGAGCTACATGTTCTTTCACTATTTTTTTAAATCAATTTTATAATAAAGATTTTTTCATAATGACCTCTGCCTCGTAAAAGACTAAACGTCAATACAGAGAGCATGCATGCGTAACGTGAACTGCATGCATGCGTAACGTGAACTGCATGCATAGCGCGCGATAAATGCAAATTCACGACCACACGACCACGCTGTCTGTGATTGGCTGTTGCTTAGCCCCGCTTCTCCTTAGCCCGGTTCGGATTCACACTACGCAGCTTAGCACCACAATTGCCCGGCTAACCCCGCAATTGCCCGGCTAACCCTGCTATTTTGCAGGGCCAGATAGTCCCGTACTATTTGTGGGGTTAGCCCACTTTGGCAAAACGTAATGTGAACAGAAAGCCGGCTAAAATTACCCCGGGTAATTGGTGGGGCTAAGGAAGGAATTGGTGGGGCTAAGAGCCCCCTTAGCCCCACCTATTTCCCGGGGTTAAGCAATATTTGGTAGATGTGAAAAGGGTATTAAGAAACACTATGAACATTGAACAACATTCAGTATAGCAGCTTTTCTTTATTACAGGCCTGATTATTACCCGATTTAAATTGGTTTCCCTGATTCCCTGATATTTTCCCTCTTTTTTTTCTTTTTTTCTTTTTTTTCTTTTTTTCTTCCTGATTTTATCCTGATTTTCCCTATTTTCCCCCAATTTTCCCAATTTTCCCCCAATTTTCCCCCAATTTTCCCCCAATTTTCTTACTCAAAAGGGGGGAATGTTGTTAGATGCCATTCCCCCCCCCCCCGAATCCTCTTCTTTTCTTTTTTATTCAAGGGGGGCGTGGTTGAGGGGGGGAATTTTTTATTTTTTTATTTTTTTATTTTTTTAGTGCTCACTATCGCCCCTGTTATTATCAGATTCATGTTTTATTTCTTAAATACCGGTAGAAGCAGCTCCTTTACATAGATCACATACCAGAAAAATTGTTTTAAAAGATATTTTATAATTTCTTGTTAAATCGATGAGATTCACAGGTGAAATGGGTTTTTATTTTCTTCACTCAAACAAATGTATAAATCTTATTTACTTTCTTACATACATTCAAATTCAACTTGCATATACAGTTAACAACTAAACCATTCATACCCCTTGTAAATTTGATGTTTTTTGTGTTTTTGATAACTCAAGAATGAATGGTGGAATAGTTGGATTAGGGCCTTTGTTGAATACTTTTAGATGTAAGCTTTAAAGCCCCTCTGCCCTAGTTTGGCATGGAGGAATTAGATCATTAACCTCCCTGCAAGGTCACTAGCAGGTGGTTATCTATTCAAATCAGCTCTCAATTAACATAAGACAAAGAGCATTATTGGGGATCAACTGGTACCGCTTAGACATTGGTGACTGAGAGGGCGCAAATAGTTGTAAGTAGTGCAGTGGGGCTTTAAGATGTCACATTTTCGAGAAACATAAATCAGGACAAATCGTTGTCAACTGTATCTGTATCACAAATTATGTGTGTACATGTACATGTAGGAACAGGTAGGCTATAAAACATAATGTAGATGTTGACCTCTTCACGTAGGGCCTAATGGAACAAGGCCAAGAACAAGCAATTAATGTTCCATTTTTGAAGTCCTGAGGCTTGCCACACTACCTTTCATAAACATCCTGGAGCCCAGTCAGTCGAGACAACCATTGTATTCGAGAGGAAGGCTTCATTGTAGGCAACTACTGTAGCTACAAATGTGATACTCTTATAGCCCTACGATAAGGTAATAGCCTTTTCCGTAGTCTGAGCATCAGTCATCAGACATGTGTAAAGAAACGTTTGATGAAACGATATATAATGAAATTCATCGTTTTGAACTTAAACTTGATTTTTAAAAATCTTCATCCCGCTCTAGTCTGGTTAGCGTATCGTAAGAAAATTGTACAACTGAGTGGGGCCTATATAATCGCTTACCGATGATTGGCCAGCAGTTATGTCATTTGACCTCTTCTAAATTTGTTTCTTTATAAATACACACTGTTTTGTTTTTTTACACCATGTTGTTTTCTAGTCTGTATGCTCCTTTTGCTATACAATTATTCTCATTTCTTTCTAAAAGTTTGGCACTAATGCCCTTTAGACTGAACATCTGATTAGTTAGTTCATAGCTTTTTAAAGTGGAAGTCCACCCTGAAAATAATTTTGTTTGAATACATGGAGAAAAATGAGAAGAACAGATCAGTGAAGGTTTGAGGAAAATCGGACATTAAGAAAGATATGGATTTTTAAATCCAAAACTTTTCATGAAATACTTCAAATCTGTGAGTTGAATTGGCAAAGCGGTCTCTAAATATGATGTCACCCCCTCACATTTTATCTTCTGTTGAATGCAAGAAATGTCATTAAATTCCATTTTGATCAAAAGATATATATTCTTCATGCCTATCTCGATCATACATCACGAATAACGTGTTCTTTCATGCACTTCCATATAAGATAGGTCGTCTATTCCATTAACATTCAGAGAACTTGAGATTTTGGGTCATTCTGTCATTCTGTCATTCAGATCAGTGGTGAATTGTGATGGGATGACATCACAATTTCTGACTGCATTGCCAATTTGTCTCAAAGATTCCATGATTTTCATGATTTTGAAAGATTCATAACTTTCTTATTTGTTGTCCGGTTTTTCTCAAACTTTCACTGAATTGTCTCTCCAATTTTTCTGCTTCATTTAAAACCCATTTAATATAAGGTTGGACTTTTCTTTTATTAGGAATAGTGTTTACATGTTAGTGTCCTATTAGAGTCTGAGCATGTAAACTAGTCCCTATTGGGACCTATCAGGATATTGATATGAGACTTTGCCAATCATACCAACCTCTTCAATACAATAGCAGGTAGTGTTGTCATCACATAATAAAAGAAGATGGTTACATTACCCATTTTATTGTTAAATCGCGGTTGACTATATTTACAGGTTTACCGGTACTGAAAGATTTTTTACACATTGCAGATGTGCAAAACACATCGGGATATATAGGTTAGGTTTCTATTGAATTTGTGAGTCATAAAAATGCATAGAATTGGTATAATGTAGGTTTACTTCAATGATATTAAATTTCACTCGCATTAAAGTTGGCCTCCATATAAAGTCAGTAAATATTGTAATTACAAGTACATTCAAGTATTTTGATAGGTTTTATATAAATCAAGATATGAAAGTAAGATATTATTGACATTACAAATTACTGGTATATACAAGGTATATTTACATTAGAATTCTCATAATTTGCTAGTACCTGTATACATAATAGATAATTATGAAAAACTGAAAATGGGGTCTATACAAGCTGTTGGAAATTGCAACATCTGTGATACACACATGTAGTTTTTGAAGCACAAGTGAGTGTAGATGTACATGTACATGTATTTCAGCCTCAAGCAACAGATAATGGTATATCTCATCATTCAGGCATCACACTAGTATCTCTTCTTCAAGATCTCATGATTAATTTATTTATGCTGCCAGCCTACACTTCATAAAGTTTTATTGCTAGAATTGTTTTACAGATGTAGCATGACCTTATTTTTATGCCTCCGCCACCGAAGGTGGTGCCGGAGGCATCATGTTTTCGGGTTGTCCGTCCGTACGTCCGTACGTCCGTCCGTCCGTACGTCCGTAGGTCCGTCCGTACGTCCGTCCGTCCGTCCCGTTTGACCGTTATCACAATATCTCAAGAACCATTTAAGATTTAAACTTAAGACTCGGGAATAGTATTAATCACCATAGGAAGACGATCTGATTAGATTTTGGAGTACGTAGGTCAAAGGTCACAGGTCACAGAGGTCAACTTATGAAATTCCTTGTATTGAGTTTGTTAGCGCGATATCTCAAGAACCATTTGAGATTTAAACTTCAAACTTAAGGATAGTATGTATCACCATAGGAAGACGATCTGATTAGATTTTGGAGCACGTATGTCAAAGGTCAAGGGTCACAGAGGTCAACTTATGAAATTCCATACATTGAGATTGTTATCATGATATCTCAAAAACCACTGGAGATTTAAACTTCAAACTTAGTGCTAGTGTGTATCACTATAGAAAAACAATCTGATTACATTTTGGAGCACGTAGGTCAAAGGTCAAGGGTCATAGAGGTCAACTTATGAAATTCCATACATTGAGATTGTTATCATGATATCTCAAGAACCACTGGAGATGTAAAAACTTCAAACTTAAGGATAGTATGTATCACCGTAGGAAGACGATCTGATTAGATTTTGGAGCACGTAGGTCAAAGGTCAAGGGTCACAGAGGTCAACTTATGAAATTCCATACATTGAGATTGTTATCATGATATCTCAAGAACCACTGGAGATTTAAACTTCAAACTTAATGATAGTGTGTATCACCATAGGAAGACAATCTGATTAGATTTTGGAGCACGTAGGTCAAAGGTCAAAGGCCACAGCGCACATTATGAATGCAAAAACAGCTTGTGATCGCGTTATCTCAAGAACCGATTGATGGATTCATGCCAAAATTAGGTCATGTTTGTTACTTGCAGAGCCAATGAACTGAGTAGATTCTTGGTTCATAAGGTCAAAGGTCAAAGGTCATGGGCCCATTATGTATGCAAAAATAGCTTGTGAACGCATTCTCATTAGAACTGACAGATGGATTACTATTTAACTCAGAACATCTTGCAGAGCCAATGAACTGAGTAGATTTTATGGTCATGAGGTCAAAGATCAAAGGGTCATATATGTATATGAGAAATTGCTTGTAATCACAATATTCTGAGAACCTGTCAATGGATTACCATTGAACGTGAATTCAATTTTTTTTTTCTGTTTTGGTTTGTAAAATTGCTCTATAACGGAGGCATCATTTTCGACTGCGCGCAGACGAATTCCATCTAGTTTTTTATGAATATAAGAAAGTGCAGGAAATATCTTTTGCAGAAATTTTAATTTTATCTCAAATATATTATAAAAGATAGAAAGTGATCTGGTAATGTTACATGTCTAGGATTTTTTGTTGTTGTCATGAATTCTATTAATGTAAGTTGTAACTAAATTTACATTCCTGAACTGTTCCTTTCATTCATGTACATGCTTTTGCTTGATGTCATATGTGTTTATACACGTACTAATGTAAGAGTGTATATGATCTTCCTTCTCAGTTATAAATGACGATGTCTTGAAATTGAATTCAGCTGAAGTCAGTAACTATATTGATTAAATATACAGTGTAATTGGCAATTTTTGTTGTCTCTATTCTCTGGACCCCACAGTTTGGAAACACCTGTTACTGCAACTCGGTCCTCCAGGCACTGTACTTCTGCAAGCCCTTCAGGGATCGGGTCCTGGCCTACAAGACCGCGCCCAAGAAGAAGGAGACCCTCTTGACCTGTCTCTCTGACCTCTTCAACAGCATCAACACACAGAAGAAGAAAGTGGGCGTGGTGGCGCCCAAGAAATTTGTGGCCAGGTTAAAGAAAGAAAATGGTGCGTATTCTTATCTTTCTTCCCTTCCCCCCCCCCTTTCTAGTTTGAAGAGGGGGTGGAGGCTTGGGGGGCTTTTTTGTACCATGTTGTGATAGTAAATTAGTGATAGAACTAGATGTTGAGGTGACGTTAAATATAGTAGTAGGAATTGTCATTGTAGTGATTGTGGTAATAATAACAACAAAAATAATAGGCATTTATATAGCACCGTCTATCTAGACCATTCTAGTCCAAGGCGCACAAGTTAATATTTACCCTGGTTTTAGCCTAGCTGCCAGTACAGAGTATTTCAGGGAATTAATTCCTGCCAGGTACCCATTTACCTCACCTCGGTCCAGTGTGGCAAATGTAGATTCATAGTTTTAATCATCTAAAATTTAAAAGAGACACAGTGTAATTGGAGATGGTGTTGGTGGTGGCCATTGTGATGATGAAAGTGATGGCGTTCACACAGCACTATCCTGCTGTTCTGCACCCCTGTCTCTTCTCTACAATAAATATACATGTATTCACAGCAAGTAAATTTTATTTCTTCTGATTGCTAACCAGCGCTTAAAGATAAAGACCAGTTATGGTCATGCGATTGCATTGTAAAAGAAACGTTGTGGAATTGATCAGAAAAGGTTGATCATCTAGCATATAAGTATTGTTGTGTACTGCAAGGTTCTGGAATCATCAAAATGATAAGAAATTTGGCCCAGTCTTCGTAAAGTTACAAGCACTGTACATAGAAAGATGTATATGGCACTACGCACACATGCGCGACACGTGCGTTCATCTTTCACATAACAATAGATAAACTAATTTAGCAAATATATCAATTAGTAGGCGGTTTCCCGGCAAAATTGTTATTATCATGTATTAGTTGAAATATATTCTTTTACATGATTGGTAATAGGAGCTTCCATTTCATTTTTTGAAATTGGGGCGTATCTAGTACTGGTCTTTACCTTTAATATGTTTATTTTTCATTTCACAGAGGTATTTGACAACTACATGCAACAGGATGCACATGAATTCCTCATTTATCTACTCAACACGATAGCAGACCTCTTACAAGGTAGGTCATTCATCCAAATTCTTTGATAATTAACACCTTATTAAGGATTATTCACATAAGCCATGGTAAACTGCAGTGGTTTTTAAAAGATATATTAAACTGTAATACACTTCATCTGTTAATATCTCTTGTAACTCACAGATTAGTAAGTACACATTGGAACACTGTTTTGGACAACAACCTTTTTCATCTCCACTTGCCATTCATTCTGTATTTAGATATCTTTTTGTAATCCTGGGGCTTACCATGGCATTAAGTTAATAAGCCTTTATTCATTAATTAATATCATTCAATATTTTATCAATTCAATTCAGTTCAGTGTGATCCTTTATTCATGTCTATATTAACAAATAAATATAGTTTCTAGTAAATCACACTGTTAAATGCATGAACATCATTAAAAAATAAAACGTAACATGAATATTTATTATGAAAAAAAAAAAAAATATTGAAGGGATCTTGCAGAGAAATTCTGTGTTGTTGTAAGCGCATTCCATTTCAGATAAGGACTTCACATATTCATGTAGATAAATTTTTATGTTCATTCCATTTCCTTAATCTATATATTCATTTGACAATGTTCCATTAGGCAACATGTTGAAAACTGAAATTTTCCCAATACCTGTCCTATTTATTATGTGCACTGTACCGATGCTTATCTTTATTAGTCACATTCAGGATAAGCCCAAGCCTTTGTTACATACAATGGAAAAAATGTAAAACCTGCTGTGTACATGTATGATTTGATTGCCGGTGAGGGTGGGGGGGGGGGGTAGAATTTGGTACAGATGCAATCTGATTAAAAGAGCTAAAGATGAAACATTAGCATTAAAGAAATATCAAGGCTTTGATTGGTCTTGTGTCCCACAGTGGAGCGTTGCTAACTGTTTATTCAGAGTGAATACCAATTCTACATATCAAGACAAATATTATGCAACTGTCATACCGGATTTGCAATCCATTTCATCTGGGCCCTGTGACAAACATGTAACAAGTCGACTTAATATCAATCGTAAAAATACATAGTATCTCCAATCTTGCTGCAGTTAGTTACATCATACTATGCTTTTTATCTAATATTTACTGAAGTATTTATTAGTTACTGTTTATTGTGAAGTTATGATTGGTTGAAGGAGATATGGTTGATTGGGGACATTATTATTACCTTGCCCATTTCTCCAGTGTAAAGGCTACTTCATATTACATGTATTTACATTTTATTTAATTTCATTATTGCAATTAACAACTACAGGGTATGTATAGTTTAATCACATGATTAAACTTTCTTAAAAGGATTCCTTTAGATTGTTCAAGTTCAAGTTCAGTAATGGTTTATTAATCCAATCAAAAATATATTTTGTAAATATCATAGTATATGAAAAGCCACTGAAGCTCTATTACCCATGTTTACAAGTGTACATTGGCAATTTGGCATGATGAATGACATTATATGAACATGTTAAAAACAAACAAACTTTGATAAAAAAATGAATGATTTATCCCCCAGCTGAGAGGAAAGCGGACAAGATAGCTGGTAAAGGCAAGCCAGGCACCCCTAACGGGATCATCAATGGAAACAACAATGACATGAAGACAGAACCAACGTGGATACATGAAATATTCCAAGGAACGTTAACAAACGAGACAAGATGTCTCTGCTGCGAAGGGGTAAGTGGACTCCATGTTTTGCTTCCATCTATGGTCAGGGCCCCATTTCACAAAAACTTGTCATCAATGACAAATGAAAGTTTTTGTTATAAGCTAGTGAAATCCTTGCTTCTGATTGGTTATCAGCAGATTTGTGACTGATTTTTGTCATTTGTCATTGAAAAAAGGATTTGTGAAACAGGTTCCTGATGTTGCCATTTGGTAGAGTTTGCAAGTTGGCATTGAGAACTTGATAGTATTCCTCAAGGATCTGTCAGAGCTACAGGGACCAGCGATCAGGAGCAATTTAGTGTGGCCTTTTGGTGAAATAAGTTTCAATGAGTCCAGAGTATTTCAAAACTACATTCGCTATGAATGTCTGTCATTCCATAGCAACCATTGTTGAAATAGATTTTTTTCTTCTTGTATTTGAGACTTTCCTAATGCTTTTTGCCTTTCCTCGTTAAATCATTATTTTAACAAAGTGCTTTCCCTTTCCTCAACATCAGCACAATGCGTTGTTATGCGACAGAAAGTGTAAGATTTCATATAAATGCAGAAGATTGATAGTCTTCATGCCTCGTCTTTAGGCAAATGAAATGAAGACTGTTTTTTAGTCTATTTTGGTTTCAATATCACTTTATTAACAAACATGATTGTTAACAAAGGGAGATATATTGTATACAATTGTATAGATTCTACAAAAAAGTATATAAAAGTGGAAAACTTTTACAAAGTTGTTGGTACATTTCAATTGAAAATATATACATTAATGTCTTCATTTTAATTTACCTGTTATGCATACATGTAGCCTGACATATATGTGCTTCTTTAGTTTCGAGACCAATCTACTTATATACTAACTTTCTCTTCATTACAGGTGAGCAGCAAAGATGAGGACTTCCTAGATCTGTCTGTAGATGTGGAACAGAACACGTCAATAACACATTGTTTAAGGTAAATGAATGTATGAGAAGAGTGTACATTCTTGAACTGATCGGTACTATCAAAATATGAAAAAAATCAGACCGTTGTTTGCCCAGCAGTAGATCATGAACGTGAATTTAAGTCAAATTCTTTACAGGTTTCTAACTTTGCAGTTTTGCAATAAAAGGATAGAAAGAAAAAAATATTGGAAAATTATAACATACTACTTATGTCAATTTATATGATATACTGTCTGAAATATGTTTTGTAGGTGTTGCCACAGAAAAATACAAAATTGAAATGAATATTTTTAGATATGTACCTCTGCTAACCATGTATGCGTTCTCAACCATTTGCTATGCACACAAGTTCGTATCCTTGTAGTATGGAAATAATGAATAAAACACTAAGGTCTGTATATATTACAAATGCAGTAGTGTCTGATATCATGCTTCAACAAAGGAAAATTTAGACCTAACATATTTTTGTAAAATCTGATTTTTAACAAAAGCTTAGGCCCAGTGTCGGGTTTGAATTTCAGTAGAAAATGGGCCTTAAAGATTATTATTATAATTCTACACACATTCATATTTTGTTTATGATTGCAGGGGTTTCAGCAATACAGAAACATTGTGCCATGAATACAAATACTACTGTGAGACGTGCTGTAGCAAACAAGAAGCACAGAAGAGGTGAGTTTTATTAAAGCTTTCTTGTCTTCCCTCTCAAATTTGACAAATTTGAACGGTAGCAGAAGCTGCTTGGTTAAAAAGTGTTCATAGTCGGCTCCAACTCCTCCAAAAGCGGAACAGGATATGCCTTTTTTTAAATAGAAACCAGGTAGATCCATATTCATTAATAATAATGAGAAGCCCGTCAAGATGGTGATTTGTTAATTCTGCTGGGTGGTAATTGTTAGTATGTAATATTACACTTGCTTTGTTTGACATGTGCATTGCTCAATAGAAGCCTGTATAGTAAAGACATACGAAAAAAACTTGTTAAATCTTTCAGCACCATTCAATTTTATCCTTTAAGAAATGTTTTGACCCATATCATTAGAATTAGAAGTTATTTTTTCTATCTCCCAATATGTTACTAAATGTATTAATTTGCAATCCTCCTTCTTCTCTGTATATATAAATAACATTTTCAACTATAGTTTTTTATAATAGAGCATGGCCATTTCCTGAAAAAAAGGAGTGGGTTGTGGATTAGAGAGGCAAGGGTCAGTGTGCAAGACCAAGACTGTCCAAAAGCAATAACCAGTAAAAAATAAAAAATACATAAATAAATAAAAAAAAATCATAAACAATGAGAGTTAGGCCCGACAGTTTACATAGACCGAGAACAGAAGTACTATAAAACATTATTACAACTTTACTCATCCCTGCTAACTTTTCAATTCAGGAAGATAAACAAGTTTGGTCTCTGTTTAATGTATATAGTACATCACTAATCACTCTGAGGTATTTATATATGTGACTCCTGGTGAAAATGAGAGTAAAATGTTTGTTTTTTCCAGGAGTATGTAAACTTTCGGGCCCAAAAGTAGATAACCTGTGTTTTCTTATTCAAAATTTTCTTCTATTGAATGATTGTAAGCTTAGTAATCTTAACTCTCCGATCTTTACGATTTTAGAATGCAAGTGAAGAAACTTCCTCAACTGTTGGCGCTACACTTAAAACGGTTCAAGTACATGGAACAATCACATAGATATACCAAGCTTTCCTACCGAGTCGTGTTTCCATTAGAACTAAGATTAATGAACACGGTATGTATGCAGTCATCTTATATTCCATATTTCATTTCTTCTCCTTAGCAGCTTTCAAGCAATCATACAATGTATGGTATGCACCAGAGTTATCGTATTTCAGTTGTATTTGGGGAACGAAAGTTGTAGGTTTGAGCTCCAATTTGTCATCAATGTCCTTTGACAAGAAAAAAAATCATCTATTATTTTCCTACAAGGACCCAGGTGTAATTAGCGGTACCTGGCAAGATTTATTCCTTGATGTATGCTAAGTATGGTTCTCATAATGTAACTCTTGGGTGATTTCCAAAGCAATATGGGAGTGCAAAGAGATGTTACAGAATCTTATTCACAGAATTTTAACAGAATCTTATCATTGAATTATTTGACTTGGCTTAACATTGTAACAAGCTTCAGTAATGATAAATTTCAGTATTATGTTTGAAGCGTCCTCAAGTGTTTCTATAACATGAAAGAAAGGTTGATCTCAGAAAACTTTATCAATGTCTTTGAGCATTTTATTAGATTGGAAATTCTGTCAGGGTCATTAATACAGCAAGGATGGAGGAATGAGGTAGTGTTTTAGTTGTAGTAGTGGTTGTGGTAGAAGTAATACCAGTTGTAATCATCAAGAATACAAAAGCAAGTAGAGTATAGTTGGAGATGGTGGTGGTGGTCATTGTGATGAAGGAAATGGTACCAGGTAGTGGTCACACAGTATTATCCAGCTCCAGTGAGTATTTTGTTAGATTGGAAATTCATTCAGGGTCATCACAATAGAGCAAGATTGGAGGATGAGACACACCCCCTGAAAATGTGTTTATTTCATTGTTCATTTGTCCTTCCTTTTACAGAGTGACGATGCTGAGGCACCAGATAAGCTGTATGATCTAGTTTCTGTTGTTGTGCACTGTGGAAGGTAAGATATCAGTACATTTATAAATAAAACAATTGATTTTCATTTGTACTGTGAAATGTCTACTAAACTTTAAATGGCAAATTTATTATTATTATATAATATCATTAAATGCTAAATTACTAGTTTGTATAAAAAAAAAAAAATCATTTGACCTAATAAAAGAAAATGTGATATGATGCCTGTCACAATGACACTATGACCTTAGTAACCTGTTTACTTTTTTTTGGGGGGGGGGGGGTTCATAATGAAGAAAAAAGTTTTAAAAAGTTTTATTTGTTGTATATAGAATGTAAGAAGTTCCACAGTATGAGGCATACATTTGTTGATCCAAAGGCATGTGAGCTTTAGCTCAGTGAAAGATTCCAATGCACTGAAGAGGTGAATGATTACATTCATGATAGAATTTTTTGTTGGGGTATTTCATATTCTAATTTTCTTCTTTTTTTCTATGCACAGTGGGCCAAATAGGGGTCATTACATCACCATTGTGAAGAGCTTTGGTTTTTGGCTTCTCTTCGATGATGACATGGTAGAGGTAAGAAAATAGGAGGAGGAGGGGGGTGAAGTGGGTGTGATACAGCGATTGTGGTGTTGGAGCATTAGAGGTGGTGGTTAGGAAATGATGATAATGATGATGACATGGTATAGGTGAAAAATAGGAAGAGGAGGAGGATATGGTGTTTGTGAGTGATATGGTGGTGATGATGATGGTGTTTTGAGGTGTGGTAGTACTGATGGTGGTTTGGAGATGATAATGGTGAAGATGAGGTGGTTATGAGATGAGGTGGTGGTGGTGGTGGTGTTTAGAGGTGTGGTGGTTTGGGGGGAGTTTATAATGATGATGAGTATGGTGGTGGTGAATATTTTTTAATGGGTTGTGATTGTAGTAATGTGATGATGGTGTGGTAATGATGATGAGGATGATGATGATGGTAGTGATCATGCTGGTGGTGATGGTACATGTAGTAATTTATGAAGAGGAAGATGATGATGATGGTGATAATGATTCTTACAGAGCTGCCAACCATTCCGTTTTTGTCGGAATTACTTAGTTTTTTCCTCCAAATTACGGTATTACGTTTTTTAATAATTAAAGTTTTTTAATTTATCTTTTTTTACATACGGCACGTCAAACCACTGCCCTAAAATCTGATTTGATCACAAATTCAATAGAAAACTAATTTTAAAACAAACTTGAAGAGAAAAGTATTCTCCAAAAAAATGTGAAATGCTAATAATACCAAAATAACCATCAAAAAAATTACCTGCTTGTATGGAAAAAAACAGTGTGTCACGCGTGGTTGTAAGTTTCGTTTTTATAAATTCCTTTTTTTTGCTTGAAATTCCTTTCTTTTGCCATCACGATTCCTTTTCTTGGTCGCACAAGTTTGGCAGCTCTTTTCTTGTCATGTTTCTTTTACTGTCAACTATACTTATGATAACACTAAGGTGTGACCAACCAAAGATGGTTTGTGATAATTACTGAATATATTTCCTGTGCTTTACCATGTGTTCTGCAAAAATATAAACATTCTTTCATAACCTGATTGCTCATACCATATTACCGGGTATTAGATGTTCCCTAATGTGTCCAATGTCGGTCTTTCTTTCTCTTCCTACAGAAAATTGAAATCTCAAGTATCGAGGAATTCTACGGTCTGGCCACCGAGGTGCAAAAGAACTCTGATTCTGGGTACATTCTCTTCTACCAGGCAAGAGACTTGTAAAGAAAGAACAGACAGACAATAAGGACGGTTCAAAGACCAAAGTCTTGATTAGTTTGTCCGAAGAAAGATTGCTAATGGAAAGAACCCTCCCTGGAAGCATCTTCTTACAGATGTCACACCTGTGCGGCGAGATGTGAAGCATGTTCGACTGAACTACAGATGTCTCAAAGCCATCAGACATAGCCCTGATGTATGTACCCTTGGATATTCTATTGATGATGAGCAAAGGAGTGTGTTTAACGCATCACTATCAGCATTATAGACGAGGGGGGAAATATCTTCAGCATGTGGTTGCTGCCCTCAACAGTCTACCTGATGGATTATTCAAGCGATCAGATAAATTCGGAAAGAGCATCATCACATGAAAAAGATAAAAGTGGAAGTCTACAATTTTTTTAATAATTTCAACCTGTTGATTTGTCCCTTTCTTCAATCTACTGGTCTATTTAATCCCTAAACAACCTTGTGGTGAATAGTAAAGTGTACGGTTGATTGACACGATTGATATAAACCCAAGGATATGATAGAGCTTTGTCTGAGATATTCTTTAGATGTTTTGTTTAACATGTTACAAATGATAATAAACTAGTCTCAGGAGCAGTGTTGTGCACATTCACCATTAAGTAGTTAATTCCAAGATTCACTGTCAGACATTTATTTATCGTACAAGCTGTTTTATTATAATCCTTTTTTCCATACATTTTTTGTAGTTAAGCGGGAAGACACAATCAGAATGAAATAAACCAAATATAATTATCAAAACTTTGAGAATGAATTGACACATATAACTGCACTGTTTAATAAATACATGCAATTGTGTACTTTTAATATATATATATGTACATGTGGAGCGAATGAACTATTTCTCATTCAACGAGTATGTACATATTTATGGAATTTTTCAGCCATTTTAGAATGCAGACTTATTGTACGTAATTAACTATATATAATGTACATAATGTGTATATCACAGAACTATTTTGTGGTAGAAAGTAAGAGATGCTATAAAAAAAAAAGAAGATGAAAAATAGAAAAAAATATTCAGATATGCTATTATATTCCATAAATTCCATTTGCTGATACTAAAGTTGATACATTGGAATTTAGATTTAGTGCCATCTTTTTTTAAATCTCATAGAGATTTTCTTTCTTATTATTTTGTTAAGGTTAATAGCAAAGAAATTTTGAATAGAATATGTAATTTATATGTTACAATTCTTTATATCTTTTTGCAATATATTTGTATACTGGCCGCCACTTTGGTAGTACTATTGGATTTTTTCTTCTTCTTTCAAGTGAAAGAAATGTACTTTAATGTGTGACCCAAGCTCTGCTGTAACATTTGCTACAGTTACTTTGTAGTGCTCTTCATCTTATTATCATCTGCCACTGCATTTTAAAATACACTGAAACCTGTATATAAAGACTGCTTAAAGGTCGGGTGAAATTCCAAATATAAGTTGATTCCTGTTGATGTGCAGGGCTGCATACAACTCATATTTTGTTAACTAAAAATCTAGATATATTTCATAGATTTTTAAACATTTTTAAAAATAATTTTCAAAACCTGCTAAGCTCCTCCCTAAAAAAATGCCCCAGACCTCATTCCCTAAATGACATCATCTGTCAATCATTAGTGAGCTAACAAGAGACGGTGTAACTTCCCCCAGCTCAGCACATGCTCACAAAAGAATTACATTCTTTCATGCAATACCTCCAAATTACCCTACTTTTCCTGGTGATGCTACAGCACGTCTGACATAGCAACTCCTATGTTGGTATTGTATTGTCTATTGATAACGGGTGGTCAGCTCAGTGGAATATATATGCAGAAAGTGTCTATAATAATAATAATAATACTTTGTTCTTGTATAGCGCTTTTCAGGACCGAAGGCCTTCTCAAAGCGCTATGTACAGGTTCCTTTATTTATGGTCAGACAGGTTGTCTTTCTATACAGGTTAATAGTGCAGGTTTGACTGTTTAATTTGTAATGGCTCCTTCACATATAGTGCAGTGAATTGTGGTTTATCAAAGAAGATAGATTTTTTTCTTTAACATGTAAATGATGAGCAGTTGAGGATGAAAAATTACCTCTATGCAACAAAGGTCCTATGCGTACCGGTACTCACTTATCTGTATGTTATAATATACAAAACTGTGAAACACATTGAGCTTATTTCTCCCGGGCGATTTACCAAGGCATATGGGATTGAAGCTGCGATTGGACATCCACGTGTATGTTCAAGAATATTTCGTGTAAGAATTGCGCTAACAATCAGCTTTAGAACTGTATCATTTTTGCCACCAGGTTTATGATTTACGAAATACATTTGTACATTCAAGAATGATTCATTTTCATTGCGAGGATATTCGAAAGTTGAAAATAAGAATTGTGCTATCAACTAGCATTAGAAGTGTTGGGTTTGGCCATGTATCATTTCCGTATTTCTATTCCTGCTACCAGATTTATGAGCAACCAATACTTCAAGAGTCAAATTCTAAGTTTAATTTTTTGTTTTCTTGTTAGATTGAGCTTTGAATATCTTCCAGGAACAAGTTTTATACAACGCATGTAACTTTTATTTCAGAATTTGAAAAAAAGTTGCAAACTCAAGGGAAACATTGACATTGTTTGAAGGGATTTGCTACCCATGGCATGGAATGATTCATACTCACCTTCATAAATCAACTTTTTTTTCTCTCTCTGGCAATCCATCTTGATGTTATTAAGAAGTACTCTCACTTGCATTGCCATCTTAAGATTTCAAACAATATCACCTCATAATCTTTCACGCTTCTTCATCAGGCTTGTGTGAGCTATATCATGACGGTCTACAAGTTGTTTTGAGGTACTATTTTGTTGATGAAAAGTTGCGATTCTTTTATGACAAGTCATCATGAAACCAGTATTGGCAGACATGTCAACAAAAGCATTGATGTTCTTGTTAATCGGAGCATTTATTGTGCTAAGATACCCAATAGTCCAGAGAAATCTTGTTTTTATGCAGTGACTCTAGTGTTCATTTTGTGATTTGGTATTGATCATGGTGGTCGTACTGAAACTGCAGTTATGGTACTTATCAAATTTCAGATAGTAATATTTGAAAGTAGGTCATCGACCCTAATGTAGTTCATGTACCGGTAGTTCATATTTTAGTTGGATCTATTATTGCCAACTTGTCGATGTCAAACAAAGTAACCTTTGATTTTTGTATAATTTGTTTGTGTCCCATTTTGATCAAAGCATCAACTGACTTGTGTGTTCCTAAGTAATGTTACAGTCATTCCTACCTGAATTTATGAGCTACTTTGACTTTTAGCTATGGCGGTTCATTGAATTAGCTGACTTTTCACTCATAGAAACAAGAGCATTATATTCACTGCTTCACTTGAGTAAAAGAAACTCCAAATTCTTTGTTAAGTAGGTTTCAATTTTTCGAACATTTGCTAGATTACATGGTTCAGGGACTCTTTAATTCTTCCTCGCCTACAAATTTGGGGTGGCAAAATGAAATGTAGTATCTTAAAAATATATTTTCTTTTTCCTCATGTATGATCTATCGTCCCCCAATGCACACAAAGCCTATTGTAGGATTCCCACATGTATATATATATACATGTTTGAGTGTCTGGACACTTATTCTCAACCTCAATGCTGCCAACAGCTTTAAATTAAACAGAATCGTTCAGTAAAAAAATTATTACTGGGAGTTTTTCTTTTTAGTATATAATATACCAATCAATCAGAGAATTACTTCTACTAAACTTGTCTCTGATATCAAAAATATGTACAGTATGTTATGTCCTGCGCACATTGTTAGTATAGGAACTGTTTCATTTGTTGCGTCAAACAAAAATTTATATGACAGAGAGACTTCCTAGTCTATTTTGCACTTTGAAAGTCCATCTTTAATAATATTATATGACCAAAGTGTAGTATGGAGTGTCAATCAGAATATATAAGCTACAATTTGTATTATTTTTTTTTAATACAGATTTTATTGTATTATTTTTCTTCAATTTGGTATAAAAGCTAATTTCTACAGGTAGTTTTTGCTGTGTTATAAATTTATCTTTTATTGCAAGACCAAAGTTTCCACATGTTGGATTTGGAGATCATATTCAAGTGCTTATAATTCCTCAGTATTTTTCTCTTCATTCTTCATAATCTATAACAATACACAATAAAACCATATTTTCAGGTGATTTGGACTACCATACCATGACAAGCGATCATGCAATCATATCCTATATGTAACATTACTGTCTGTTGTAATGTTAAGATATAGAATCTTGCAAAATACTTTGACATAAGATTAAGTGCATTATGATTAATGTTAGATCAACCTTATGAAGAAATATAAAAGAATATTAAGTTTAAACAACCAGATGTTCTTCCATTCCAATGAAGCTAGCTTTGGCTGTTTTTAAGGACTCAACATATAAGTCTATTTGAAGGGAAGTATATTTTATACATCATTCTCCAGTTCTTGATAGGGATACATGTATATCATATCAGTAACATAGTTTGTTGACCTCTAGATACGTACATGTTAAAGGTAGAAAGTTCATTGACCTCTTGATGCTCCACAGTAGTGCCTCTTGTGCATTGTATTCAGTTTCTTCATGATTGCTGTAGTTTTTGTCACAGCCAAAACTAGCACGGTATGCAAGGAGTATGAAAAAGAATTGTGATGTTCTTTCCCTCTTGTGTTGGGAAATGTTAGTGTTGATTATGAAAATTTATATATTGAATTATAAAAGATTAAATAAATATTTCAGTATATGCAAATTACAAAAAAAGATTGCAGTGGTTGAATTTTATGAGTCCTGTGGAATGACAACAATTTGATGTGTCTACTTTTTTTTTTAAGGCCACTGAAGGGACTTGCCAAAAGTGACCACTATGGAAAGGTAGCCATTCAATTTCTTTCATCAATTTTTTAAAAATTTGAATTATTTTTACATCTGTTAGACAGGAAAAACTATAGGAAGTTACTATTCACATAACTACTGATATAAAAGGAGAAAAGAGAGAGAGAGAGAGAGAGAGAGAGAGAATAAGGTTCCTTTGCCTAGTGGGCAGCAAAAAGGGAAAGAGGGCGGGGAGCATTCAGATAAACGGGAAAAACTTAAACTTTGGGTCAAGCCCAAGAAAAAAAGGCATTTCTCATAACTCAATAAGGGTTTGAATAAGTTTGCAGTTACATATTATAGGCATCACAATCAGGGGCGGGGGAGTTGAAACAAGTACGGTTTTTTGCAATCTTCCCATCAAAGCAAAGATTTTCTGTTAAAATTTGTGTGCCAATATCTTGATGATGCAACAGAGCAGTTGCTTAGGTATTTTCATGGTAAACTTAACTTTTTGTGATGTTAAATTTGATAGATTGGACACACATCTGTGAGAGGGTAATCAAACACTATACTTTTAATTTTTCCCCAATTGTGTTGATTGTCTTTTTCCTGTTTATGATGGTGATGGGAGCTAGGGTCTTAATCATGTCAAAATTCCTTCGTCTGTTTATGGTCCTCTCAGCACCAAATGCTTCCATAAAATTTATTTGTGCGTCCACCCGCCATGCGAGCAAAAATAGTTAAGGTTCTTTTTCGAACGAAGCACCACTCAATGAAACGACCGGAAGTTTCAACAGGATCACCTCACACTTCCGTATACTGATGCTGATGATGATGCTGATGCTGATGGGAAGCTTCGATGAATGTGGCAGTAGAGGGCGCGCTATCATATACACGTTTGCTTATTAATTTCTTACTGATCTGGGAAGCAAAAACTAAAAATGAATACGTTATTATCAAGAGCAAACACGATATTTGCCTTTACGCTGAGTATATTGGCAGCACTGACATTTTTGTGCTTTCTTACAACTGTAAGCTTGGACACCAAGAAAGAAGTCAAAATCACAACAATAAAGCATTCAGTGTAAGTAGATCTTCATAAGCAGCTGTTTCTACTGCGGTCCCACGCACTCAAATTTTTGTAAAGTTCTAATTCGCCTTGCCCAGGCATTCTAAACACGAACATATTTGTTTTCAATGACATTTTGGTGCAGTCTGCTTCCTTCAGTCTTGAGGATTCTGCAATTAAGCCGAACTTTGAAATAGCGTGTGTAAGACTAATTGGCTTTGTGAAAATGTGAGATGTGATACTGATAGTGATATTGATATCGCTAAGTGAAAGTCTTAATTTAAAATTGGTGGCGTGGCTGTGGTTCTGGTTGAACTAAATTAACTGGCAACCATTGTCTGCATGAAGAGTGATGTAATTGTAAATAAAACCTCAAAGTTGTACGTAATCAACCATTCCTGCACATGACGAACCTTGCAAATTACACTTGTATCTTAGAGTTCGCTTGTGGTTTTGCTGGATATCTTCTTCTCATAGTTACAAATTACTTTGAAATCAATCAGAATTTAACCAAAAATGTGAAAATTTGTTACTGGATCTGGACTGGAGTGAAAGCGATTTGTTGACCTTCGGGCTTTGAGGCATTCCTGATGATAATGAGCTAACATTTGATAACATATACATTACAAAAATGCTGACAAACGCTGTGAAGGAGGCAGACTCGACCCAAAGAAGAAGAAGCTCCCAATGTTCTGCCACAATCACAAATACTTGCGGAGTATGCGAAAATGCTGGATTTGGCATTGCTAATTTTATGCTGACTTTATGATAATAGTAGGAATCAGTTTAGTGTACTTAGGTGCACACAGGGAGTTGGCTAAATTTGGTAAACTCCCTGTGTGTGCCTCTTTTTTACTAATTGCTATTGCTCTGAAGTAAATTAAGTATCGAGTTGGCAACGCGAAAACAGGCATTTTCATGATGTTTTTTTGTTTAATGTCATGTAGACCCTCCATCTTTCTGTTTACTTTTAACCTAACTTTTTAACCTTTCTTGTTTTCTTTGGCAGGAGACACACGTATACCCAGTATGGTGAGAATGCAGATCTAGGAGCATTTTACTTTGATCTTCAGGCCAACTTAGATCCTCTCTTCAACTGGAACACCAAACAGCTGTTCATCTATCTTACAGCCGAGTATGAGACAAGTAAAAATGTAAGAGATGACGTCATGACAGTTTTGAATACTCTGACTAGCTGAATATTTCTTGGACATTTTCATTGGATAAAATAGATACATTGCAGAGAGTAACAGATCTTTATTGCCTCAAAGCCTTTCCAAAAGGCACCATGAATGAAAATAGCCTCATAGAAATGTTTTCGTAGGGAATGTCACAGAACACGATGGGTCCAGTTTGTCACAATTTGAGCACTCAAAAATCGAACAATATTTCTTCAACCTTCATAAGTAGATGAAACATGCATTTTCTGATACTGGGAAAGTTGCATAATTTCCTTTAGGAAATTCATTTCTCATCCATCCAACTTTCGTTTCATTCAAAACATTGTTCGACTTTAAGTTCATGTAATGAGTCAAGAAGAATCTGTCACTAACTGGTGTCTGATATGTTGAAAATAAGATTAGTTCAAGTAAAAGGGTCTAATTTTCAGCCTGTTTAGCCAAATTAATTAAAAGAACAAACAAATTGTTTTGTTTGTAAGCGTCTTCTATTTTCTTGAGGGTTTTATGCTCCTTCGTTAAGTCCTTTGTTTCATCTTGTGCTTTCTTTTTTATTGTGCTTTATTAATTATTCTTTCTTCCTATACAAAAATTTTGAGGGATTGTGGTACTCTCTTAATTTGTGCAATCCCTGTATAGTGTCTTACAAATGGAATATTGACCTAATTTTCAAGTCTATGAAGCACAATAAATCTTCATGATTCATTCATTCTCTGTCACTCAATTTTCAGAAACTGAACCAAGTGGTCATCTGGGACAAGATCATCAAGAGGACTTCAAATGCTAATCTCAATTTCAATAGGATACAACCCAAATATCCTTTCTTTGATGATGGTCATGGGTTGAAGTGAGTATAGATGAGACTTATATACCTATTCCGCTCTACCTCCCTCCCTCCTCCCTCTCTCTCTCCCTCCCTCCCTTCCTCCTTCCTTTCCTCCTCCCCCTCCCCCTCTTTCTCTGTCTCTATTAATTTTGGCATACAGTATTTTAGAATAAATCCATCAATACAACACATTTTTCTACATACTTGTATGATGAACCATACTCAAAATTTAATTTATCACTTTGTCAGTCCGTGCATGGATGTAGGAATAGACTCATAGAGAATGGGTAAGCAACAAACTGTTGGAAATGTTTAAATAGACGAGCAAGTCCAAGCTATTTTGTTCCATATGTTACCGACCACATCTGAGATTTATAATCCAATGTATTACAGCACAACAAAGTCAAACAAAACTTGTGGAAAACAATAAAAATCTAAACGAAATTGGAGCTCATAAAAGTGAACTTGGTATCAAGTCACATAGCGCCCTCTGTACTCCAATTGCAATATATTTGATGACTGTATCAAGCTGATGGCCCTCCTAGAGATTGAGTCAGACTAAACATCAAATGAAACGACAATTCCATAAAACAGTTCAATAATACTTGATAATACCAGAAACATTCAATATTATTAAAAAAAGGTATTAAAACCCCACTGTACTAGTTTTGCCAGGAGGGATTAGACATCCCTGCATGGTCACTGACATGTGGTTATTCTTCAAATCAGCTCCAATTAACATAAGAAAAAGGGGAACATAGGGGACCAATGGTCACCGATTAGGCATTGTTTGCTATAGAGGGCGCATGTAGCTATAAGTAATGCATTGGGGCTTTAATATTTTGACAAGCCTTGATATTATACCATATCTTTTGTTTTTGCAGGAACAACCAAAACATCACCCTGACCCTGTCATGGAACATTGTCCCCAATGCTGGCCTTCTCCCCAGAGTCTATGGCAATGGTAAAGACACCTTTGGATTCCCCAGTGAATATACAACACATAGAATATAATATGTACATGTAGTTAATTGGTAAATTTTGGTGTTTTTTTTTCCTCCTTGTTTTATGTTATCATGTAGTTGTTTGCCAGTTTGGTGCTCTGTACCTCCTTTTACATCAGTCATTCCTTCAATTCGACTCTCACACCATCTCCAAACTGATTGAATTTTCACCTTTGGTGGTGATGTATTTTGTCTGTTGTTGGTCAGGTGTTGGTCTTCTTGGTGTGACTGAGGTATATTCTGTTCATGTTTTTGAGAAGTGAAAAGTTTAGGGAGCAAAGTTTTAAAAATAATTCGGTTATACCAGAACTTAATCGTTTCAGAGTTAATTTTCACAGCACACAATATGCACATTTCACAAAATTTCAGTGTTGGACTTCACCCAATTTTGGCATGACAATTTTTCAAATGTAAATTGTTCAACAACAACAAAATTATCTGCACAAAGGAATCAATATTCAAGCATGTATGTGCACATACAGTCATATTATTATAGCAACACAGTAGTTATTCAAACATCTAGGTTTGTGGTTAGTTTCATGAAGTAGGTGGGTAGGGGGGGGGGGGGGGGGTCAGCTATGACAGACAAGAAAAGAGATGTGGTGTTGGATATATAGATATTATTGGTGTAGCAAGTACCAGCCTAACAAAATGTAAAGCAATACTTTGCAAACATTTTTTGAATTATTTTTTGGTAGGCATTTGATTACTCTAGTAAAGATGCCAATTTGATCTCAAATTCTCTTTGCAATATTGTTCCAATATATAACTGTAAAATACATTTCAGGGCCCTCTAGTGAAACAGTGTTTTACTCACTGATGGGGTTACCCTGGATAAATAAAAATAAATAAATAAATAAAATTTTGACTGTAAAGGCAAATAGGTGTATGTAAACAAAACACATAGATTTGTAACTTAATAGTTATGGAAATATGAAGTGTTTGGCATTTAGTGATTTTTACTTCAGTTAATGCCTTTCTGGCTCTCTGTCTACATGGCTGATATTAATAAATAAATTAGACATTATTTCAATGTGTAGATAGACCGTAGAATGGGGATTGTCCTGAGGACCACTTTTCAATGTTTTTCTCTTACAGATTTTGTAGTGTTTTAGAGTTTTAGATTTGTGTCAATATGTAAATGCTGTGAAGGAAAATTGTTTCATCTTTACGTCGAAGACTAGTCATGTTGTCTGAACTTTTTGCTTTCTTGAACTTATTTCAATTTTTCTGTCAGATAGGGTGTTTCTCTTGCCTTATTTCCATCATATTTAAGATATATGCATGTGGTTGTAATGGTTCGGATAATGACATATCCATTATAGAATGTCAACTACTTTACATTTCATAAGAAATTGTAGTTGACATTATAATTGTTGAAAATACTAAACTCACAATTTTTATAAAGTTGAAAGAATTAAAAGTGTAGTTAGAAAAATGACAGTGAATGAACTAAATGAGGAAACTATAATTTATAACCTCATGTAACCGTTGGCAGTGATCCAACTTGCCATTGGTCATATATGTCCCAATAGCCATACATTTTGATAGGGTATGGTTTTGTTTTTTCATTGGACCAGTGGGATAAGGGAAAAGTGAGAGATTCTGTAATTTTAGTCTATGGGTCCTAGTGCTTCTCATTTAGATTTCAGATTAAAGATTTAGATCTTGTAGAGATAGAAATGTTGATTGGACCAGTCTGCTGGAGGGCCAAATGAACATAACGCAATGTGGAGGATAAACCAACAAGACTCGTCTAAGTGAGTTCCCCGCTGCACACGTCATGTTATAGGTGTATACCTGTCTAGGATGTTTTTCATTTGTCTCTGAGAGAATGTGCACATTAATAATATAATTAACTTTTATATTTTACTGTGTTGTTATGCTAGCCTATTGTAAGGTGGCTGTGATGATTATATGAATTATGTATAAGTCAATGTCATTTTTCCTTTCCCAAATGTAATACCTCTCACAGGTTACAAGATGCAAAACTTAAATGTATTTATGTATTTGTTCATTATGGTCTCTGTTATTGGTTTTGAATTTCTAATAAAGAAAATTTCAACTTCTAGTATTATCATGTTGACACTTCCCATTTTGTTTATTGCAATTTTGAATATGGCAAAAATAAATAAATACAAATGAAGTGAATAGATTGGGAAAGGAGAGAGAGAGAAGTTGAAAGAAAGAGGGATGAATGAAAGAACATAAGGACAGACTGACGCAGGAGAAAAAGAATGAAAGAGAGAGAGGGGGGGGGTGGTTAGGAGGGAAGAAGGCTGGTGATAGTGGAATGTACCAGAAAATGAGGATAAACTTGGGAGTAGAGGCACATGAAGCTGACGTTCGCTTGCCCTTTGTTCTAGATTTACTTTCGTATTGCATGGTCTAGAATAATTCCTTAGATTTGGGGTCAAGAATCTTCAAGATCAAGGAAATAATGGATTCTTTCTTCGAAATGAAGTGTCAAATACCCGGATATATCGTTAAAGAGAGAGCAATGGAGAGGGGGGGGGGTAGGAGAGAGATGGTAAGATTGAATGGGTTAAATAGCAAATGAGGAACGAAGGTACATTGGCTTTACCTAAAGCTGACAAGCGCCTGCACTTTGTTTTAAATCCAATTCTGTGTTTGAAGGTGTAGAAAACCCCACAAATTTAGGGACAAGATCAAGGAAATGGTAAACTCATTTGGAGAGAGAACGAAGGAGGGCAGTAGGGTCTACGATTGGTCCCTACTCTAGCGCTCCATCTTTTGGAATGTAGACAATACTGGACCGTTTTGAGAGGGGAAGGGGGGGAATCATCCTTATATCCCAAATCGGGTCAAATCGAGTAATTATTAGTGTTGCAAAGGAGCAGGGCCGTAGCCAGAGCTTGATGTTGGGGGGGGGGGGGGGGCACATACATGTAATTAATCGACTTCCTGGGGAGGGGTCAAAAATAGTTCAACCGATCTTGGAATTTTGTGGGGGGCACGTGCCCTCCCCCCCCCCCCCCCCCCCCCCCCCTCCGTGGATACGGGCCTGCAAAGGAGGGGGAGGGGGGAATAAATCACTAAATTGTCAAATTGTGAAGATGAAAACCTGAAAAAGGGCCTATTGACGCCTCTGCACAATTGTTCGCTTTTTAAAAATGGGAAAGTGATTTTTTTTTTTTTTTTTTGGGGGGGGGGGGGGGGGGAGGTAAAATAAGAATGGTTTGATATATTTTATAGATATGCCATTATTAAATCGTGACAAGAAACATGTGTTTAGAATTTAATTAAGAGCAATAGGTTAGAATAGAAATCAAATATTTTATAATTTTCCTACTGAGCCTTCTTCCAAATAATAATGAAATACCGGAACTAATTAATTAAAAGCCCCCACCTTTCCTCGGGTCTACTACACTTGTACATATAATTGTTGACAGGGCATAAAGTATGCAGTTTTGAAAGGGTCAGTGCTGGATACGCCCATGTCAGGGGCACACTTTATTTCGAGGGACGTGACACCGATCCAGGCTAAGAGGACATTGTGACGTCACCGATGTTAGGCCGGGGTCAAGCTCGTGACCCTGGAGGATGGCAATGGGACGAAGAGAGGAAATTGGCGAGAATAAATCGATCGTCGCGAAGATCGTCTGTGAGACCGTTTTGGGTTCTGATCGAAAACACAGGCGACCCATCGCAAGAAAAGTATAGCCCTACTTTCCTGTTTTGATAAGATATTGTTTCCAAATCAAAATTCTGATACTTTACGATTTGACACAGTTCCCATCATTCTAGTTTTGTATTGGCTACTATATGTTTCAAACTATATAGTTCAAAGGACTATGTAAAGAAAATTTTTTTCCCAATATTCGAAATTTGTTCATCTCTTGAGAATGCCAACAATCTTGATTGATTCAATCTTTTAGACTATTTAAAAGTAAGATATTATTTCCCAAATTACAACATTATGTACAACCTTAAAAGAGATCTTTATTTTGTTTTACAATATAGTATTGAAGGGGATCGGGAGAAACAGCAAAGAAAAAAAATATACAATTCACGCTGTAAAGGTGAGCGAAAGGGGGAGTAGGATGGCAAGAAGAAAAATAGGAGAAGAGAAGACCCCAAAAGCCAGATGAAAAACTGAAAAGCCATGATGATAAAGGGTTAATAAAAGTTACTCTTTTATGTATTATGTGGTTGAAGTTTTTTATTAAACTTTTTGAAAAAGATCGACGTGTATTCTCCTTACCCAGAAAAGTGTAAATTCATTCCCTTTTTTTTTTCGTTGTAGAGTGGTTAGAATTACTCTTTTGAAGGAGCGTTTCACTTTTTATATAGTGTAAAAGGGGATCGCTATTAGGACTCCTAAAAGAGTGGATTTCCTCTTCTACGCATTCATAGTTCAAGTTTTTAGTCAACTAGAGAGAAAGATGGTAAAACTCTTTGAAAGACAGGAAATCTCTCGCAGCATTAATGTTTCGATAAAGCAGTGTTTAAATCTGTGAGACGACTGTGCAATAAGAAACCAAGAAAGAAAAGGAGGAGGAGAGAGTGTGAGAAAGAGAGAGAGAGAGAGAGAGAGAGAGAGAGAGACAGAGGGAGACAGAGAGACAGAGACAGGGGGCAGGGGGACATGTGGAAAGGCACACATAATAGACAAAGGGGAAATACAGAGACAGGCCTAACAGGGAGGCAGGAATGGGATAAAAGGAGAGAAAATCGCTATAAAGTACAAGAGATGATATAGGTTAATATAAATCACGAGTTACCACTTAAGAATATAACATAAAAACTATGGAGTGTTAGGAACATATCAACATTTACAGTGTATAATGGAAATATGATAATACATAATGGAGGTTTTATTTTTTAAGACCTCTGTCCTTAGAAAAATAGATCTTGATGGTAATCAAACTTTTCAAGCGAATACTTTGTTAGACATTTTCTTATTTTGCCCACACTCTGCAGGCTCTACCAGTATTGTGCGTAACAGCACCAGCACTCACAACTGCCTGTTATAATGTATTTGCACATGTATATTGCGTGAATAAAAAGTGAGATGCAGTGGAAAATTTCTCAACTCTTTTGTCAGTATTGTTCCTGTATCCATTCAAAATAAACAGGTGATGCCATTTCTTTAGGCCGATGATTTACTACCATCTCATAAAACATTCGCAACATTATAAGAAGTAATGTTTATTTGTACAAGGTCGTTGCGAAATTAGGATGTCAAATGTCATCATGAAAGTACATACTTCCGTAGCCTTGTGTCCAGCCTTATGTTTTAAGTATTTCTCTCATTAATTCAGGGGAAAATGTTTACTGGTTAAAAACCATTATCTAATAATAATATTAATAATATTCTAGGTTTATATGGCGCTTACTACATCGACGTTGTCTGTAATTTTGTGTACATTTTCCACTCCCTGGGGAGCAATCCAGCCATGCGCCATTTTACAGACGCTAAATGCTGAGCAAACTAAAGTGATCTCGTTAAGTCGTAGACCTTTCGTGATTTATAACACATTCGATGAAACATAACAACAAGGGAAATACTTAAAGCAGAGTTAGAAGTCAGTATGTCTATGGGAAAGTTTACTAAAGAAATGATACTCAATTTAAAGGTCATGTTTGGTAAGCCCCTAAATATCTGAATTGCTTTGTGGGTTGGAATTTATTTTTTAATTAAACTGAATAACGGCAAGATATACTAACGATTTAAGCCGCGCTTATGTGACTTTTACTATGACATTAGAATGGAGTATAATGGTATTAATATTGATTAAGAGTAAAAAACTTTTAGTAGTTTCAATAATGATGATCTAAATTACTTAATTTTGGCATACCTTGTGTTCCTTTTATTTTTCTATAATGGTCACTTCTTTTATCCCCGAACATCAGATTGAGGTTTATTATTTTGCACAAGAGAAGTTGGCGGGATGGCAACGGGCTCACCAAAGTATCCTTGACTCCGCAGCAAAGCGCCCTAATTCTGAAAACAAGGCGTAAATAATTCTATAGAAAGACAGTTTTATCCCACTACAAGTACATTACAAAGTCAAAGATTTAATGTTCTCCCACGAGCAGTAAGGGGGGGGGGGGAGGGTAAAATAAAAAAGGACGTCCAACAAGTATTTCGATGTTGATTGCAAATTAAACCCAATGGGACCTCTATCAATAAAAGACGTTTATGACTTTAGCGTTTCGGCACTGGATCGGACACTTGCGGTAGTAATCGGCATGCACGCATGCGCAGTAACTTTTTTTTTCCATCATACCCATGCATCTCGATGAAAACGATACCATTATCCGCCCGCTTTCCATCTCATTCGAAACCAGCTCCAGCGGAAAAATTGATCACTCCGCATCTCTTCCTGTTTGTGAGATAGTCGTGAACTGTGTATCGTTGGAGGTAGCAGGATTCTATCGTTTATCTTTGTCTTTAATCTCATAGCCTCTCATCCGTCTTTGATTTCGAAAAGTTGGACTTCGAGTCTTTTACATTTGAAACGATTTCATTGCTCAGGAAAAGAGAAGTTCTCAAAGGTAAGAAATCGGTCATTTGTCACATTGATTGTGTTACAGTTTCAACATTTTCAACTAAATTGCAAAAGAAAATCTTTCAAATGCCCTGCACCGCAATCTGTCTTGGAATCCTAATCTAAACCTTGAAAGCGAAATGATGGCTTTTATTAGTGACGGTGACTTCTGTAATCTCGTATAGTGGGAATTGCCGATTTCATTTATCGACATAACCTAAAATAATAAAATGGTAAACAGATAAAAGAGTCACATCTTCCATGATTTTCGTACAATGCTTGCACATGCCTTTCGAGGCAAACTGTGTTATTAGTATTGCGTTTATTACCGATTCTGCACTTTTCATTGACCAAGAAATCATTTTATACTGATCGAATCTGATAAAAGTACAGAAAACCTGGAGTGAGGAACACCTTGGGTGAAAACCTGGAGGATTATCTACATAGATTCTACAATGAGATGCTTTGGATCGTTTGCAGTTAACTGCAGTTAAAATAATAATTGTACCATGGCTAATTTGTTGGCGGAAGTTCAGAACCTGTAAATTCTACGATTATGTTTGGAGCTAAATCGAACAAACAGAAGAAACATAAAGGCGTCAATGACTTGTTATTTCAAACAACACCCACTAAACACAATATTAACATTCAAATTCATGAGCCAGATCAGTTTTACATAGCATGGCCTCCGTTCTCAATTTATTGTCCAGGTCGTGTGTTTCTTGTGTTTGTCACAGTGCGTTAATCTTCATTTCATGAAGCCTGCACTTTTCAGGAAGAAAGAAGAACTGAATTATACATTTTTACACGCAGGTCAATTTTTATACAACTTTAGAAAAAGTGTAATGATCCAATTTGTTTTTTTTGTTTGTCAATAATAAAACTATTATTTTGGATCGTGAGAGGGCCGTATAGTGAGTTATCCAGACTATTCGATTTCCTCTGTACACGAGCGATAAAGATCTGCAATCTTGACAGTCCGGAAAAAAGAGGACAAAATTGCTTTGTCAGATTTTTTTCCCGCGTTACTCCTGATATTACGTCACAATGCTGACTAACAATATATCTAGCCAATGCCCTGCTGTATGAAAAATTAAACATTTGATAATAATTGTTCGACCCATAGACATAGTTCACAATTGTAATGTAAAGGAGACTACTCCGAGTTTCCATGACTTGCTTAATTATTTTTTAAAAATTATGTAAATTTTACATATTATTTTGTTTTCTAGAATTTTAACTAGAATAGGTTACTTCTAATGAAATATCTTCGTCAATTCTGTTTGTACTTGTGACTTATCCAGCATCTGTAGTGTTTTGTCGATATCCGTTGATAAGTATTTCTTTCTTCAATATGTGCATAGGTACAGCTTGCTCTGTCCAATTTAATTGCAGTTTATACAATAATGTAGCCTATACCTTTAAGCTGACCTGCGTGTATTCATTTTATTGAAAATATTCTGGCTTCAGCTTAGATTACATAATCCAGGTCACCTGTCGCCTGTATGTAATGTGTGTGGGTGAATTATCTCAACATTTATCCCAGGTCTTTTACTCTTTTATAGCAATTTCAAATTCTTTAATTTGTGAGACAAGGGCGGGTCAAATATTTCGTATAAGAGGGGGGGGGGGGGTGGCAGAATTTCGAAAAAATTCTACATTGAGGATGCAATCTTTTGTTGTTGACGGGATGCTATAGATGAGTTTTGAAAGGGGCACGGGCCGACTTTGTCCCTATCCACCACTGATGTAATGAGCAAATGTCAATCTGGATAAACCTGACCACACCCTCTTTTCAAAAGCATTCTATACCCAAAAAGCACTCCTTTTTCTGATACAAGCTGATATCTCTTCCTCATACTCACCCATCTAAAAAAGCAATTGTCAAAATGGTAAGTAACAAGCACAAACTCTTTAAAAATTTATATTTCGTTTTGTTTTGTTGTATAACAAAAAGTTCCTCCTTTGTTACATTCCCCTGTCGTTGTGACAACAATGCTGCTCCACCCCCTGGGCTTAATGATGTCGGGGGGGGGGGGTATACTGGTTGTTCGGGCTAAATATGACATTGCTACATTCACTAAGTTCGTTTTCATGTGGCGTAGATATGCTATGGGCCAAGTCCCCCCCCCCCCCCCCACCCGGGGGCCCCCATCGAATTGCTTTAAACAGAAAAGAACAAAGAGAGAGAGAGAGAGAGAGAGAGAGAGAGAGAGGCCCATACCCCCTATAAATCGGTGACCTTGTTGATTAGCTTTTGATTTTTGATTTACCTCGTAAGGCCGATTCCCCCCCCCCCCCCCCCCCCCCCCCCCCCACACACACACACACATCCTGCTATAATGCCCCTCAATGGCTTGGATCACCGCTATGCCACTGCATGTTATTAACCACTTAACCACTCGGCAAAATGTTGTTTTACAGGCCTATTGTTTAATACTCCTGTCACACAAAAATACGGCAACAATTTAATTCCCATGATAGAAAAGAGCTTTGTGGCCTGTCAGTTTCCTTGTAAATTATTCCCCAGACTTTACGTTTTCCATCATTTTGTTCCGTGCTTCCACAATAACAATATTTTCACGCGATTTTGAGAGCAAAGATCAGATCGTGGCGAGGTAAAGGTATTTCGTCAATCAGATAAGGGTAGGTGACAGAAACAGAGAGGTTTATTGTGTTTTAGATCATTTTCATTTGGCAGCTTTCCACTGATGTGATACAGTATCAACAAGATATTTGACGGTTTGATAAATTACATCTTCACGGACCCACCTCCCCGCGCGCATTTTTTGTTTAATGGCAAAATGGAACACCAGTCTCTTAATGAGAGTTGGAAAACAAATCTTATTTGATAATGGACTTTAGGCGGGGGCTGGGGCCGGGGCCCACGCAAGAAGGAGCACCCTGCCCTTTACCAAAACAGTTGACACCCATGCCATTTTGACCCCCAATGACACCGTTTTTTTACACTTCGCTCGCTTTTTTCTATCTAAGCTGAGCTGAGCACCCCCTTGCTCAATCGTTCTGCGACTAGTTGGGCCGATGGCTCTAATTTGTGTGATTTTATGGGGGGGGGGGGGGTCTGCTATGTCGTAGATTTGAAGTTTATGATCCGCTTAACTGTCCAGTTTCCCAAAATTAACTAAGAAGTAAAGCGTGATCCTTTTTGGGCCTAAAACTTCCAAAAGAAGATGTAGGTCTGCCTTAATAATTTTTGTCAAAATTGTGTTAGTTTTGTGAGTGCAGTTCTCAATCTTGTTTTAATCAACGGAAATTGGGTTTTAACGGCGCCTTTTTGTTCTGACTTTTCCCAACTCTACAGATAACATATCCACTTTTAAAGAATAAACTTAAAGTGATTGGAAAGTTTAAAGTTATATACAAGCACATCGAACTTGGAGAAAAGAATCCCGTTTTTGTGTCTCCTTGCGTCTAGGCCCTGTGATTTTATGATTTTGCCCTATGATGCAAGGATTTTAGAGGCAACACATCGCGGGGAGACAGAGTATATAGAGAGATAGATGATTAGCATGGTGTGAGGTAAATAACATCACAGTTGAGTTCGAGGTTATTTCAATCAACTTTAAGAATTGTAAAATATTGAAATAAATGAGGTGTCTAGGCATCTCATCTCGTGACTGTCTCGGGATGAAAGTCTTTACCAAGCATAAAGATAGAAATTCGTCATATTTCATTTTCGCGGTATTCTTTTGGACAAAGGACAGAGGATATTGATCCATATTACCGGTTTCGCTCTGCCAGTCAAGGCCTTGTTAGTCTTTCGATTGATGTGAGTAACTATTTGATCTAACCTGTCCCAGCGAAGTGAATGTCATATTGATAGTCATGATAATGACATTACAAAGCAATCTTTTAAAATTCAAAATCCTCATGTCATTGCTAAAACAGACACTTAATAACTAATTAATGATGACTGCAAAGTGACTCGGTATTGACATGAATAATCCATGCTCGGAGTGGCATAGAAAATGGCGTAGCCGGCGTACGCCCCCCCCCCCCCCTCCCCAGGAAAGCCTGAGAAGAAATATTATTTAGTGCTTGTTTGTTGCAGTGGATGTTCGGTATACAGTGTATATATATTTTATTTCAGGAAAATAGTTCATAATATGTTTTCAAATTTTCTGACAGTTTATAGCGCCCACGTGCGGAGTACTAACAAGGCTCCCTTCAGTCCCTGTATATTTCCCCCCCCCCCCCCATTTATAAATCTGTCGATTACGCACTACGTCGGGCTCACAGAAACCTGATGCATTCCTGGATATTTATAGTTTTGCAGATATTAGAGAGATCGAGAGACAGTGAGAGCAAGAGAAAGAGGATTAAAAAGAGACACAGATAAAATGGGTCAATGTCAAAACAATACCACAAATCATGGAATAATTACTTTTTGGAAAAGCAAAGGGCAGGCGTTGGCTTGGAATGCAATTGCGATTGTTGTGTCTCCTGTGAATCCTGCTTGTGATGCTCATCACAGCTGCATACATAGAAAGTGGGACACGAGTTTGAAGTACACTTGATGGTTCGGAAGAATTGTGAGAAAATTGACAGATTATTGAGAGTACGAGACAAAACAAACACACCCTCTAAAAAGTAATGACGACGAAAAATACTCGATTGAGGATTTGATACGGCGATAATTTTTTTTTCTTCTTCTATATAATGTATGCATGCTTAAAATTATGACGTATCCAGTAAGTATAGGGCGGGACTAGCAACCAACGATTGATGTATGGTTTGGGGGCCCGTAGGCCCCTGCCCCCAACCCCGAACATTTTTTTAAAATTACAAATACTTTGGCAGCCGTCACCTCATAATTTATAGGCAACGGAGGATCTATTAGGAAATTTCATATATTATCTAGTATTTGAGTGTCAAAATGTTACTCGCTCGATGAGGTAACGAGAAAATTGACACTCAAATCGTTATCTACCAATAAAATTACATTTGTAGGATTATTAACTAACCCCTCTCCCTCGTTTACACTCACTAGCCCAGTAGA
Organism: Strongylocentrotus purpuratus; assembly: GCF_000002235.5. Classification (NCBI taxonomy): domain Eukaryota; kingdom Metazoa; phylum Echinodermata; class Echinoidea; order Camarodonta; family Strongylocentrotidae; genus Strongylocentrotus; species Strongylocentrotus purpuratus. Next base: position 12,693,605 of record NW_022145596.1, read on the forward strand.
CGTCTTGTACATTTTCATTATTTTTGTTATAGCAGTGGACCTGTGCCATCTAGCTAACTAGTGTAGTATCAGATCGACTCTTCCGCAGTATATTGTCTTGAAGAAAGTGTACATGTGGGTGGGGATTCGAAAGTTCCTTTGAAGTTCATTTGACAGCTTTTCATGAGACAATAATATTGTGAGAAAAATATGTTTACTCCATGCTTGTCTTGACCCCTCTGCTAGCGTTTTTATAATTCAGTTTTTCGTTCTTTTGCCTCTCTCGAACTGGAGATATTTTAAACAAAATGAGTTATAAGCCTATAAAGTTATGTTAGAGCCGCCCCCTTGATGATGATGATGATGATGATGATGATTATTATTAACATTAGATTGTACGTTACCACCGAAACATTTTAATATCACCTGGTCGTATTACTGTTGGTTGCCCCCTCCCCCATTAGTTTTCAGTGCTAGTTACCGTCTCCGGTTGCCGACTCCTACCCCCCCCCCCAGTTTCCTCTGTCCTCCCTTTTCTCTCTTGCTCCCCTTTCGCTCACTTCTCCTTGAGTCCGCCCCTCTTTTCGTTCTTTCTCTCTCTCTCTCTCTCTCTCTCTCTCTTTAACTCAATCTCTCCCATTCTCTCTTTCTCTCTCCTGTTCCTCCTCCTCCTCCTCTATTCCCTCACTTTCCCTCTCCTCCTCCTTTTTTCTCTCTGAATAATGTCCACCTCTTCTCACAACCTGTCTTAGCTTTCTGCTTTTCTTTTTTTCCTTTTATCATTTCCATCTTCTTTTGCTCCTCCCGTCTCAGAAATCTGTCTTGAATTTTGACTGGAGACATGCAGTCACCTCGATCCCTGGACCTCGGAAATGGGTTATAATGACTTGGGATGGTCCCGAAACCTCCCACATCTGGTCTCTCCTTCTCCACCTGTTAGGTGTCATTTCTTAAAGCTGCAATACACGTTCGCGTTCTACCCTCAAAACAAACCGTATCTTTTTCGGCGCAGAATTTTGTTTTTACGTGTGTAACCATCGATTCTTCTTTTAAAGTTCCCCCGGGTCCACCACCCCGGATATTGGTTCCGGCTAACAATAGGACATCTACCGCTAAGACAAATATTTTGTAAAAGTTACTTTAAAAGGTATAAAATGTTGATTCAAATCATTCATATTTTCTATTATCATTGGAGATGTCATGTTCTTGATGTGGAATATATGAAAAGTCTTAAATACTTGAATTTTAATTTTGAATATATTTTATTTAAGGCTACATTTTTAAGTCCAACTTAGAGTTAAGTTCAACTTAGGATCTTTGTGAAACACCCCCTGGTCCCTATACCCGCACAATTCACTACCGGATATTCTTTCTATTCACGCTAGTGTTGTCTGGGGTAATTGTTGGGCATCCAGGAGACTTATTATTCATAACAAAAACACTGACAAGTTCAGTACATTATCATTTATTAACTTCACACTGCCTGCGATGGTATATTTTTATCAAAATGTCATTGGATACCTGCAAAATGGGTATACGACCTTTAAGTTTTCATGAAACTCTAGACTAAAAGGAAGCGCCCTACTACGACTTGTCGGTGGAAAGGAGCATATGGATAAGTCAAGAAAGATAAATGAGAGAGAGGTGTCGATTTGAAACATGTGGGAATTGTGAACGGTCTCTTGCCTTTTGACCCGGTGCGATTCACATCAGATTGCGAATTCTGTTGAAAACATAGTTATCAACTAGGTATAGGGTGTATAGAAAAAAGGCATTGCCAAATCACTCTGCTCATTTTTATATTTTAACCATAGTATTTAGTTTGAAGGGTTAAGGTTCAATGCATTCTTTGAATTAATGTCTAAAATTAAAATAATGTGGACCTTACTAATTGCTAGGTATCTTGGAATAAACCAATAGTACATACTGAATGTTTTGCAATGGTTTTACAGTAGCCTTCAGTCTACAGCTAGTTTTTTATGTTTGGGAGGGAGCCGCCGAGAAAAAAATGTGCCCAAAAGTGGAAAAGGACAATTTTCCTGATGGAATGTGGTATCATATATCATGATATCTAAACATCCGTTATTGAGGGAGGGGTGGAGGGAGGGAGGGATGGGGGGGGGGGGGGGAAGTGGTGGAGCAATTGTTCCTTCATATACACACATTAATACATTTACTAGCTATAATTCGGGTGTATACTTTGCATGTAAAAGCAACGAGTTTAACCTGTACAAAACGTTGTTGATTTACAGAAACCATTAATTTTCAATTAAGCATTAAAAGAACATTGTCATTCGGCTATCCCGGAAAATAGCGTGTTTCATGTATCTACCAGACTACTATGTGGTCAGTCTTTTACGATAACAAATTGTAATAGCATATTACTTTGCTCACTGTGCTTGCATGTAATAATATTGATAGGACATTGCATGAATGATTTATTTCGTAAACATAAAATGGACTATAGGATTTTTATAATACAAGATATCTATTTGTAACAAAATATAAATATATATACATGCATTCACCTGGAATGGCAATGATATAGCTTTATGTTGTAACACCTTGTCTACTGAGTACTTCTTTGCGAGGTATTTGTAAATGTACACAGACAACCGCTTCTGACACTAACAGATTTGAAGCCCGTTTGCTATTTGTGTTAATTTAACCTTTCACTGTTATCTGTATTTGTATCGAGTCCCATCGGAACCGCTTTAAATCACTAGGACTATCCTTTTCATCCTTTTGTTGTTCCTGTTCGCCAAGATATTTTTCGATGTTTTACGCGACCCCGTGACCTTAGTAAAAGGGGAGGGCTTTACTCTTGTCAAAACCAATCGAAACATATAACATTGTATCGGTGCAGGCGCCGCGGAACGATTTTATAAGGTGATGGGGTGCGCAACAGGGGCTGCTAAGTGGACGGAAAGTGGGAGGGGGGCTCAAAGTGTGTATAGTGGCCATCCGTGTGGGTCCCAAGCTTCTAGCCGTGCGGTGATGTAATGGTAAGCGAGGGGGGGGGGGGGTGCTCGATAATTCTGAGCCCCCCCCCCCCCCCATTTTTAATCAGACAGCACCAAGTCTAGGCTTATTTTTCAATTTGAATAGAGTCCAAGACTGTATAGTGAGTTTCCTACAAAGTAGCGTTTTTCGCAACGATAACTACATAAAGCTACATTTCTACGAAATTATACTCTTTTTTTGTATTCATCTCAACTACAATTTTCGACCAGCTGTTGGTACGTTAATCGGCATCATTTCCAACTCCATGATGTCAGAGACCTTGTACGCCCCATGAAACATCAGGTGGTGACAATATGTCATGTGACGCAGGTCATGAACTCTGCCCAGTTGGAAAACTAAAGTCGATTTTTAGTCGGAAATACTTTACATTATTATTGAGATGATACTAAATGTCTGTAGGGTCATTCGTCATGTTTATTTTGAGGCATTATATTGAGGAATGTTTGAGAAGTTATTGGAAAGTTAGAAGTTTCACATGAAAATCGAAAGTCAATTTCACCTGGATCGTGATTGGTCGAAAGTAAACCCGTGGTAATAACTGACGGGCCTCTGGGTGATTGTAAAGGGCCTTGACAAAAATTCACTGGCGCTAACTTTCTGACCTTTTATGCGTCATCTCCTTTCGTGTCTATGCAGTCTCATGTCACATTCAATTTGAAACGTTGATATCGAAGATTATTGAAGAGGTATCTCATCATTTTGGGTGGAAGTTTTCGAGACCATAATGGTCAAAACCTGGCGCAGAACATCTGTTCGTTGGTTCGTAACTCTCCCGAGCCGCGCATTATTGTGCTAACTAACTGACACTTCAAGCGATGACCGCTCCTGGAAAGCTTTGCAACTTTCTTCCTTTTGAACAGCTGAAGCCTGAAATCAGACATATTTATTGCACTTTCTTACATGAACTGAAAACGGCTAAAATTGCGCAATTAAAACTGGATGGTTCTAACCATGAACGATGGCAGAGACTTTAAAAAATCAAGGAGTAACCGGGGAGCTGAGGTAACTCCTTAGAAAAATCAACCAAATCACCTTCTCAAATGCGCAACAACTGCAATGTCGCATTACGTAATGCGAACGTCATTTCCATAGGATATGCAGAATATTATTGAAATTACCCTTGAGTTGATTTCTCGAAAGTCTTTGCGATCGTGGTGGTTTCGCCTTTTAGCTTACGGTCAAGAGCAAGATTTTATGGGGTCAAAGTTTGGTCCAATTCGTTCGTGACCTCTTTAAAGACTTGACGTCAGTAAGATGAAATCTTTGAAATTATAGGATTGAGTAAACTGGATTCGGAGAAATCTACCTACTTAGGACTGAGGCCAAGGTTATCCTGAACCGTAATCTAATAACGATTCAAAGTCAAAGTTTGACATTTCCAGAATGGTCAGCTGTGAAACGATCCTTGACCATTTGAATCTTGTTAGGAACTTGACTTTCTCAGAACTTTTAACAAGTAGGTCTAGGCCCTTATGGTCACGGACAAGGGCGCGAGTGACGGTATAGGATGAAGTTGTTCATGCACATTTCATGAGAATATGTTTAACATATTGATGAAATTATTGGATCAGTGCCAGTGGGGATTTGAAAACTTGGTTCCACTTTATTGGCACTCAAGACCATTCTCTCGATGCATGGTTGTTGGTGATAATGTTTCATGATGATGATGATTTAGTACTGCTATATAACATAAATTAAATATGGTGTATACCCCTCTCTCACTCCCTCTCCCCCCCCCCCCTCCCACCCGTCACGGGGGTTGCCCAGATACATTACTCTTAATTTAGGGGAGGATCACATTTCTTGACCAATTTCTTGCTACGCCAATGTGGTGTTGTTAGTGTGTGTTTTGTTTGGGGTTGGGGGGGGGGGCGGTTCCAGGGAATACAGGAAAGAAATTCGATACAGCAATAATGAGCGTCGTATGAGTAACCATTTCTATAGCATCTGCAAATGATTTAAAATGGAGACATAAATGTTTTGACTCTCGTCTCCTACCGGAAATAAACTATGATTATGTAGGTCTACAGACAATACATTGGATACTAGGAAAGTTTTTAATAGACTGCAATGACAAACAAAAAATGACACATGAGCGGTTCTAGACTGATATGCTTTTTGGAAAGAAAAGGGAAAGAAGAAAGGGGAAAGAAGAAAGGGGAAAGAAGAAAGGGGAAAGAAGAAAGGGGAAAGAAGAAAGGGGAAAGAAGAAAAAGGGGAAAGAAGAAAGGGGGAAAGAAGAAAAGGGGAAAGAAGAAAAGGGGAAAGAAGAAAAAGGGGGAAAGAAGAAAGGGGAAAGAAGAAAGGGGAAAGAAGAAAGGGGAAAGAAGAAAGGGGAAAGAAGAAAGGGGAAAGAAGAAAGAGGAAAGAAGAAAAGGGAAAGAAGAAAGGGGAAAGAAGAAAGGGGAAAGAAGAAAGATATAAATAAATGAAAAACATAATTTTTTAATCAATCACCTGTTACTGTTTAGCGTTGTCTTTATTATGTAGAAGGGGAAAGAAGAAAGGGGAAAGAAGAAAGGGGAAAGAAGAAAGGGGAAAGAAGAAAGGGGAAAGAAGAAAGGGGAAAGAAGAAAGGGGAAAGAAGAAAGGGCAAAGAAGAAAGGGCAAAGAAGAAAGGGCAAAGAAGAAAGGGGAAAGAAGAAAGGGGAAAGAAGAAAAGGGAAAGAAGAAGGGGAAAGAAGAAAGGGGAAAGAAGAAAGGGGAAAGAAGAAAGGGGAAAGAAGAAAGGGGAAAGAAGAAAGGGGAAAGAAGAAAGAGGAAAGAAGAAAAGGGAAAGAAGAAAGGGGAAAGAAGAAAGATATAAATAAATGAAAAACATAATTTTTTAATCAATCACCTGTTACTGTTTAGCGTTGTCTTTATTATGTAGAACTTATTTCATTTCTTCTATTGCGAATTGTCTCACCATCGCTCAGATTTTCTCATGTGATAAAACAACAATCATTTTTTTTTGTATCCAATCTACATTTGCCAACACACTCCCTGTGGTGTAGATGACAAGGAAAAAACCAAAAGAAGAAATTCGGTGGGAGATATATAAATTAGATAGGAAAAGAATTATGAGAAAAGAGATGCCATTTAAACCCTAAAAGCGAAGGCGTTATCAAGACCCTGACCCCCTCCCCTTTCGTCCGACAGAAGAGACCAGTGCCCCCTCCCCAGTTAACAAAATGGGGCATTATTGCCTTGAACTCTCCGACAACTACATCCAACTTTGGAATTGGAAGTTGATATTCAATTCTCTTTGTGGTATTGCTAAGACCAGTGACCTTGGTAATATATTTACCAGTTCTCCACCACCGTTTTGATTTAATTCAATTTGTGGCAACAACAAATAGACAATCTGATTTAAGTAATTGCAATTTTGTTGTTGACAGAATAGTTAAGTGCTCCAATCTGTGAAGGTTTTTTTTTTCTTTTTTTTTCAGTCGCACTGTAAGTTAATACTTTTCAGGAGGGGGTATTTATTCTCTTATTATTAGTTGACGGATCAAATAAGCCTTCAATGATGATCGAAATTTGAAATGACGTGTAAGCGATCAGATTTTCTGGTGAAATAAATGTCTCTGTAATCTGGGAAATTGTTGAGTTTACTGCCACGGGCCCACGGTGTCAAAGTCCTGTACTAAGGCCGATGTTGGAAGTATTCAGGAGAAACAAATAGACCGAAAAATTATCACTTGTACAACGACATTTAAATCTGTTGAAATTTAGTTTTAATCTATTATCTTTGGCTGGAAATTCGAACATTTCTCATGGTTTCATGATATAATCTTTCAGCTTTGATTGCATAAAATTATTTCTTGTTCTCAAACATTTTTACTTATTTCTCGATAAGGATTAATTTTATAAGAGCAATTTATCATTTGCATTTCTCTTGAGGAAGCGCTAACAAGTTTTGTTAATGAAAGCAACCAGATTTTTGAGATAGAAAAATAAGATGGGGAAAGTGGCTAAGCCCAATTCTCTATTTTTTTTAAGGGAGGGGGGGGGGCGGCGAGCCATTCTAGGTGGTTGAACTTTAAGGGAGTAGGGAAGATAGAGAAGGATCATGTCTTTTTTTCGTGATATCTTTCCTCTCACTTTCAGAATATTTCTCTCTCTCTCTCTCTCTCTCTCTTGGTGTTTTTTTAAAAATCATTCGACCTGGAGTCGTGTGGGGCTTGATCCCCTATATATCTCGAATCTTTAGTTACATGAAATCATGCAAAACAGAAGAATCAAGAGAACGTCCAGTGACACAGCTGCCCAATATATTTAAAACTTCTCTCTATCTCTCTCTCTCTCTCTCTCTCTCTCTCTCACACACACACACACACTTTCTCTCTCTCTCTCTCTCCCTCTCTCTCACACACTCTCTCTCTCTCCCACTCTCTCTCTCTCTCACTCTCTCTATCTCTCTCTCAGGGTAATAAATATTCTCGGAAAATCGGCGTAAAATTACTTTCAATACCAATCTATCAAATATGGCATAATTTATTTGACAGGCCAAGGCTGGGAACCTGCCGTCCACACTCAATTTAAACCATAATAAAACCAAAAAAATATTGAATTTCTACAAATTGATTCAGATTATGGGAGAAGTAGAACATTTATCAGGTATTAACCTAGAATTGCCATTATCGTTTTCAGTTACGTTTCATCATGAGAGCGGCAGGGAAGTACACGTGGGCTTGTAGATTCTAAGAATTTAATTATATCTTCTTCTTTTTTGGCGAAATATTAGATTGTTTGCTGACCGTTTTCAAGTCCGCTCGCTATCCACAAAATCGGACATACAAAAGAAGTAATTATTTTTCAATTAAACAAATATCGAAATGGTTTGTGTAAGACTATTAGTTGAATGATCAATAAATATTTAACTATCGCATCAGGTACTTTTTATCAGGTCTTTTATTCTCAACAGCTGAATCTACAAAATGGCGACTGGTTTGAAACTGCTTGGGTTGCTCCTCTGCGTTGCCATGGCAGCGGGAGATCACCACATGTCAACGTTGGAGGACCTGGCGGAAATTCAGAGAGATCTCTACCTCAAGACATTCGAGTTCTTCAACTCGAGCGTGAGCACGGAGATGGGCAAAATGGTCGAGAAACTGAAGGCCCTTGAGTCAAGGCTAGACGATGTGGAAGGAAGACTACAAGATTATGGTAAATTCATATCAAGAAGTATTGCCTTCATAATAGTTATAAATGCTGAAGTTGAACAAGAGATGTATATTTTGTAAAGGGAATCCCAGTGAGTGGTTTTGATGCACCAACAAAATCATATCGAAGGTCAGAGCGAATGAGAACATAAATGAGAGAGAGAGAGAGAGAGAGAGAGAGAGAGAGAGAGAGAGAGAGAGAGAGAGAGAGAAAGGGGGGGGGGGAGTAAATATGAGTGACGGATATCACAATTTAAAGGAAATAAACGTAAATGTCAATTTTCAATTACATTTTTTGCATCAAAATTATGCAGATATTTTGCTATTTGGCACTATATTCGTAATTAATCTGTATAATTATCTCAGAAGTTTGATGCTTTGAGATCTTAAATATGAGAATAAGCATATACGTTTTGTGATATTGTGAAGTCTTTAATATTATCACTAAATATACGCCGGAGCTGATTTGATTTTAAAGAATCTTTTTACATGTTAGACGTCAGTAACCAAGAACATTGTTTTATCCATTGATGTATGTTATGGTTATTCTATAATTGTATTTGCTCTTTCATTTTGAATTTTGGTGAAACCTATATTATATTTTCCTCTGCTATTACCGAAAGGTTTTGACCGTTGTATTCTTGGATAGTGGAATAATTAACACAAAAATCGACTCCCCGTGGGATCTGCTTTGCATGAAAAAAATTCTTCTGGGCCACCATAGATATTTAGTCGCAATGTTTACCTCATGCATGTTGCTTCAGCTTTCTACAAAATAATGTCAATGGTCGATTTTTCATCACCAGCTTTGCATTAACTAAAATTGTAAATGAAAACGCATACATGAACCAATCTACTCGATGAATATGGTTTGTGCTTTCCACTTACATCTTTATAGGTAAATGTAGAGCAACGAGATTTTAGTTTATAGCACTCATTTGTACTAACTTTAGTGATACTCCAAGTGCTTACATAAACGCTTTTTGATGGAAGTGACTTATATTAAGTTGTCCATTACTAATGACCCTCTAGTAATGAACACAATCGTTGAAATAAAAGTGAGCCAAATTCGAGCCGAATCTGTTTTTTTTTTAAATCTGTTTCTACTGGCATTTTCACCGTGCATATACTTGTATCAAGTCGAAGCATTCGTGCGATAGAAAATGTATGCCTGCTAAATAAACATGAGAAAAATATAAATTTTGCATTTTCCTATCCAGGATGTATCAGTTTTAAAATAAATAATAAATGAAAATAACTGAGACATTTTGTCAGAGGAACACCGGCTCAGCAGTGGTCTTACCAACAGTAAGGGCCCGAGTTCGAAACTCTTTCAGTATACACTTGTCCCGGTATCAATTTCTCACTCTGTATTTCAGAAAGGCTTGCGGATTGAAACGTAGGTCCCAACATGCTTATCTACAAGCATTAATGTTTGTATAACACCACTCAGATTAGACATCAAATCAACATCAATCTGATTTCAGTGGGTGTTAGTTATTATTCTGGTTCATTAATAATTAGTGGCAATTAGGAGTGCATCCACCGGCTTCTCCACTCTTCAACCGCCGTTACCGTGATTGCTGTGTTTTAAATGGTTACGTGATCAGCTGGATTATGTACATATAGAGTAGATTCATTGTAGGTTCATTAGATTCATTATCATCGATTTTTCTTTGTCGCCCTCATCGTTATAATGCATACCACCACCACCACCATCATCATCATCATCATCATCGACACTATCCCCATCACTATCACCACTAGTTTTAGTGTACTTGTGATCAACTACCATCACCATCATGACCGTCATCAACATCATCATCAAAACCAATCATCACCACCACCATCATCCTCATATTCATACTCATCATAATTATCATCACCATTATCATCACCATCATCATCACCATCATCATCATCATCATCATTATCGTCATCATCATCATCATCATCATCATCATCATCATCGTGGTCGTCGCCATATTCGTCGTCATCATCATCATCATCCCCACCTCCACCACCGGTGTCACCAAAACTGCCCCCGTTACGATCACCATTACTGTCATCACCATTCCTGACACGTAATACCAGCAAAAGCACCACCACTCCAAAAATCATCCTCATCTAAACCACAGTAGTTACCAATACTGGTTGCTATTTTCCTTCATTATAACCCTGTCACTTGTAATGCCATGTACATTCATTTATCACTTTCAAAAGTGTTTTGGATCATTTTTGGATCATCGCCACCTTATTAAACCCTTTTCATGCCACCCTAACCTACATTACCCACCCAACCGAGCACCATGCTGAAAAGGGTAAAATGAAGGAGAGTGAATCGTCTCCCGTCCGGGACTATACTGTTTTGCAAATGTTTTATTTTACTTCTAGAACCTGTGTTTGATATCTTGTTTTGTAGATTGTTTATACTCGTATACAAGATTTCACTCTTCTCAGACAGCGTAGTGATTAGGCTTACACTTTAGCACCAAGTCTAAAATAGCTACCCAAAAATGTAGGCTATTATTAGCAGTGCGAAGCCGATTTGCAGCAGGGGTGTAGAACTGTGACTCGACTCCCGTTTAAAATATTACTCCAGAAAATATGGGCTTTGTAGAGTTTGGTCGGCAAATCTCACATACATAAAAACAAAATGTTGCTATTCTTTTCTTGCTTGTTGGTAACATTTCACGTTCTTTGCTGACATTAATGTCAAATTTGGTCCGACCCCCAATCAAAACGGTCTGGCGACGCCCCTAATATAGAGAATGAACCCGTGATCGACATGGGTGTCAACTTGATTTTGATCCTGGACGGGATATGATTCTCTCTCTGGCATTGTCTGGGCGCTTCGCTTATATCATCACCATCGTCGTCATCATCACCGCATTCATCAGCCTTGGAAAGCAAGAGCCCGCTCGCATCATCAAAACGTCGCCAATCACTCGAAGAAGTATTTATAATCATTTAAAAAATGCTGCTTCTATATTTATTTTCGAGCATTCAGGGTTAATATCCGTCAGGGCAATCCACATTATATTTTTTTGATGTTTTACTCTTCAGATTTGGGTTTTTAAAAAGGAATCATAAAAAGAAAAAAATTGTTTCCCCAAAATATGGAATGCATTAATAATTCTTGAAATAATTGTTTAATACCTTTAGGTATAGTGAATCACTTGAACAAAAGCCTCCCTCTCCCCTCCTAAAAAAAAACACAACAACAGCCGATAATTTCATTTTGTATTAATATTAAAAACCCATTCTAGTAGTAATTCCTCTAGATAGATGCTTTATTGGATGTCCTGGTTCTGGAGCATGAAATTGTATTTTTCTTTAGTTGTGCCAAGTGACTTATTATACTTTATAGCATGGCTTACAAAAAAAATGTCTGAGCTAGTACGCCACATTTCATTTTGCTTTTATTTGAACCAAGAAGAGGTTGAAAAACCCTTTATCTCACGTAAGGGGACACCTAGGTGACCCACGACATTAAATCTGTCAAAATCAAGCAGATTTATTTCACATGAAAAGTCTCTTTACAGCATAAACAAATCACCATTATGATTCCAAAATTTTCCTCGCTATACCCCAAGGTACAAATATCACCATCAATTACATTTTGGAGCCCCATAAAAGTTGCATAAAAGCATAAAAGAGAGGCGATTATTTTACTTTCAACGGATTAGATTTATTTGTCTGTTTTGCAATATAATTGAAATAGGAAATACAGAGGTAAATTGTATATTTCTAAATGGAAATAAAGTTTGAATTGTCAGTGAAACATGGGTGAAATTAATAGATAAATCGAATGATTAAAATGATTCCCTTTAAGCTTTTAAGATCCCTCCATCGGAGTTGGCGTCTTCTTGCGACGCGGAGCGGGCTCTTGCTCGCCTCAACTCGTCGCTTGCGTCATGGTACGAGCGTCTGACGCAACGCCTGGCTTCCATAGAAGATACCATACGCTTCATTGCCGTCTCAGAAACAAGTGGTATGTTCAGTATGTTCAGCATGTTCCGAGTGGTATTAGCGGTACTTAGATTGTATTTCCCGTTGCACACGGGGCTTCATTTACTGACGGAGGACTGCGTCATCGACTGACGCGGGCTCTGACGCGCCATGTGAGAATACCCTCCCTTGTATGAAGTGAATGTTACATAAACAGTGCAACGATCGCTTTAAATGATTTTTGGCGCATGTTCTCATTGCCCTCACATGCTTGATTAGCGCAGGTAATGACGCAATCGACCTAACGCCTCGTGTGCAGCGGGCATAGCCTAATAGGTCACCCCCTCCCGGGACCTCCTCCCCCTTTGGAAAGAACATTGCTGCAGTCTATGATTTCCAAAAGTACGTGGATAGTTGCGGTTCCGTCCACCTATCCCACCCACCCAACCCCCCCCCCCCCCCCCCCTCCCCACGTCCATCATTTCTGACAACCCTGGATCGGCCTCTGACGAATTTTCTTAGAATTGTCAGGATAAAAGAGTGGAAGTGTCATCCCGCATGTCGAATTTCGGAATAATTTTGTAATTTGCCTAAAAAGTAGGTACGATGGTGTTTGGAACTATGAAATGAAGTTACTAAGAACATACATTTTAAATTCTGAAACTTTCACAAGTCATGTGAGCGCATTTGTTATGCCTTCTTTTTTGTTTTACCTCAAAAAGGTCCTAATCAATAAGGTTGGAGTTTTGTCATCATATTTCACGCTTTGCCGGCAAAATACGTACTCTAGTATTTATGTTCAAATCATTATTTGTCAGCACATTTGTGCAGGCAGGCACCCTTTCCAATCCATATACATCATGAGTATCAATACATAGGTGTGTTTCTGTATCAAGTCGCATGTTTCGTAGCCAAGTTGTCTGCAAATGATAAGACTTAGGCTTAAAAAAAATTGTTTTAAAATAAAGCCAAGATTGAAGTTGATTTCTCACACAGTATCGCTTAAAAACTTTATACATCAGTCACACCAATAACTTGAAAACCGACAAGAGACCGAACAAATATTTGCATTATCCCAAATATCCAAGAGTTGGTCGGTTTGGACTCGGAGTGGAGTCGGTTTGGCGGTTTGACTGATGTATAAATGTTTAGATCAGACATCTCATTCACATCAACGAAACCGACACCGGACTGACTACAGACCGAACATATAACCCGAAATGTCCAAGAATCGGTCGGTTCGGAGTCAGTGTGGATTCGGTTAGGCGGTGTGACTGACGTCTCTTACGTGCAGACCTGGCACTTTCGAAACCTGCACGACAGGCTACCGAAATATGATATGAAGAAGATTCGTAAAGAGCGTGCGGGGAAAAAAAGAAATCATTTTGTGACCACCTGTTGCGACTTTCACTACCGGAATTCATGACTTTGTCGCACAATATCATTGACCCCTGGCATGCTCATCTTCTATCACGATGTTTTCTATGTTAAAGGTACTCTGTCCCATTTGCAGCAAACACCAACATCTGTAGAACTTTGCAGGAATTTTGAATATGTCACGTACGTCCTATCTGTGCGTTAGCAGTGAGTTAATATTCAAAAGGGCATATGAGCATTAAATTTTGTCTACATCAATAACCCACTTCTTGTTTTGGCCAAATTGAACTTATTGAATCTTTGCGCAGCACAAAACGTACGACCATTCAGTACAAGGGTCTGAAATCAGACTACTACTAAATGGATTGCAAACACTAAAGTCGATTTGACAACTTTTGGTCGTTATTTTCACACTTAAAGATAAGTTCAAGCCCTCTTTCTTTTAAGGCAGTTCTAAATTAGCATTATCTTTCAAATACCGTTGGAATTTAACCTTTGATTGAGCTCTAGTAAAGTTGAAGATATAGTTGGGAGCTTTCTTTTTCGATTTATGTCAGTTTGAAAGAATATCTTATTAGTGTCTCCTGAACAAGATTGCTAGTAATTATTGTCCTAATAAGCGAAATTATGACGGAAAGTTTGGACCAAACATTCATACCGTTTGTTTGTGTATATTCGTTTTGGTGCGTAGTGCGTGTGATTTTCAATTTGATCATTGCGAAACATCACATGATACATCAAATCTCATGTACTGAGGAATCAACATTCCCCACTGCTTCCAGACAGTTTCTGTCACAAATAAATCACATGACCAGTGTTCAACTTTAACTTCAAGGTCACACCCTGTTTATTGTCATGTGATGTTAAGGCTGAACATGATGCGATGTCTTGAGGGTTGCTATTCAAAAGAATATGAGACAATTTGAGCATTTTAGAATGCTACGGCCCGGGCTATATACGGCATTTTTATTAATGCCAAATGTCACGTTTGAGAAATATTCGCCCTAGCAAATCATAGGAGCGGGAGGGGGCAGCGGCGTGTTATAGCCCCGGGGAGGGGTTGAAGGGAGGGGAAGGGCACTCGAGATGCATCGATTGTATTTGAGGTATTGGGTCTTTCTTTTGGGAGACATTTTGTGATTATTTTATGGGGCACTTGCGGCAGTTTCGCATGTTTTCTTGAGCTTCTCCCCATGCACTTTCCAGAGATTGAGATTTTCATACATTTCCCGGTTTCATGTCAGTCAGTCGATAGATGAATCTTTAAAAAGTATTTTTAAAAAGGGCATAGAGTATCAGATGTAGAATAAATTATATCGTTTTTGCAACGCATTCTTCGTACAATTATTATAATACTAACATGCGTTGGAAATAATTTGTGTGTGTGGGAAAAGATCATTATCAAGGTAGTCACATGGAAAACATGAATATCTAAATCTAAACTTGACTGATTATACCAAAACCGTTGAGAAGAAATAGGTAACATCTGTTCGTGACGAATCATTCGAAGGCTTGTCGATATCCTCCCATGCAGTGGCAATTTTTGTATCAGGGTCGCGGAGGGACCAGGGCACAGATTGGCATAAGAGGGGGTAAGATCCACATTTCAAATTTCTTTCACGAATCTTTATTGATTTGACGGGAAATTTGAAAAAATTTAGACCCTGTTTTTCAGACTCATCTTGTCGATAGTTTTTAGATTCAGGCTGGGAGATGGTGACCTGTTAATATCGAGCCGACTAGGTCCTGGCCCTTAAAGTCACAGTAGCTACTTGCGCCCTCTATATAACAAACAATGCCTATATAATCGGTGACTATTTGTCCCTCATGATCCTCTTTTTCTTATGTTATTTGAGAGCTGAGTTGATGATATAACCAAGTGTCCAGTGACCTTGCAGGGTGGTCTGATCACTCCTTTACACTAGTACAGATGGCCTTTAAATTGTGGGTGAATGGCACGCCCTGTCAGAGGTCGGGATAAGCCTTGGGGGGGGGGCAATAATCAACACAGATACATAGTTATTTTCGTTAATTTCGTTATAGTTTTTATTTTATTTTATACCTCATAAGAAAGAAAAAGAGGGTCCTACGAACTTTCTTAGGCTTGTTAAATTTTTTCTCGTAGTATTTTGTCTAATAACACAAGTGTCATAATTTCGGACCTTTAAACAATGTACACCGATCGGATATCAGAATCCTGTGAATGCCTTTCATATGATCTCCTTGACTAGTTTCCTAAATGAACATCAGTCCTTTTATTTTTGAAGATTACTCATAGACACCGAAATGTTGTCTCTTCTCAGGGACGTCACTAGAGGGCGTGTGCGATTTAACACTCATCAATTATTCTTCCTTGAAGAAAAAAAGAATGTGAAACTTAATTTTATAAGCCTCTTTTAATCAAATGGACCAAACTGAATATTTAGTCTTTCGACGTTAGCCCCCTCCCCCCCCCCCCTCCCCTCGTAAAAACAATCTGAACGGCAAGTTAATTTTTCAAACCTTATTTCTTTGTCGGAAAAAATGGTGACTATTTATTCTTGTTGGAAAATCATTGGCTGACTTGTGAGCAAATTTAACCCCCCCCCCTCATCCTCAATATCGTCCAGTCTTAGAAATGAGAGAAGAAAAAAGAAAAAACAGAAAGTATTACAAAGCCCACCTGCCCGGCTTTTTTCCTCTGAGCAGAGGTTAATGTGTCTTGGTGATGGAGCAAATTTTACTCGGCATCATTTTAACTTTGAAAGGTTTGAAGTTCATCAGGGTTTTTTTTCTTCTGGAGGCTAATTTTTCAAACCAAACATTCTTCAAACATTACTGGAACATGTCCATGAGCTTGGATATGACCTTTCATCACCTAAGCAACTAATGTATATAAACAAACTTTGATTTGATTTACATCCTCACTACATCAACTTTTCAAAGTCATTGAATATATACAGTATCAATAAAGGGTGTTTCCAAGTGCGTAGCCAGGATTTCATTTTAGGGGGGCGGTAGTGAGCACGCGAAGCGTGCGAACCACTTACAGAGCGCGCGTAGCGCGCTCCGGAAGCTTTGACGTTTCATCAAATTATTAGAGAAAGAAGACGATTCGTTGGGCCGTTCTCGACTCTTAATCCTTATCTAAATTCAGTTTCCTTTGACGTTTCATCAAAATATTAGAGAAAGAAGACGATTCGTTGTACCGTCCTCGACTCTTAATCCTAGTTTGAATCAAGATCCCCTTCCCTCGCGGGTAGCGCGGAAGCTCTGACGTTTCATTAGATTATTAAAGAAAGAAGACGATTCGTTGTACCATTCTCGATCGACTCTTAATCCTCGTCTGAATTCAGTCGTACCGATTCGTTGTACCGTTTTCGACTCTTAATCCTTTTTCTTCCTACGTCCTCTTCCTTTCTTCTGGTTATCTCTTTTTTCTTTTTTTTTGGCCGGCGTTTTTTCGGGGGCGATCGCCCCCCGCCCCCCCCCCCTGGCTACGCGCCTGGGTGTTTCTATGAGTTGTTGGGAGACACGCACCCCTTTTTTAACGGCAAATCTTACAATAATAATTATATGTGCTTATACTGTATAGCGCCTAACACTTTATCAGAACTCTCTGAGCGCTCTACAATAATGCGGCATAATTACCCTGGCTTTAGCAGAGCAGCTGCCACGCGCTCTGCGTTTCAAGGAATAAATACCTTTACTTTTTTTTTACAATAGGGTAGTCTGTTGCAGAGAGCTCTGCAATGTTTGTTTTTAATGTGCATGCAGGTCCCTCTGTAAGAGACTATCCTGCATTCGCATTAAAAAAAAAAAACTTTTCCCATTAAAAAAAACAGACCATAATACAAAGATTCTAAAAGGCTGAAAGGTTAACAAATTAAACGTATATAAATCAGCTGACAATCCATTATGAGAAAGTGTGATACAAATACCGTGCAAACTAAACTGCCTTAATTTGACCATTACACAGAACGTAACATAAAGCTGTGACTGGATGACTGCCCCCGGACCACTGCACAACGGAAAACTGTCTCCTATAACAGTCACCCTATAAAATTATATTATAATTATTTCTCTAACTCTTTTCTGTATATGCTTTATATGTTTCCTATATTATACGTGTTGTATTTTTCTTGTATACCCTGTCAGTGACATAGTTGTGTATTGTTTACTACATTGTGTCATGGACCTGGGTTCAAACGTTTATACTTCTTTGTTTATTACGCTGAATAAAGATGATATATATATACTCCTTTTTTAGCAATAATCACGACGGACTACTGCCTCAATAACAGCTATCTCATAACAAGAACCCCCCCCCCCACCTCCAGGACAACTAATCCCTAAACACACCCTTGTTTATATGATGTGTAGTATAGTTGTTCATTCACTTGGCTTTTAATCATTAGGTTGAGGGTTCGAATCTCTGCACGTTGCGTATATCTTTACACAAGCATTTTATCTACGGTTCTTTCTCTCTCTCTCTCTCTCTCTCTCTCTCTCTCTCTCTCTCTCTCTCTCTCTCTCTCTCCCTCTCTATCTCTCTCATTATTAACACGACCTACTCTGTTGTATATCCTGTAGAAATCATATTCGAATGACGTTACACGTCATTTTAATGTTCACACATACCAAATGGAGATTAACAAAGTCATGGAATTGCCTTAGTAGGTTGATTTTTCGAAAGTTTTCGCGATCGTGCTAATAATAATTTACTATAGGGTAGTTGTCCGGGTTGAGGTATATAGGATGTAGTTGTCATATGTTCCTAAACTAACATCTTCCTTATGTTTATAAAAACAATATTTGACTTTATGACTCGTCTTTTGTTCCTATGTCTTCCTGGACAGCTGCCCGAACAGGCAACGACAATGAAGTGCCCGTATCCGGCGAGTTAGAGGACGGACCTGAACCGGTACCAGTAGTGAACCGGCCCGTCACCACCACCACCAGAAAGGTAATTCTTTCGTAACCACGTTTATCATATCTTTCTTTTACAGATGATTGTGTTAATTAACGACCTGCGTTTTTCATTGGGAATTGACACCATTTTGGGTGTTTCTGTTTACCCAATAGATGGCGACGTCAGTCGCTCAGTGTGAACTATACTTTTATGATCAACATTTGATGCATTTGATGCACTGCGCCCTCTAACAATCGCTCCGTATTAAAGGGAATCTCATCATAACGTTACCCTCAGACACGAAATTCGAAGACAAGCTGGAGTACATTTCCGGTAGGTCACAGTTTAGCTGCCTGGAAGACTTCCTGTACACATAATAACTGTTAGTTTATAGTCAGAACAGCGTTAACTCAATCATACCAAATAACACAGAGTTAACACCCTTCTGGCTCTCAACAGCTCAACCAACTTTGGTGTCAGCAACTTATGAGGCAATAATAACGGAAAGAGACATCAGTAATATTGTCAAACTGACTCCAAACCGACTCCAACCGACTGGTTTTTAGCCATTGGAGGTTATGTAATTATTGGTGTCGATCTCGTTTGTGTCACTTTGGTATCAAGCAGTTCAAATCTATTACTGTATTGAATCGGTTGCAAAGAATTTTGATTTGGAAACAAAACTCGAATTCATTTTCAATACCCTATATCATTGCCTTAGAAAGTCATGTTCAGATGATGTACTGAGTCATGTTCCTTTTCTAACATTTCACAATGCGACGCTCAAAGCAATTGAATTGACCTGGGACTGAATTGTGGAAGTTTTTACATGGTGTTATACTGTATGGTGTTGTACTGTATAGTAAGCATTTTTCGTTACAGTATTCAATCTATGATCATTTCCTCTCTATATTCCTAAAATGGCGGTTGAAAATGCGTATTACATGACTTGTGTATTTAAAAAAAAAAAATATTATTCATATTTAAAACGTCATTTAGCAGGGTGAATATATTATTCCTTTTAATATCCTCGGTATATGACGTTGAATCATATGCCGATTAATACATAATCTCTTGACATAAGTGATAAGGCACCAATATTACAAAATAATTTAATGACATGACCGTTGGTGGCGTTGTTTCAATCGCTATGTGGAATACAGGCGACCGTGGTGATGGAAACGGTACCCAAGCCGAGCACAGCTGAACCTTTGACTAGGAAGGCGACCACCATGGCCAAAGAGGTATTTTGACTACACAAACCTTCATGTGACATCGTTGTCTTCTCATCCGTGTGTGTCA
This sequence comes from Strongylocentrotus purpuratus, assembly GCF_000002235.5. Taxonomy (NCBI): domain Eukaryota; kingdom Metazoa; phylum Echinodermata; class Echinoidea; order Camarodonta; family Strongylocentrotidae; genus Strongylocentrotus; species Strongylocentrotus purpuratus. The sequence continues at coordinate 12,713,276 of NW_022145596.1, forward strand.
ATAATCTTCATAACGTTTTGTTTTTATTTGTTTGAAACCATAACTGTTGTTTGTCTAAGTGATCATGATTACTTTTCCTGTCATGTTCCTTTCTAATGTTTAGTTCTAAATTGGCGGTTGAAAATGCGTGTCTAACTGTTAAATGTATATAATTGATTTTATTGTTATTCATATTTTAAACACCCTTGAACTTGGTGTATATTATTTATTTTAATATCCTCGGTATGTCATTGAATTATAAGCCTAAGTAAGTAAGTATACATATTCTGTTGTCATACGTGATAAAGACACCAATATGACATGACCGTTGGTGGCGTTGTTTCAATCGCTGTATGGAATATAGACGACCATGATGGAAACGACGATGGGAGCGATGATGGAAACGATGATGGAAACGATGATGGAAACGATGATGGAGACGACACCGAAGCCGGTCACAGCTCAGCGTTCTGAGCGTTCGACTAAGAAGGCGACCATCATGACCACCGAGGTATTTTGACTCCACAAACCTTCACGTGACATCGTTGTCTTCTTATCCGTGTGTGTCAATAATATTCATAACGTTTTGTTTATTTGTTTGACACCATAAAAATTGTCCTGTTGATCATGATTAATTTTTTTAACGAATAATATTTCATATAATTTCTAGTTTTTAAATTTGATCCGTCAAGCTGTCGTGTTTTAATGTTATCTCTTTATTAATTAAAGTTGTCATAATTTTCATCATCATCTTTGAACACCAGCTTCATCAACATCATCATCATAATCGGTATTTTTTGTTGTCATTTTCGTTCATCGTCTCTTTTGTGTGGATAACTTAATTTTTTTATAAAATTCAGATTCATCGATAATGATTTTCCCCGTTTAGTTATCGTTTTTTCAGTATTTTGTCCATTGCCTCGTGTATGGCATCATTGTCAATCATATGTATGACTGAATTGTTCAATAAGATTCATTAATAATTTCGCATTTTTGTATTATTAATTTTCATATAACATAAACTCAAATGTTTCGTGTAGCATTGTGGTTGTTAGCATTCTTTCAATTGCATTAATATTGATACGATTTCTTTACTAAATTTCATTTCTATATTTAACTCCAGGGAATTACTGTAACTCAGTTCGTGTGGCATACTTGATGATCATAAATTTTCTATACGTTGGTGATAATCTCCTTGATTCAACAATATTGATGTAATTTTGTGTTGTAACCCATGTTTCGTGTGACAACATTATGTATGTGTTGATAACTTTAATAACAATCTTCCATAATTATTCATTCAATGATAATGTGTGTGATAATGTCGATTTCTTTTCATTCTTTCATTGTCAGTCATCTGTATGTGAGGATAACTTATATCTTTGTGATTTCTAACAATGTTCATTTCTTTCAATGGTGATTCAGAGGTGTATTGTGTTTTGAAGTATGTGTAATGCGGTACCATAGTAATTCATCAGCGTGGGTGTTTTGATATAGATCTTCAGGATTCATCTATATTGAAGTGTTTTCTCTACTAACGGTGATTTCTTCTTCCTTCTATATGTTTCTAATACTGATCAACAAGCATCATTTTACTAACTACATTTTATTTTTCTATTTGTAATACAACAAGAATTAGTAATGTTTTGATACTGGTAATAATGATTTCTGCTACACCGACGTCTCTTCTGTTTTTCGGCAATGCTCATTCTTTAGACTCAGACGAATCGCAGGAACATTACACAATTCCAAATGGAGCGTTGGACCATATTTGCTAACAAGCCCCCCCCCTCCCAAAAAAAAATCGTCATATATTCTCATTCGTCGACAACAAAATTTAAAAAAGAAAAGTTCCTCTTATTTTCAAATTCGCTGACATGAGTTGAGATCAAATTTCCAAGGGGCACCACCAACAAGGATAAGGTCTCCATATTTTCCAACAAATTGGGATCTTCTGACAGACTTTTGGAGTATTCTTCAGTAATCACCAAACAACAACTTTTCAAGTTCTGTTTATTTAATGTTCAATCTTGAAACAGTCGTTCCATTTCGATGTAAGTATTAGGATGCAAGCAACCTCTACGAGTAAACGTTGTATTATTACATTTGTATAATTAGATTTGATTTTTTTAAATGTTTAAAAAAATTAGTTGTTGATGATAGTTAAAATTGACTAATTGCCATGAAAACCCTAATTAATAACAACAACAACTGTGATAACATGTTGTTGTTTCCTTTTTATGGTCATTTTGCACGTGTTCTTACGTTGGCTACGTGGGTAGACTTTCTACACTGGAATCTAATGAATAAAATTACATTTACTTATAATTTGGTTTGGTTAAGTAAAATGGTTTATCTCGTATTTAGATAATAATTATCTGAGCGTTTTCACTTTATCAAGCCAAAATAATTGGCCACAATGTCATCATAAAGCAAATTTGGCACCAGCGTGATCAGTATAAAAACGAATACAGCGTGTAAATCGTTGGAAAACTTTTAGGGGCCCGAATATGGAAAACGGCAAACTTTGTCGAGGCTTTAGGCTTTTGTTGGCTTTAAGTACTCGAGCCAACTTCATGTGCTTAATTTATGGCGATGACAAGGTGTACCTACAATTCATTCATAACGCGTTGCTTTTATCTTGCAGCCGGCCCGCCCGGCCAGAACAACAACAACACGCGCCACAACCACCAGGAGAAGGAAAACTACCACCACCCCACCACCCACCACAACAACCATGCCTCCTACCACCACACCCACCACCACTGTGCCTCCTACCACTACACCCATCCCGACAACCACGCCCATGCCAACCCCGCTTAACTGTGCCGAGGTGGCTCAACGAGGAGAGACTGTATCTGGTTCGTTTCTCATCGATCCCATGCAAAATGGAAATTCTTTCCGCGCCCATTGTGAGCTTCCAAAAGGTACGTGGTCGTTTTCATCACCATCATCTTCTTCTTTTTCATCTTTTTTTTCCTTCTGCATCCTCGTTTTCTTCAGATACCATTTTCGTCACACAAAAAAGAGCCACACCTTGCCCTTGGTGGTAGCGACGTTAAGTAAGCCACTTGACTTTCAAAAGCATTATTGTTACACTTTTAATTTTGGTTTGGTTTCTTTTTCTTTATCCTGTCCGCCCCTTAGGTGTAACGTCAATCGGACACAATGCGACAGCTGAGGTTCTCAACAACGGCTTTGAAGATCCAGGAAGCTTCCATCTCCATCCAGCCTACGTTGCCACACTTGGCCAGATGAAAGCACTTACAGCAGTCTCACAGAACTGCAGCCAGTTTATCAAGGTAATGGTCCCATTTGACTTAGCCCGTCTGGTATGGTCTTTGACGCATGATGTGAGAGTAAAGCTCGTTGCACATGAAGCGTCATTTATTGACGCAATACTCCGTCAGTCACTCGCACAGTTAATCGCGACCCATGTGAGATTGACATCGTAGATAAAGTGATTACAAAACGGAGCTTTTAATTACTGCTGCATGGGCAGGTTGTCTTCATCGTTATTGAGCAGTTATTTACCATATCATTCAGAAATGTCCCTTTTCTTAAAGAAACTAAGTAATTACGCATTTAACCTTATAAAAAGCATATGTAAGAAACAAAACTATTCCTTCATCAAGAACTAACAAAAATGAAAAATTCATGACATTTTCTGTACAGAGGAAATAGGGGGAGGACCTACAAAATACGTCACAGCGTTGTCAGTTTATGTTTGATTGAATACAACTTCAAAAATTCCTAAACTCTCTTATTTATTATCGCATTTTGCTCAAAATTTTTACTGATTTGTTTTTCTAACTTTTCCTGGGTTTTTAAACAAATAATGAAGACTAACTAAATACCCGAGTGGATTTCACCTATAAGAACTACTCTGTTGAGGTGCCGCAGATGATTATAATGTAGGAGTCAAATGTGATGTTTTATAATTTGATTGACTTCTCCAGTACCGATGCAGAGCGGCTGTTCTCCTAGCTTCGGAGAAGAAGACCGGTTTACGGTACGGTTATTGGGTCTCGGTAGATGGGGAGCAGATCGTCAGTTGGGGCGGTGCAGCTATCAACAGTGGCAAGTGCGCATGTGCGACTACAGGTGAGTGAACCCACGCCTTACGACCCCGTAGTTTCTCTTGTCCCCGATCTTCATGTTCCCATCTTCTATTTGCCGAGTTTGGGTGCCATGTTGGATTATGAGTCGGCTGGGCATGACTCGATTGGAGCTCGGGGAATGGCTTAAGTGGCTCGTTGTAGCTCCTAGTATACCCGTGCGGGCTCACGGGCATTTTTAATACACTGGTAATGTATGGGCGAGTTTCCACGAGTTGTGCCGAGCTGACCCAAATTCTTAGCGAGTTGTGCTGAACTGGCTTGGCATCCTACCCG